>NC_069501.1:357845030-358200030 GCF_027579735.1 Bombina bombina
TTTAAGGGTTATTTGTAGTTTATTGTAGGCTAGGGTTTTTTTATTTTGTGGGGGCTTTTTTATTTTCATAGGGCTCTTAGATTAGGTGTAATTAGTTTAAATCTTTGATAATTTTTTTTTTATTTTGTTCAATTTAGTGTGTTTTTTTTGTAACTTAGTGTTTGTTATTTTTTGTAACTTAGCTGTTAGTTTTCTGTAACTTAGTATTTTTTTTAGTGTAGATTTAAATTATTTGAGTCGGGTTAGGTTTTTAAATATATAATATAGTTAATTTAATTATTAGTTTAATATAATTTAATGTAATTTTAGTATAATAGTTAGGGTAGGTTAATTAATAGTTTAATATAGTTTAATTTAAATCTAAATGTAAGTTTACATTTATTATAAGATAGGGATGAGTTAATATTTACACCCTGTTCCAAATTATTATGCCAATGATATCTTTCTCATTTACCTAAATAATTGATGTAAACAACAGTCAGCATAATTCTCATGTTATCACACTATTAAGAGTACAATTCAAATTTATTGAACAAACCTCCTAATGATAAACAGTATTTTTTTTCAAAATAAAAAAATTACAATGCACTGTTCCAAATTATTACGCAAAGTAAGTTTTTAAAACACTTTTATAGGTTGTAAAGAACTGAACATTGTCATTTGTTGTGTTTGCAGCATATTTACTGAAATCAAAAGCTATTTCAATCACACTTTGAACAACATTTTAACAGGTAACGTTACATTTTAACATAGGACCCCCTTATTTGATAGCAGCTTCACAAGTCTTGCATCCATTGAACTTGTGAGTTTTTGGACAGTTTCTGCTTGAATTTGTTTGCAAGATGTCAGACTAGCCTCCCAGAGCTGCTGTTTGGATGTAAACTGCCTCCCACCCCTCATAGATCTTTTGCTTGAGGATGCTCCAAAGGTTCTCAATAAGATTGAGGTCAGGGGAGGATGGAGGCCACACCCATGACTTTCTCTCCTTTTATCCCCATAGCAGCATTGATGCAGAGGTATTCTTTGCAGCATGAGATGGTGCATTGTCATGCATGAAGATGATTTTATTACGGAAAGCATAGTTCTTCCTTCTGTACCAGGGAAGGAAGTGGTCAGTCAGGAACTCCACATACTTTGCAGAGGTCATCTTTACACCCTTCAGGGACCCTAAAGGGGCCGACCAGCTCTCTTCCCATGATTTATGGCCAAAAACATGACTGCACCACCACCTTGTTGACGTCGCAGCCAACCATACACTACTCCATCCATCTGGACCATCCAGGGTTTGCACAGCACTCATCAGTGAACAGGACTGTTTGAAAATTAGTCTTCATGTATTTTTTCTGCCCAATGCAGCGTTTCTGCTTATGAGCAATTGGTTAGTGGTGGCCGAGATGAAGGTTTATGCACAGTTGCAAGACTCTGGAGGACTCTACACCTTGATTTCTGTGGGACTCCAGAGGCACCAGCAGCTTCAAATATCTGTTTGCTGCTATGTAATGGTATTTTAGCAGCTGCTTTCTTGATCCGATGCATGGATCTGGCAGAATCTTCCTCAATGTGCCTTTATCTGCACAAACCCGTCTGTGGCTCTGAATCAGCCACAAATCTTAATAGTGCGATAATCACGCTTAAGTTTTTTGTGAAATATCTAATGTTTTTCATACCTCGTCCAAGGCATTAAACTATTTCACTCTTTTCGGCATCAGAGAAATCCTTTTTCTTCCCCATATTGCTTGAAATGGTGCTCTGCTTAATAATGTGGAACACCCTCCTTTAGTAGTTTTTCCTTTAATTGGGCTCAACTGGCAATCTAATTATCACAGGTGTCCGAGATTGTTTTCAGTGATCAAAAGAGCCATGACTGAGACACAATGCCATCCATGAGTTAAACTGAAAAAAAATTGTTTTAATCTTTGTGCCACCGAAATAGAATTTGCATAATAATTTGGAAACAGGGTGTAATGTAAAAGTTAGCGAGTTGTTAGGTTTAGGGGTAATAGTTTAATTTAGTTTATGGCGATGTGGGGGGGCTGGCGGTTTAGAGGTTAATAGGTTTAGTAAGTGCTAGTGATGTGGGAGGCCAGGGGTTAGAATACATGTATTTAGTTGCGGTGGGCTCCGGGAGCAGCGGGATAGGGGGTTAATAACTTTTCTTTAGGTGGCGGCGGTGTTGAGACGGCAGAATAGGGGTTAATAAGTATAATGTAGGTGATGGCGGTTGTAGGGGCAGCAGATTAGGGGTTAATAAGTATAATGTAGGTGGCGGCGGATGTCGGGGCAGAAGATTTTGAGGTGTTTAGACTCAGGTACATGTTAGGGGTGTTAGGTATAAATGTTACTTTTATTCTACCATAGGAATCAATGGGATATAGGGCAGCAGCGAACATAAGCTTTTGCTGCTTTCAGACTCCCATTGATTCCTATGGCATCCGCTGCCTCCAGGGCGGCGGATTGAAAACAGGTACGCTGGGCTGGAATAGTGGCGGAGCGTACCTGCTAGGAATTTGTTAACTATCAAAAGTAGTCAGATAGTGCGAATTTTCATTCAGAACATCTGTAGTGACCGTAAGCATTGATCTGTGTCAGACTGAGACGGCGGATCGTATGTTATGTCACAGATTTCTACTTTTGCCAGTCTGTAGGCTTTGATAACTAAGGGGAATCAAGCTCGCCACAATTACGCTGCGGAATTCCAGCATATTTGCGGTTGACGGCTTGATAAATAGGGGCCTTTATGTCGCTGGATCTAATATTACATATATACTCCTGTTATAGAAGTAAACCACACAAAACCCTAGTGAGTATATTTATCATATCTTATTTTCTAGTTGCCATACAGAGCTAGCTGTAAAAGATTTGTGCACTGCTCTAAGTAATCACTGTGAAGTATGTAATTTTTATTTCCTGCTTTTCTAGTAAGTGTGTCACAAGCACAATTTTCAGAGCACTTTCTCAATGTTCGACATGTGGCATGGGAATCTGCTCTTTTAATTAAGGTGCCAAATGATGTAAAATGGTAACAAGCAGAGATGGCCTGTAAAAAATATTAAAAATTAGTTTTGGCTGAAGAGTAGAGGGGCTATAATGGGCCCCGTGTATCTGCTCTGTTTAACCTATTGAGACGAGTTACCCATCTTTTGAAAGGGAATAAATTCTTCTTTCAAACCAAATGGTGATCTCTTGTCCAAGTGGACCAGAGCAACCACTAGAAATTGTAGAGCCCCTTACTAAAGCCCTGGTCAGGCCCCCTTCTCCCTTTGACCTGTGACCCTGACCCAAATTCAGGATACCTCAAACACAAATTTGGGACACTGGGAGCATACTCATCAGTGTATAGATACTCACACCAATATATTGCACAGCATACTCATTAGTGTATAGATACTCACACCAATATACTGCACAGCATACTCATCAGTGCATAGATACTCACACCAATATATGTGCAGCATACTATTCAGAGTATAGATACTCACACCAATATACTGCACAGCATACTCATCAGTGCATAGATACTCACACCAATATACTGCACAGCATACTCTTCAGTGCATAGATACTCACACCAATATAATGCACAGCATACTCATCAGTGCATAGATACTCACACCAATATACTGCACAGCATACTCATCAGTGTATAGATACTCACACCAATATACTGCACAGCATACTCATCAGTGCATAGATACTCACACCAATATACTGCACAGCATACTCATCAGTGTATAGATACTCACACCAATATACTGCACAGCATACTCATCAGTGCATAGTACTCACACCAATATACTGCACAGCATTACTCATCAGTGTATAGATACTCACACCAATATACTGAGCAGCATTACTCATCAGTGTATAGATACTCCACCAATATATTGCGCAGCATACTCATCAGTGTATAGATACTCACACCAATATACTGGGCAGCATACTCATCAATGTAAAGTTACTCACACCAATATACGGCCCAGCATACTCATAAGTGTATAGATTCTCACACCAATATACTGCACGGCATACTTACCAGTGTATAGATACTCACACCAATATACTGCACAGCATACTCATCAGTGTATAGATACTCACACCAATATACTGTGCAGCATACTCATCAGTGTATAGATACTCACACCAATATACTGCACAGCATTCTCATCAGTGCATAGATACTCACACAATATACTGCACCAGCATACTCATCAGTGTATAGATACTACACCCAATATACTGAGCAGCATACTATCAGTGTATAGATACTCACACCAATATACTGCACAGCATACTCATCAGTGTATAGATACTCACACCAATATACTGGGCAGCATACTCATCAGTGTATAGATACTCACACCAATATACTGCACAGCATACTCATAAGTGTATAGATGCTCACACCAATATACTGCACAGCATACTCATCAGTGTATAGATACTCACACCAATATACTGTGCAGCATACTCATCAGTGTATAGATACTCACACCAATATACTGCGCAGCATACTCATCAGTGTATAGATACTCACACCAATATACTGTGCAGCATTCTCATCAGTGTATAGATACTAACACCAATAGACTGTACAGCATACTCATCAGTGTATAGATGCTCAGCACTAATATACTGTTCAGCATACTCACCAGTGTAATATACTCCACTAATATTCTGCACAGCATACTCATCAGTGTATAGATACTCACACCAATATACTGAGCAGCATACTCATCAGTGTATAGATACTCACGCCAATACACTGCACAGCATTCTCATCAGTGTATAGATACTCACACCAATAGACTGTACAGCATACTCATCAGTGTATAGATACTCATCACTAATATACTGTGCAGCATACTCACCAGTGTAAAGATACTCCCACTAATATTATGCACAGCATACTCATCAGTGTATAGATACTCACACCAATAGACTGTAACAGATACTCATCAGTGTATAGATGCTCAGCACTAATATACTGTGCATCATACTCTTCAGTGTAAAGATACTCCCACTAATATTCTGCACAGCATACTCATAAGTATATAGAAACTCACATTAGTATACAGTGCAGCGGTGCTCACTAGTAGTGTAAAGATATTCCATTATATAACACACCACAGTATATTCATCAGATTATACAGTCACCTATTTATACAGAGCAGTGTGCTCATCAGGGTAAAGTGTAGAGGGTAGAGACTAACCTCATTATACAGCACATTGGGCTCACTGGCAGTTTATAAATACTAGTTTCATTATAAAGTGCAGCATGCTTATTATCAGTGTGTATGTATATAGAGAAAATAGTGTCCAACTTTTTCAAATATACTGAGTTTGCTTCTATATCTCTAATTGATTCAGCAAGATTTCATGGTTCAGCATACAATTTTAAGATCGTTTTCAATGTACTTTTTTAGTTTACTTAATTCTCTTGATATTATTTGTTGAAAAACATTTAATTTAGGCTCAGGATCAGCAACACAATACTGGTAAGCTAGCTGTTGGTTTGAGCTATGCACATATGCCTCTTGTCATTGGCTCAAAACATGTGTTCAGTTAGGATTATCCCTTTAACAGGGGATAAACAAATAATTATATCAGACCCTCCCAACTGTGCCTATTTGAGAGGGACAGTCCTGATTCTGAACTTGGTCCCACTGTCCCTCTGAGATAGCTATATGTCTATTTGCAGAATGTCCCTTAGCCCCACCCAGGGAGCTCCCAGACATGACCACAAACTGCCTGGACACGCCCACCAATGCCCAGACACACCCACTATCCCCACCAACTCACCATCCCATCCCAACACAACTCCTCCCACAAAAAAGGCAACCGGCCCCCATCAAAGGTTGAGAGGTTACGTTATATACAAGCAACAGTGCAATTCTAAACTGTCCTAAATTCTAAAACAGTTAGAGCATTTTATTTTTGCACTTTTATGTCCCTTAACAAATATTCTGTGAATCTGTAAAATATTGATAACATATACAAATAAATATTTGGGAAAACAGGTTCAAGTCGATTTGTAACGAGAAGAGGAAAACAAGAGAGAGATAGACTGGAATGTAAAACAGAATGTACAAAATATTCATAAAATAAGCTCTTCTACTGTTCTAGAGATTTGATCACACTGTAATTTGCTCAAAGCTAATGCGTAAAGTGTTTGTGTGCTGAAATGAAATCAGACCTAATATAATGAAATGTTTTGGTACAACAGTGGAAAGCCAATTTTAGTAATGATAGCTCTCTTATAATCAAAGAGGAACAATATGTGGCCCATCAGTAAATGGCTTCCGTCTTGCCACTTAAATCATCACACATGAGCAGGAAGTTCCTGTTATGCTCAGAAACCCTTTTATCTCTAATAAGTATAGCCATGAGGACAATCAGAATACACTGTTCTACACTAACAAGATGACTTAAGTTGAGTACAAATACTAGCCCAGATTACAAGTGGAGTACAGTTAGAGCATTAACTGCGCTTGAAGTAAGCTTTTTTCTTTGCGCAACGGGTTTCGCTTGTTTTACAAGTTAAAAGTAAAAAGTTATCGCTCGCGCACTAATCTGACACACTTAAAAGCTGATTACATATCATCAAGTGCGCTTACTCAACATGAAAATATGAATATTTCACAATCAAATGTTCTTCGACTCTTCACATAGAAGAATATGTTCTATTTATTCTTAAATACATATTTCTACATATATCTTATGGTATGTTGGTACAATAATATATATTACCTAGATATACAGTCATAGCCAAAAATATTGGCACCCCTGCATTTCTGTCAGATAATGCACCACTTCATCTAGAAAATTGTCTGCAATTACAAATGTTTAGGTATTCTCATGTTTATTTCTTTTGTAAGTATTGGTATGAGACAAGAAAGTGGAGAGAAAAAAGCAAAATCTGACATATTCCACTCAAAACTCCAAAAATGGATTGGACACCAATTATTGGCACCCTTCTCAAAATTGTAAGAAATAATTGCATTCCCAAGTTTGTGATGCTCCTCTACATTTGTAATTAAACTCACCTGTATTAATTAACAGGTGCTGACAATATAGAAATCAAACCGTCAACCAGTTAAAATGGTGAAAAATTGACTCAGCCTTTCTGTTGTTTGTCTCTGTGGGCCACACTGAGCCTTTCTGTTGTTTGTCTCTGTGGGCCACACTGAGCATGGAGAAGAGAAAGAGCAGCAAATAATTGTCTGAGGATTTGAAACAAAAATTGTGGAAAAGCATGGACAATCTCAAGGTTACAAGTTGATCTCCAGAGATCTTAATGTTCCTGTGTCCACTGTTTGCAACATTGTCAAGAAGCTTACAGCCCACAGCGCTGAAGCTAATGTCCCTAGACATGGACGAATGATTGTTCGAATGGTGGATAAAGAACCTTGATCAACTTCCAGACAAATTCAGCTCACCTTCAGGCACAGGGTACAAAAGTGTCAGCTCACACTATACATCGCCATCTGAATGATAAGGGACACTATTGTAGGAGACCCAGGAGGACCCCACTGCTGACACAGAAACATAAAAAAGCCAGATTGAATTACAACTTTTTGGTAAAGCCCATCATTCTACTGTTTTCAGAAAAAAGAAATGAGGCTTTTAAAGTAAAAATACAGTCCCTACAGTCAACATGGTGGAGGTTCACTGATGTTTTGGGGTTGCTTTGCTGTTTTAGGCACTGGATAACTTGACTGTGTGCATGGCATTATAAAATCTGAAGACTACTAAAGAAGTCTGTGGTGCAATGTAGGATCAAGTTTCAGAAAGTTGGGTCTCTGTCAGAGGCCATGGGTTTTACAGCAGGACAATGACCAAAAGCACATGTCAAAAAGCACACAGAAATGATTTAAGACAAAGTGCTGGAGAGTACTGAACTGGCCAGCAATGAGTCCAGATATAAATCCCATAGAGCACCTGTGGAACGATCTCAAAACAGCAGTTGGGAAAAGGAACCCTTCCAATCTGAGAGACCTGAAGCAGTTGGCAAAAGAAGAGTGGTCCAAACTTCCAGTAGAGAGGTGTAAGAAACTCATTAATGGTTACAGGAAGCAATCAATTTCAGTTATTTTTTCAAAGGGGTGTGCTACCAAATATTAAATTAAGGGTGCCAATATTTTCAAGTCCATTTTTCGAGTTTTGCGTGGAATGTATCAGATTTGGCTTTTTTTTTCTTCACTTTTTTTGTGTCATACCAATACAAACAAAATAAATAAACACGAGAATGCCTAAACATTTGTAATTGCAAACATTTTCTGGGCGAAGTGTTGCATTATCTGACAGAAATACAGGGGTGGCAATATTTTTGGCCATGACTATATATATATATATATATATAATGATATATATACTGTATATGTATAGGTATAGATATATTTATAGATATATATAGGAATATCTATTTAGAAATACTTAGAACATATTCTGCTATGTGCAGAACTTTGGAATGTTAAATATTTACAGTAAATACATATTGCATAAATATGTTTTTACATGTTTTAATCTACTTAACTGCACTTCTATATATGTCTATATATGTGTACATATGTATTTGTGCTTCTCTCTCTCTCTCTCTCTCTCTCTCTCTCACTCTCTCTATCTATATATATATATATATATATATATATATTATATATATATATATATATATATATACACACACACACACATATAAATAAATACATATGTACACACACACACATTTTATATATATATATATATATATAATATATATATATATATATATAATATATATATTACACAGTATATACACTCGCCGGCCACTTTATTAGGTACACCCTGCTAGTACTGGGTTGGGCACACTTTTGGCTTCAGAACTGCCTTAATTCTTTATGGCATAGATTCAATGTTGGAAACATTCCTCAGACATTTTGGTCCAAATTGAAATGATAGCATCACGCAGTTGCTGCAGATTTGTCAGCTGCACATCCATGATGCAAATCTCCAGTTCCACCACATCCCAAAGGTGCTCTATTGGATTGAGATCTGAAGACTGTAGAGGCCATTGGAGTACAGTGAACTCATTGGGGTATATTTATTAATGTGCGAGCGGACATGATACAATGTATCGTATCATGTCCACCGCACATCGATAAATGCCAACAGCATATGCTGTCAGCATTTATTATTGCACCAGCAGTTCTTGTGAACTGCTGGTGCAATGCCACCTTCTGCAGATTCGCGGCCAGGGGGTGTCAGTCAATCGGGTTGATTTCTGTCCGCGGCCTCAGAGCAGGCGGAAAAGTTATGGAGCAGCCCGCTGCTTCATAACTTCTGTTTCCGGTGAGCCTTCAGGCTCGCCAGAAACAAGGGGCATCAAGCTCCATACGACGCTTGATAAATAGGCTCCCTAGTCATGTTCAAGATACCAGTTTGAGATGATTTGAGCTTTGTGACATGGTACATTATTCTGCTGGACGTAGTCATCAGAAGATGAGTATACTGTAGTCATAAAGGGATGGACATTGTCATCAACAATACTCAGGTAGGCCGTGGCGTTTAAACAATACTCAATTGGTACTAAGGGGCCGAAAGTGTACCAAGAAAATATCCCCCACACCATTACACTACCACCACCAGCCTGAACCATTGATACAAGGCAGGATGGATCCATACTTTCATGTTGTTTATGCCAAATTCTGACCCTACCAGCTAAATGTTGCAGCTGAAATCGAAACTCATCAGACCAGGCAACGTTTTTCCAATCTTCTATTTTCCAATTTTGGTGAGCTTGTGCAAATTGTAGCCTCAGTTTCTTGTTCTTAGCTGACAGGAGTGGCGCCCGGTGTGGTCTTCTGCTGCTGTAGCCCATCTGCTTCAAGGTTCAACGTGTTGTGTGTTCAGAGATGGTATTCTGCATACCTTGGTTGTAACGAGTGGTTATTTGAGTTACTGTTGCCTTTCTATCATCTCGAACCAGTCTGTCCATTTTCCTCTGGCCTCTGACATCAACAAGGCATTTTCGTCCACAAAAACTGCTGCTCACTGAATATTTTCTCTTTTTTGAACCATTCTCTGCAAACTTTAGAGATGGTTGTGTGTGAAAATCCCAGTAGATCAGCAGTTTTTTAAATACTTAGACGAGCACGTCTGGCACCAACAACCATGCCACATTCAAAGTCACTTAAATCCCCTTTCTACCCCATTGAGATGCTCGGTTTGCACTTCAGCAAGTCATCTTCACCACATCTAGATGCCTAAATGCATTGAGTTGCTGCCATGTGATTGGCTGATTAGCAATTTGTGTTACCAAGCAATTGAACAGGTGTACCTAATAAAGTGTCCGGTGAGTGTATATATATATATATATATATATATATATATACAGAATATTACATACATATCCATCTTTAGACATGTATATGTACGTATTTCTATGTTAAAGCCCTTTGGTTGCCTTTTTTTCCTAACACCTGCAACCTCATATCTTTGAGCCCTTATAACTTTTTTTGTGTGCAATATTTTTTAACAATTTTTTATTAGATGGTGTTATTATGAGTCTAACTGTAATGTATATTTTATTTGTTTTGTGACACTTTTTGGTTTTGCAAAACAGTTAACCAGAGCTCTGAGGACACTCTAACCCAGCAAGCATTAACTTGAATTAAGCTCAAGCGAACACGTTTACTTTCAACTTGTAATACGAGAGGAAAACCCTGTTAGTGCTCCACTTGTTATCTTGCCCTTTGTTTAAAGGGACATTCCAATGTAAAAATTACATACAGCAGGTAATTTCTGCTGAGTAACTATGTGTTCAACTTCTGTAAAGTGGTTAAATGCAGAGGTAAAGTCTCGTCTGGGAACTGCAAGTCTTGAAGCTGCGGAACAAGATGCAGCAGGTGATTAGCTGAATTGTGCGCCTGCTCCTCCTGATTTGCTTACACCAATGTTCTACCCAGTAGGTGTCAGGGATGTTGGTAAATGAAGCAGTTGCGGGCATCTGCTGTCATGACTTTCATTGGGAGTTATTGTTTAAGGCATTCCTCAGTTTTGTTTTTGTTGGAACTGAATTACAGTTATTTCAGCATTATGGGAGAGGATTAACAGGTGCAAAAGTGCGCTAGGTAGATTCATTACTGATCCAGGCATGCATCACACGCTTGCATGCCAAGCTCATCATTATGGATAGGCAGTGGAAGGAGGGCTTTACCTTCGAATGATGTAGGTAGGGATGTATTTTGGCCTAACTAGGCCTGTGCCTAGGGCATCATGATTTAATGGGGGCATGATACTTTTATTCACTCCTATATTTTCAAATATTTTATTTATTAAATTTACAACAGATCAATGATTCCAGGTTGTCTTTTGGGAGTGCACAACAAAGGGCATGTGTCGCTTTTCTCTGGTTGTAAGAATTTTATAAGACAAATATGGGTTAATTATCATTAGATGTAGGACTTTGGTATTTAAAATGAAAGATATTGTAAATGACATTGAATACTCAGACTGAATTAATTGCCTAAATTCCATGAGGAATTAACTATATATATATATATATATATATATATATATATATATATACATACTACAAAACAAGTGAGCTGCCACTTCTGGAGCAGGAAATGGAGAACAAACATCATAGGCAGCTAAGTACACAATCATATAAGTCCACACCTTACGTCACAATCCCTCAATTGTAAGATTTTAAGTTATCTATGCTCCTAAATTATGTGATATCACACAGCAAATAAAGAAGTTGTGCCTCAGGGGCTAGATCCTATAAGGTAACAAAATTAAGCAGCTAATAGTAACGGGACAGTGTACTCAGAAAGTATTCAGACACCTTCATTTTTTTTTTCATATTTTGTTATGGTTCAGCCTTATGCTAAACTGGTTATGCTAAACTGGTTAAAATTATTTTTTCTACATCATTCTACACTCCATGCTCCATAATGACAAAGCAAAAATCAGTTTTTTGATAACTTTGCCAATTTATGAAAAAGAAAAAAAAACAAATATCACATTGACATAAGTATTCAGACCCTTTGCTATGACACTTGAAATTTAGTTCAGGAATATCCCATTTCTTTGGATAATCTTTGAGATGTTTTGACACTTTGATTGGAGCCCATCTGTGTTAAAGTCAATTGATTGGAAATGATTTGGTAATGCACACTGTCTATAAAATATATTTCAGAGCAAAAACCAAGCAATAAGGTCAAAGGAACTGCCTGCAGTGCTCAGAGACAGATCTGGGTAAGACTACAAAACATTTCTGGCTGCAATTGAAGTTCACAAGAGCACAGTGGCCTCCATAATTCATAAATGTAAGAAGTTTGGAACAACCAAGACTTGTTTTAGAGCTGTTCACCCGGTCAGCTCAGCACTCACAGGAGAAGGGCCTTGGTAAGAGAGGTGACCAAGAACCCAATGGCCACTCTGGTTGAGCTCCAGAGATCATGTGCAGAGATGTGCATAGATAGGAGAAACTTGCAGAAGGACAACACTGCAATTCTCCACTGATCTAGGGGTCGATCCGATAAAAATCGTCGCCCGCAAAAGCTGGCGACGCCAATATTTGCGCGGGTTTGGTATCCTATATACGGCGTAACCTAGAAGTTACGCGCGTATATTTCTGCCGTCGCCCGTAGTTTTTTGGGCCATAGGCAGGTATACCAAACCCGCAGTTTGGTATCCAATATACAGCGTAAGGACTTACGTGGCGAAAATGGAGAAATCTTACTCCATTTCACCTCGCCACAAAAAGCAGCCGTAAGAAGCCTTACGCTGACTATTGGAGCCCTAACTCCCTAAACTGGCTGCTAAAATAAACCTAACACCTAACGCATGCGCAATGTCTATCTCCCTGTCTACCGCGATCTGCTAAAATAAACCTAACACCTAACGCATGCGCAATGTCTATCTCCCTGTCAACCGCGATCCCCCGCCGCAATCCATAATAAACTATTTAACCCCAAAACCGCCGCCATCTGAACCAATCAGCCAATCGGATTGAACTTGAATTTGATTGGCTGATTCAATCAGCCAATCAGATTTTTCTACCTTAATTCCGATTGGCTGATAGAATCCTATCAGCCAATCGGAATTCGGCGGACGCCTCTTGGATGACGTCATTTAAAGGAACCTCATTCGTCGGGAAGTCGTCGTGCAGGAAGGATGCTCCGCGGCGGAGGAGTGAACTAAGAAGATTGAAGATGCCGATTTGCTTGAAGACATCGCCGATGGAAGAAGACTCTCTGCCGCTTGCTTCAAGACATCGCCCGGATGGATGAAGACTTCACTGCCGCTTGCTGGAACACATCGCCTGGATCGGATGAGGAGTTCTGCCCGGGTGGGTGAAGACAAGGTAGGGAGATCTTCAGGGGGGGTAGTGTTAGGTTTTTTAAGGGGGTTTGGGTTAGATTAGGGGTATGTGGGTGGTGGGTTGTAATGTTGGGGGGTGGTATTGTGGTTTTTTTTGCAGGCAAAAGAGCAGTTTTCTTTGGGACATGCCCCCACAAAAGGCCCTTTTAAGGGCTGGTAAGGTAAAGAGCTTTGAACTTGTTTTAATTTAGAATAGGGTAGGGAATTTTTTTATTTTGGGGTTTATTATTTTATTAGGGGGCTTAGAATAGGTGTAATTAGCTTAAAATCTTGTAATCTTTATTTTATTTTTTGTAATTTAGTGTTTTTTTTTTTTGTAATTTAGTTTAGTTTATTTAATTGTATTTTTAGATAGATATTTAGTTTATTTAATTTATTGATAGTGTAGGTGTATTTGTAACTTAGGTTAGGATTTATTTTACAGGTAATTGGGTAATTATTTTAACTAGGTAGCTATTAAATAGTTAATAACTATTTAATAGCTATTATACCTAGTTAAAATAATTAACAATTTACCTGTAAAATAAATATAAACCCTAACATAGCTATAATGTAATTATTAATTATATTGTAGCTATCTTGGGGTTTATTTTATAGGTAAGTATTTAGATTTAAATAGGAATATTTTAATTAATAATATTAATATTAATTTATTTTAATAAGAGTTTAGTTAGGATGTTAGAGTTAGATAGGGTTATTATACTTAATATATATAAATAATAACGATATTAACTATATGAACCCTAATATAATTAGGGTTAATATAGTTAATATATATAATAAATAATTATATTAACTATATTAACCCTAATATAATTAGGGTTAATATAGTTAATATAGCTGGCGGCGGTGTAGGGGGATTAGATTAGGGGTTAATACATTTATTATAGGTAGCCGCGGTGTAGGGGGATGTAGATTGTAGGCAAAAGAGCAGTTTACTTTGTGACAAAGCCCCGCCAAAAGCCCTTTTAAGGGCTGGCAAAAGAGCTGTTACTTTGGGGCATGCCCTGCAAAAAGCCCTTTTAAGGGCTGGCAAAAGAGCTGTTACTTTGTGGCAATGCCACGCAAAAAGCCATTTTCAGGGCTATTTGTAGGGTTAGACTTAGGTTTAGTGGTAGGGATAGTTTTAGTATTTTAGGGGTTAAATAATTTAATATAGATGGCGGCGGGGTAGGGGGATTAGATTAGGGGTTAATAATTTTAAGATAGATAGCCGGGGTAGGGGCTCACTTTAGGGGGTAGGTAAGGTAGATGGCGGCGGTGTTAGGGGCTCACTTTAGGGGGTTATAGATTTAATATAGCTGGCGGCGGTTTAGGGGTTAATAACTTTATTAGGTAGCGGCGGGCTCCGGGAGCGGCGGTTTAGGGGTTAATACATATTTTTTGTTAGGCTAGTGAGGGGGGATAGCGGATAGAGGGTTAGACGTGTCGGGCTATGTTAGGGAGGCGTGTTAGACGTGTCGGGCTATGTTAGGGAGGCGTGTTAGACAGTGCGGGTGATTTAGACTTTAGTCAGGTTTTGTAGGCGCTGGCAGTTTCTAACGTGCCGCAAGTCACTGGCGACGCCAGAAATTTGTACTTGCGCAGATTTCTGGACATCGCTGGTTTTGTCAGACTTACGGCACGTTAGCATCTGACGGCGCCATATATGGGATAGCTCGAGTTGCGAGCTGAAACTGCGGGCGACGTGGGTTCCCTCACTTGCGCCGCAAACTACGATCTATATCGGATCGCGCCCCTGGGATTTATGGCTGAGCTTCCAGATGAAAGACACTAATCAGTGCAAGACACATGAAAGCCCTGTTGGAATTTGTAGAAAAAGGGACTCTCAGACTGTGAGAAACAAGATACTCTGGTCTGATGAAAAAAAGATTAAACTGTTTGGCCTCAATTGCAAGTGTGATATTTGTGCTCCACTCAGTAACACTGGTGCACGCTGGTATGACAAGTAAAACACAATGCATTGCATGGAAGCTTTGTCATGAGAGCACGCTTCCATATGCTCCAAAGGAATCCTCGTTCTTATGCTGATAGACATGGCACAGAATACTCGCTGGGCAGCAAATATAAAATATATATGTATATGAATATACAAGAAGGGGGTTTGGTTAAGCACATCTAGTAAAAACATTTAAATATTGGTGCACATATTGTGGGTGCTGCCAAAATGACCAAAATAAATACAAGACAAAAACAGGTATTGGCGCACATCCAAACACATAAGACCACATATTTTTCACATATATTTCACATTTATAAATGCTGCAAAAAAATTGCCTGCTTAATATTTTAAAATTTTTAAATAAAGTTGGGATATTATGGACAAATTCTGCTCAGCCAGTCACCACTTACAAGGTGTCCCAAAATAGACTGGTCCTAACATAAAATTAGCCTTACTGGGCTGAATCATACAATTCTAATAAACCAAAATAGGATTCCAACACTGTAGTACTATGCCTCAAATCAAGACTGCATAGAATTAGACTCCCAGGCTTTATAATAGCAACTCAATTGCACTGTCTGGAACACACCTGAGCAGGGTGGAGTGCTTTAACCAAGGGGGATTTGGTCAGTCTCTCTTAATTTAAAGGAATGAGATCCCAACTTTATTTAACAATTTAAAAATATTAAGCAGGCAATTTTTTGCAGCATTTATAAATGTGAAAATATGTGAAAAAATATGTGGTCTTA
Organism: Bombina bombina; assembly: GCF_027579735.1. Lineage (NCBI taxonomy): Eukaryota > Metazoa > Chordata > Amphibia > Anura > Bombinatoridae > Bombina > Bombina bombina. Next base: position 357,861,087 of record NC_069501.1, read on the forward strand.
TGTGTTTGGATGTGCGCTAATACCTGTTTTTTTTTTGTTTCATACAATTTTTATTAAAGCTTCCATATCACATAACAGTTTTGTAAAATAAGGACAGTCAGATCATACAGAAACTTGTACAGCTTTTTTGTTTTGTTTTAAATAAACATTAAACAATACAACATAAAATAACGATCTTGTTAAAATTATTCCTGCAATGTACATATTCCATACCTATACAGATTAGTTCCTTCTCATAACAACAGGGATATAGCTACCAACAGTTCCAAGATACTCACAGCCTATCCTATCCTAATTAACCAGAGGTCTGACCTCTGGTAATTTTGTTTAGCGCAAAGTCCCTCTATGAGCTTTGCGATAGCATTAACCAGCCACTTTTAATGGCTGTTTATTTAACGTGCGCCCGTAAACGGGCACATTTGCCCCTTTATGGGAGTATGTTTAATTAGTGCTCCACTTGTAATCTATCCCAAAGTGTTTAAATATAATTTTGTGTCCTTTTCATAACTCCTGACTCCCCAGCACATACTGAATACCCAAGGATGAAATGCAAAAATACCAAAACTGGTCCCATGCTAAAAAAAATCTCCTTTATCAAAGTCTCTTAATCACTTATCGTTAGACTAAATAAATCACACAACTGACTAGAGAGAAAGGCTTTCAGAAGGAACTCAAATAGCTATAAAAAATTAAAAAAATTAAAATCCTTTATTGAAATTACAGAAGGGTTGATGAGAAGCCTCAGTGGGCAAACATATCTAACACATTTTGCACAGGCAGATTTGCGTTTCATCAGAGATATGATCAGCACTCCCTGTGGGCTTATTTAAAAAGCAATGTGACAAATAGAAACACTAGTATCAAATTACAGACACTTGAATAAAATGTACACAATTTATAGAATAATCATAATACCAATTATTTTAAACTCTTTCCTTTGTGCACTTTTTAAACTAATAATATTTCTATATCTTGATATCTCATTACATATAAACCCCAAAGGGCTAAATACCAGTTAATCTTAGTCATACACAATAATATATTAAAAGTATAATACTAAACAGGTAAAATGCTAGATAGAGAAAAATGCTAAAACAAAAAACTAAAATTGTAAACACGCTATTATTTATGTTTACTGCGTTGAAGCTCTTTAATTTTTCATTGTTTTGTTACATTAATGGTATCAAGATAATTTAACTGGCCCCTAAAATAATAATCATTTATTAAAACCACTGATTGTCTAAAATATTCCTTTGATCAATAATTTCATTTACAAAAACTCTCTATGTGTATTCTATACTTAAAGGGCCAGTAAGTTCAAATTTGTTAGAGCATGTCATTTTAAGACCAGTGACCTTGCAATGCCATGTGTTTAACCCCAGGAAAGAGGTTAAAAATATAATAGAATTACTGTTTGAGACCTGCAGTGCTAGTTATGCTATTAGAGCTGCTGATTTGTTCAACTGCAGTTTCTGTTAAGGACCAGCAGTGTTCTGCAGGTCCCAAACAGTATTTCTACTATGTGTTTAACCCCTTTTTTGAGTTAACATATTTTTATTATGCTAAATCACGTGCTGAAAAGAATCTACACTATAAATACAAATACACTAAAAAAAATGAAATATTCAATAAAATCCTTTTGTGAAACTCACCGCAACATTTCAATTTAAAAATTGTGGAACTCATAGGGCCTATTTATCAAGCTGTCAACTTACTTGAATTCGTTGGCACCAATACGCTCGCCTAAGATCGCCTAACTTCGCTGCTGCGGACCTGAATACGCTCTCCAAAGTTACCAAAAAAGCTGTCAAAAAGCCGCGCACCAAGTACGGGGCGATGAGCAGCGGACTGTTGTTAACTAACAGTCATCGATCTCGCTGCTCTTCGGCTTTTTCCCAGCTTTATTGGTATACTGTCACCAAACACCCACACTATACTAAACTGTTTAACCCCTATCCCCCGCCCGACCCCCCCACCACAACTAAATAAACTTATTAACCCGTAAACCGCCGCTCCGGAGCCCACCGCCACTCTAATAAAGTTATGAACCCCTATTCCTCAGCTCCCGGAGCCCACCACCACCTACATTATACTTATTAACCCCTAATCTGCCGCCCCCTACACCGCCGCCACCTACATAAAGTTATTAACCCCTATCCTGCCGCTCCCGGAGCCCACCGCAACTAAATAAAATGTATTAACCCCTAAACCGCCAGCCTCCCACATCGCCATCAACTAAATTAACCTATTAACCCCTAAACCTAACAACTCGCTAACTTTATATTAAATATTAACTCATCCCTATCTTATAAAAAATGTAAACTTACCTTTAAAATAACATTAAACTATATTAAACTATTAATTAATCTACCCTAACTATTATAATAAAATTACATTAAACTATTAATTAACCTACCCTATTATAATAAAAATACATTAAACTATATTAAAATAAAAATTAATCTAACCTAACTTTTATACTAAAATTACATAAAACTACAAATTAAATTAAATATATTATATAATTAAACACCTAACCCTACTCAAATAATTTAAATCTACACTACAAAATTACAAAGTTACAAATAACTAACACCAAGATTACGAGTTTTGCGTTAGGAGGGTGCGTTGCTAACGAGCATTTTTTTTTCACCGCTCACTTAACACAACGCTGGTATTACAGGTTTTTTAAACCCGGCGTTAGCTGCAAAATAGTGAGGGTTGAGCAAAATTTAGCTCCACATCTCACCTCAATACCAGCGTTGCTTATGGTAGTGGTGAGCTGGCTAAACGTGCTCGTGCACGATTTCCCCATAGGAATCAATGGGGCAGAATTGGCACACCTGCAAAAAAGCAGCGTTCAGCTTCTAACGCAGCCCCATTGATTCCTATGGAAAATAAAAGTTATGTCTACAACCTAACACCCTAACATGAACCCCGAGTCTAAACACCCCTAACCTTACACTTATTAACCCCTAATCTTCCGCCCCCACATCGCCGACACCTGCATAATATTATTAACCCCTAATCTGCCGCTCCGGACACCGCCGCCACCTACATTATCCCTATGAACCCCTAATCTGCTGCCCCCAACATCGCCGACACCTACTTTTTATTTATTAACCCCTACTCTGCCGCCCCCAATGTGCCGCCACCTAACTACACTTATTAACCCCTAATCTGCCGCCGCCAACGTCGCCACCACTATAATAAAGTTATTAACCCCTAAATCTAAGTCTAACCCTAAATCTAACCCCCCTAACTTAAATATAATTTAAAATAATCTAAATAAAATTACTAGTATTAAATAAATTATTCCTATTTAAAACTAAATACTTACCTATAAAATAAACCCTAAGCTAGCTACAATATAACTAATAGTTACATTGTAGCTATCTTAGGGTTTATTTTTATTTTACAGGCCACTTTGTATTTATTTTAACTAGGTACAATAGTTATTAAATAGTTAATAACTATTTAATAACTATTCTACCTAGTTAAAATAAATACAAAGTTACCTGTAAAATAAATCCTAACCTAAGTTACAATTACACCTAACACTACACTATCATTAAATAAATTAACTAAATTAACTACAATTAATTACAATTAAATTAAATAAACTAAAGTAGGGGAAAAAAAACTAAATTACAGAAAAAATTAAATAATTACAAGAATTTTAAACTAATTACACCTAATCTAATCCCCCTAATAAAATAAAAAAGCCCCCCAAAATAATAAAAAACCCTACCCTATACTAAATTACAAATAGCCCTTAAAGTAATCAGCTCTTTTATCTGTAAAAAAAAATACAATACCCCCCTAACATTAAAACCCACCACCCACACACCCAACCCTACTCTAAAACCCACCCAATCACCCCTTAATAAAACCTAACACTACCCCCTTGAAGATCACCCTGCCGGGAAAAGTCTTCACCCAGCCGGGCACAAGTGGTCCTCCAGAGGGGCAGAAATCTTCATCCGATCCGGGCAGAAGAGGACCTCCAGAGGGCAGAAGTCTTCATCCAGGCGGCATCTTCTTCATCCATCCGGAGCGGAGCGGGTCCATCTTGAAGCCAGCCGACGCGGAGCATCCATCCAGACCGCGACTACACGACGAATGACGGTTCCTTTAAATGACGTCATCCAAGATGGCGTCCCTTCAATTCCGATTGGCTGATAGAATTCTATCAGCCAATCGGAATTAAGGTAGAAAAAATCCTATTGGCTGATGCAATCAGCCAATAGGATTGAAGTTCAATTCTATTGGCTGATGCAATCAGCCAATAGGATTGAGCTGGCATTCTATTGGCTGTTCCAATCAGCCAATAGAATGCAAGCTCAATCCTATTGGCTGATTGCATCAGCCAATAGGATTTTTTCTACCTTAATTCTGATTGGCTGATAGAATTCTATCAGCCAATCGGAATTGAAGGATGCCATCTTGGATGACGTCATTTAAAGGAACCTTCATTCCAGAAGAGCCGTCGGATGAAGAGATGCTCTGCGTCGGATGTCTTGAAGATGGACCCGCTCGTGCCAGATGGATGGAGATAGAAGATGCCGTCTGGATGAAGACTTCTGCCCGTCTGGAGGACCAATTCGCCCCGGCTTGGATGAAGACTTCTCCCGGGGGTTAGTGTTAGGTTTTTTTAAGGGGGTATTGGGTGGGTTTTAGAGTAGGGTGGTTGTGTGGTGGTGGGTTTTCATGTTGGGGGGGGATTTGTAATTTTTTTTACAGGTAAAAGAGCTGATTACTTTGGGGCAATCCCCCTGCAAAAGGCCCTTTTAAGGGCTATTTGTAATTTAGTGTAGGGTAGGGCCTTTTTTATTTTGGGGGGTTATTTTGTTAGGGGGATTAGATTAGGTGTAATTAGTTTAAAAATCTTGTAATTTGTTTATTTTCTGTAATTTAGTGTTTGTTTGTTTTTTTACTTTAGCTAATTTTATTTAATTGTATTTTATTTAGGTAAGTCATTTAATTATAGTGTATATCTTAGGGTTTATTTTTATTTTATAGGTACTTTTGTATTTATTTTAGCTAGGTAGTTTTAAATAGTTAATAACTATTTAATAACTATTCTACCTAGTTAAAATAAATACAAACTTGCCTGTAAAATAAAAATAAACCCTAAGATAGCTACAATGTAACTATTAGTTATATTGTAGCTATGTTAGGGTTTATTTTACAGGTAAGTATTTAGTTTTACATAGGAATAATTTAGTTAATTATAGTAATTTTTATTTAGATTTATTTAAATTATATTTAAGTTAGGGTTAGACTTAGATTTAGGGGTTAATAACTTTAGTATAGTAGCGGCGATGTTGGGGGCGGCAGATTAGGGGTTAATAAATGTAGGTAGGTGTCGGTGATATTAGGGATGGCAGATTAGGGGTTAAAAATATTTAACTAATGTTTGCGAGGCGGGAGTGCGGCAGTTTAGGGGTTAATATATTTATTATAGTGGCGGCGATGTCCGGTTCGGCAGATTAGGGGTTAAAAAAAATTGTGTTTGCGATGCGGGAGGGCCTCGGTTTAGGGGTTAATAGGTAGTTTATGGGTGTTAGTGTACTTTTTAGCACTTTAGTTATGAGTTTTATGCTACGGCGTTGTAGTGTAAAACTCTTAACTACTGACTTTAAAATGCGGTACCAGTCTTGACAGGAGAGGGTCTACTGCTCACTTTTTGGCAGACTCGTAATACCGGTGCTATGCAAGTCCCATTGAAAAATAGGATACGCAATTTACGTAAGTGTATTTGCGGTATTTCCAAGTCTGGCCAAAAAAGTGAGCGGTGAGCCTGTACCTTCAAGACTCATAATACCAGTGGGCGTTAAAAAAGCAGCGTTAGGACCTCTTAACGCTGCTTTTTTAACCTAACACACAACTCGTAATCTAGCCGTTAGTGTTTATTTTTTGTGTAATTTAGTGTTTGTTATTTTTTGTAACTTAGTTTTTTGTAACTTTGTAATTTTGTAGTGTAGATTCAAATTATTTGAGTAGGGTTAGGTGTTTAAATATATAATATAGTTAATTTAATTTGTAGTTTTATGTAATTTTAGTATAAAAGTTAGGTTAGATTATTTTTTATTTTAATATAGTTTAATGTAATATTCGTTTAAAAGATAGGTTGGATTAATCATTAATTTAATATAGTTTAATGTATTTTTATTATAATAGGGTATGTTAATTAATAGTTTAATGTAATTTTATTATAATAGTTAGGGTAGATTAATTAATAAAAGGACAAAAAGAACAGCAAGTCCGGATTAGATGCCAGTGCTTTGTTAGAGTTTATTCATATAGGTCATGGATAGCAGTAGCAGCAGCTCAAACTATCTAACATGTTTCGCGCATGCTCACATGCACTTCCTCAGAGATTAAGATAAGATTAAGAAGAATGAATTAATAGTTTAATATAGTTTAATGTATTTTTATTATAATAGGGTAGGTTAATTTATAGTTTGATGTAATTTTATTCAAATAGTTAGGGTAGATTAATTAATAGTTTAATATAGTTTAATGTAATTTTATTATAATATTTAGAATAGGTTAATTAATAGTTTAATATAGTTTAATTTAAATCTAAAGATAAGTTTAAATTTATTATAAGATAGGGATGAGTTAATATTTAATATAAAGTTAGCGAGTTGTTAGGTTTAGGGGTTAATAGGTTAATTTAGTTTATGGCGATGTGGGGGCTGGCAGTTTAGGGGTTATATATATTTATTTAGTTGCAGTGCGCTCCAGGAGCGGCAGGATAGGGGTTAATAAGTTTATGTAGGTGGGGGCGGTGTAGGGGGCGGCAGATTAGAGGTTAATAAGTATAATGTAGGTGGCGGTGGGATCCGGAGCCGAGGAATAGGGGTTAATAAGTTTATTAGAGTGGCGGTGGGCTATTAGAGTGGCGGTTTAGGGGTTAATATGTTTAGTAAGTGGTACTGATGTGGGAGGTCAGGGGTTTAGGGGTTAATAACTTTATTTAGTTGCGGTGGGCTCCGGGAGCGGCGGGATAGGGGTTAATACTTTTATGTAGGTGGCGGCGGTGGCAGTGCGGCAGATTAGGGGTGTTTAGACTCGGGGCTTATGTTAGGGTGTTAGGTGTAAATGTTAATGGTTTTCTACCATATAAATCAATGGGATATCTGGCAGCATCGAACATAAGCTTTCGCTGCTTTCCGACTCCCCTTAATTCCTATGGCATCCGCCGCCTCCAGTGCGGCGGATTGAAAACCAGGTACGCTGGGCTGGAATAGTGGCGAGCGTACCTGGTAGATATTTGATAACTAGCAAAAGTAGTCAGATAGTGCCGAAATTGCATTCGGAACATCTGCAGTGACGTAAGCATCGAACTGTGTCGGACTGAGACCGGCGGATCGTATGTTACGTCACAAAATTCTACTTTTGCCGGTCTGTAGGCTTTGATAAATAAGGGGAATCAAGCTCGCCACAATTACGCTGCGGAATTCCAGCGTATTTGCGGTTGACGGCTTGATAAATAGGCCTCATATTGATATGGACCTATTCCTCATCTTGGCTGTGAGTTGCAAGCCATTTTTCATTATAACCAATGTAGCTGCATCTATGATGTAGACAGTCACTTCTTGGTATAAAAAAAAACAAACCTTCAAACCTTACAGAGAAAACTAATTCAAAATGGAAACAAATCTCTCCTTCTATAAATAATCCATTCTAACATATGCACAAAGGCAGGGCCACATTAGCATTTGCAGGGTCCTGGGCAAGATACATTTGTGGGCCCAACACACCCATGGGGCCTGGGGCAAACAAATTAAGGCCCCCTTTACCCTGCTCCTAGTCATGCTCCACCCAACCATGTTTGCCACTTCCATTTTGGTGTTAAAGACAGTTCTTTACAGACAGCGGGCAGCTCTGGTGCAATTGGCTTTATTGGCTTTGTAGAGAGCATTGAGTCTTATCCATTTATTTTCTGTGTTTTTATTTAAGAATACTTTGTCCCAATTTATGCAATTTAATGAGTTCCTTAAATCATTGAATTTTGCTTTCTTAAAATTAAAAGTGTTGGTTGAACCCTTATAACAATGCTTATGGAAAGTTATTTCAAATGTGAACATGTTATGTTATCACTTTTACCCAAATGTTCTTTGACTTCTATGTTTGATATTATATCTGTATTGTTTGATAGCACCAAATCTAATATAGCTTTATTCCTAGTTGGCACCTCTATTAATTGTGTGACATGAAGTTATCCTTGAGAATATTTAAAGAGCTATCAACCTTAGCTGCATTGTTAGTTTTATTGGCTCAGTTTATGTTGGCATAGTTAAAAATTACAGCACAGTTATTAGCAGCATTTCCTATTTGCATTAAAAGTTGAGTTTCCTCCATGTCAGTAATATTGGGAGGCTTGTAGCATGTTCCTAGCAATATTTTCTTAGCATTGTTTTCAACCCACAGTTTCTCTACATTATCACCTACATCATTATAAATATTGTAGGTTTAAGGCCAGGTTTAAACTATATGCAAATTCATTGTCACTTTTATTACTCCTGTCCCTCCTAAATAAAGTATAACTCCCAAAGCTATTTGCCCAGTCATTTGAATCATCCCACCATGTTTCAGTAATACTGATAATATCATAATCCTCTTCTTCGGGTAAAAGCTCCAGCTCCCACATTTTGCCTAAATTATCTAGGGATGTCACTCTATAAAATTAGTTAGACCTTTTCTTATGTATTTACGCCTCCAGATTTCATGTCTGTCCTGTACGCTCTTCCTGCTGAGAGGAAAAAATGGAACAAACTAAACTGTCATGGCAGATGATTACCGCTGCACTTTGCTAGTGCATCCGCCATGACATAACATCCCCTGCATGCAGTCTGGAGAGAATAAACCCTCATTACTGCGAAGCAGCCAGGTCCCTCCACAACAGATAATGTGGAAATAGTCGCCCTTATGAAGTAGCCACCATGGAATGTTTCAAACAGCCAGACATAGCTGAATTTGAGGGCAGGATATGTGAAAGCTTTCACTGACAAACCAAAACAATCTTTAGAGCAACTAATGCTGGTAACTCATGACCAATTGGGTAAATAAATAAAGTGTGTGATATATGTGAGAGTGTAGCACTTATCTGACAAAAACCCCTCTATTGCAAACTTACCAACTGTGAAGAAGCTGTACACAGTAGGTAGCTATAGATATTAAACTACTGAGGGTTATGGTGGGTGTTGTTGTTCTGCATTATAGACCCTGAACAACATGCAGAGTATGAAGTTTTCTTTATGCAAGCTCTTAAGCAAAGCTGTGTCTATCACAAATAGACCTCTCATCAGATATAATGTGAGTGTCTGTAATAACTTCCCATGGCATCCGCCATTAACCCATATCGCAATAAACCTAATAAATGCATTAACCCCTAATCTGCTATTAACCCGCAACGCAATAAACCTAATAAAACTATTAACCCCTAATCTGCCAAACCCACACTATCTAATAATTCTAATAAATGTATTAACCCCTAATCTGCCAAACCCCCACAACGGAAATAACTAATTAAACTACTAAAACCCCTAACCTAACACCCCCTAAATTAACCCCAATTACCTAATAAAACTATTAACCCCTAATCTGCCAAACCCACACAATCTAATAATCCTAATAAATGTATTAACCCCTAATATGCCAACCCCCCACAATGGAAATAACTAATTAAACTACTAAGACCCCTAACCTAACACCCCTAAATTAACCCCAATTATCTAAATTAAAAAAAAAAAAATTTACAATTAAAATAAAAAAGCTAACATTAATCTAAGATTACACAAACTAAAAAAGTCTAACATTACATAAAATAATAAACCAAATTATCAAAATTAAAAAAAATTAAACCTAATCCCTAAGAAAATAACCGCCCCCCCAAAATAAAAACACCCTCTAATCTAATACTAAACTACTAATAACCCTTAAAAGGCCCTTTAGTAGGGCATTGGCCTAAGTTAAACAGCTCTTTCACCTTAAAAAATATTAAGTTCCCCCTCTAACAGTAAACCCCCCCCATCCACCAAACCCCCCAAAATAAAAAATAAAAAAAATCCTAAACTACCCATTGCCCCTAAAGGGGCATTTGCATGGGCATTGTCCTTAAAAGGGCATTCAGCTCTTACTGCCCTTAAAAGGGCATTCAGCTCTTTTAAGAGTGCCCAATAAATCCCTAATCTATAAAAAAACAAACCCCCAATAAATCCCTAATCTATAAAAAAACAAACCCCCCAAAAAATAAAAAAAAAACCTAAGTCTAACCCCCAAATAGGGACTCACCGTTCCTGAAGTCCGGTGGAGAAGGTCCTCTTCCAGGCAGGGAAGTCTTCTCCAAGCGGTCAACATCTTCTTCCAAGTGGGGACCTCTTCCTTCTTCATCAGGACCAAGCCGGTGCTGAGCAGAGATGAGCGCGTGTCATGTTCTGTCTCAGGATGTTTTGTGAGAGCCTCATTGTCTGGAACAGTTGCTTTAAATGAAGATTAGTAGAAGCCATATAGATTGAAATGATAACAGATTTATTTAAACAAAATACTTTGAACAAATACTTGCAGGGTATTTTAAATGTGCTATTCAGTTATGTTAAGTCCACATACGGCAGGAGTGGAAATAACCAAACACAGTAAGCAGAGATGCAGATTCAAAAGGAAAGTCTTTCTCCTGGTAATAACTGAATTACAGGATTTTCACAAATTAAGAAAAAAAACTTGTAAACAGGTGCAAAGGTGAAGTCTTCCTTAAAATAAGTACAGAAATACAGGAATCAGGTTCTGACTTGTGACAAAACATAACCAATGTGAAGACAAAATGCAGACTAAGAGCCATCCTTAAATAGGGAGGTTTTGCACAGGGTTGGTTCTGAGTAATTCCAGAATTGAGAACACCTGTGTGTTGCACAGGTGTAATTACAAGTAAGACAAATAGTTATTTATCAGATCTTTTAAGTTCAATGCCATTGCTAGAACTGGCTGTGGCTCAACATGCAAACAAACAGGTTGGTAAGCACAGAGCCACAGATTCAAATCCCCACACAGCCCTTTGTAGCAGAATGCCTGCCAGACCTTTTCTTTTTCTTTTTAGTCTGGAGGCTTGGTTCATGACAGCGCGTAGCAGGACCGGCAACCACAAAGCTATGGAGCGTGGAGGATCTTCTTTGTAAGATCGCTGCTGTACACTGAATAGTGAATTCAAGGTACATGTTTAAATTTGGAGTCCTTTGCATTCCTATTGGCTGACTTGATTCTTCAAATTCAAATCAGTCAATAGTATTAGAGCTACTGAAATCCTATTGGCTGTTCAAATCAGCCAATAGGATTTCAGTAGCTCTGCCGGACTTCAGCAATGGAGAGTACCTATTTGGGGGTTAGACTTAGGCTTTTTTTTTATTTTATTATTTTTTTTAGATTAGGGATTGATTGGGAACTCTTAAAAGAGCTGAATGCCCTTTTAAGGGCTATGCCCATACAAATGCCCCTTTAGGGGCAATGGGTAGTTTAGGATTTTTTAGTGTTAGGTTTTTTTATTTTAGGGGGTTTGGTGGGTGTGGGGTTGTACTGTTAGAGGGGGGGACTTAGTATTTTTTAAGGTAAAATAGCTGTTTGACTTAGGGCAATGCCCTACAAAAGACTCTTTTATGGGCTGCTGGTAGTTTAGTATTAGATTAGGGCGTGTTTTTATTTTGGGGAGACTTTTTTATTTTCATAGGGAATAGGTTTAATTTTTTAATTTTTGATAATTTGGTTTATTATTTTATGTAATGTTAGACTTTTTTATTTTTTGTAATCTTAGATTAATTTAATCTTAGATTTTTTTATTTTTAAGTAATGTTAGCTTTTTTATTTTAATTGTAATTTGGTATTTTTTTAATTTAGGTAATTTGGGTTAATTTAGGGGGTGTTAGGTTAGGGGGCTTAGTAATTTAATTAGTTATTTGCGTTGTGGGGGTTTGGCAGATTAGGGGTTAATACATTTATTAGGATTATTGCATTGTGTGGGTTTTGCGGATTAGGGGTTAATAGTTTTATTAGGTTTATTGCATTGTGGGTTAATGGCGGATTAGGGGTTAATACATGTATTAGGTTTATTGCGATATGGGTAAATGGCGGATGCCATGGGAAGTTATTACAGACACTCCCATTACATCTGATGAGAGGTCTTTTTATGATAGACACAGCTTTGCATAAGAGCTTGCATAAAGAAAACTTCATACTCTGCATGTTGTTCAGGGTCTATAATGCAGAACAACAACACCCACCATAACCCTCAGTAGTTTAATATCTATAGAATGTTGCTTAAATCTACAAATATAAGTGTTTCTCTATGCAGCAATAATGCAAATACAGAGCCCAATACTATATATGTCTAGACATAATAACAGAAAGGATAATATAAATGAATATAAGAAAATATAATATAGTGCTTCCTTGTCTGGATGAAATATAGATTTGTAGACTTAGTAAGTAGGTTATTGTGAGAAAGTTTTGCTTTATAGAAAGGATAATGGGTCCGATAATAATCTGCATTATATCCTAAACATCAGACAAGTCAACCATCCATCATTGTGCACTGTTTTTCATACTGCTTAACATTGTATAGTGAAACTAGAGACTATCTCAGCCCCTCCCACAAATGCGACCACCCCTGGGGTGCCTAGCCACAGAAAAAGCAGTATAATCGTTACTGAATTGCAATACAACTGTGTGATACAGTAAATAAAATGATGTGAACTGCTTTATGTATTAATCAAACACACATATAAAATAACAGTTTAAAAATGTACTTTTTCTTTTCATCCAAGCCATACATCTTTAAATAGAATGTCTCAGATTGGGAAGACAGGACCTGTTACCAGTTGGTCTATGAAAGCCTTCAAAGGCTTTGATACTACATGAAGAAATAAAAGTAAAAAAAATAAATAATAAAATTTATAAAAAAAAGTTTAAAAATGTAAACAATTAACCCCTTAGTGACCAGGCCACTTTTCAATTTGTTGACCATCTGGGACCAAGGCTATTTTTGCATTTCTGCGATGTTTGTTTTTAACTGTTATTTTCCTCTTACTCATTTACTGTACCCACACATATTATATACCATTTTTCTCGCCATTAAATGTACTTTCTAAATATACCATTATTTTCATCATATCTTATAATTTACTATAAAAACATTATAAAATATTAGGAAAAAATGAAAAAAAACACACTTTTTCTAACTTTGAGCCCCAAAATCTCTAACACATCTACAACCACCATAAAATACCAATGCTAAACAGTTTCTAAATTTTGTCTTGAGTTTAGAAATACCCAATGTTTACATGTTCTTTGCTTTTTTTGCAAGTTATAGGGCAATAAGTACAAGTAGCACTTTGCTATTTCAAAACCATGTTTTTTCAAAATTGGCGATAGTTACATTGTAACACCAATATCTGTCAGGAATCCCTGAATAACCCTTCAAATGTATATATTTTTTAAAAGAAGACAACCTAAGGTATTAAACTTGGGGTATTTTGACTTTTTCCATGCAACCATTTTACCACCAATCTATGCCAAAGTTTGGGGGGGAAAAAAATAATTAGATTTTTTGACAAATAGCAATTTAAGAATACATTTACTGATAAAATGGTAAGGGTTACTGCCGAATAACACCCTAATATGTCTTCAGTAGCATCTCCTGGGTACAGTGATACCACCCATGTATAGGTGTGTCGGGTTCTCTGTGGGCTAAAAGCCCTTATTTTTAGAGAGCGCATTCTACTTTTGGGTAGTCATTTTTTTGTGTTATTTTTCACACACATTGTACTTTAGGCATGTATTTTCAGTTCCTGTTATGTGTTACTGCCAAAAACCACCTCAATATGTGTTCAACAATATCTCCTGAGTACAGTGATACCACCTATGTATAGGTGTGTCGGGTTCTCTGGGGGCTAAATGGCCTTATTTTTAGGTAGCGCATTCCAGTTTTTCAACTTGGAATTTTCACATCGGTCATCATGCACCCATGTCCTATTTGGGACATTTCTGAAGCTGGCCAATGGAATTTACCCCCATCAAACCATATATTTTTGAAAAGTAGACACCCTAGGGTATTTCAAATGCTGGTATTTTAACACTTTCCATGTTCTAATTCAACCACTAGTCTTTGTCAAACTTTTGGGTAGTCATTTTTTTGTGTTATTTTTCAGACACATTGTACTTTAGGCATGTATTTTCATTTCCTGTTATCTGTTACTGCCAAAAAACCACCTCAATATGTGTTCAACAATATCTCCTGAGTACAGTGATACCACCTATGTATAGGTGTGTTGGGTTCTCTGGAGGCTAAATGGCCTTATTTTTAGGTAGCACATTCCAGTTTTTCAACTTGGAATTTTCACATTGGTCATCATGCACCCATGTCCTATTTGGGACATTTCTGAAGCTTGCCAATGGAGTTTACCCCCATCAAACCATATATTTTTGAAAAGTAGACACCCTAGGGTATTTCAAATGCTGGTATTTTAACACTTTCCATGCACTAATTCAACCACTAGTCTTTGTCAAACTTTTGGGTAGTCATTTTTTTGTGTTATTTTTCACACACATTGTACTTTAGGCATGTATTTTCAGTTCCTGTTATGTGTTACTGCCAAAAACCACCTCAATATGTGTTCAACAACATCTCCCAAGTACAGTGATACCACCTATGTATAGGTGTGTCGGGTTCTCTGGGGGCTAAATGGCCTTATTTTTAGGTAGCGCATTCCAGTTTTTCAACTTGGAATTTTCACATCGGTCATCATGCACCCATGTCCTATTTGGGACATTTCTGAAGCTGGCCAATGGAATTTACCCCCATCAAACCATATATTTTTGAAAAGTAGACACCCTAGGGTATTTCAAATGCTGAATTTAACACTTTCCATGCACTAATTCAACCACCAGTCTTTGTCAAACTTTTGGGTAGTCATTTTTTGTGTTATTTTTCACACACATTGTACTTTAGGCATGGATTTTCAGTTCCTGTTATGTGTTACTGCCAAAAACCACCTCAATATTGTTCAACAACATCTCCTGAGTACAGTGATACCACCTATGTATAGGTGTGTCGGGTTCTCTGGGGCTAAATGGCCTTATTTTTAGGTAGCACATTCCAGTTTTTCAACTTGGAATTTTCACATCGGTCATCATGCACCCATGTCCTATTTGGGACATTTCTGAAGCTGCCAATGGAATTTACCCCCATCAAACCATATATTTTTGAAAAGTAGACACCCTAGGGTATTTCAAATGCTGGTATTTTAACACTTTCCATGCACTAATTCAACCACTAGTCTTTGTCAAACTTTTGGGTAGTCATTTTTTTTTGTTATTTTTCACACACATTGTAGGGGGGGGGGGGGGGGGGGGGGGGGGGGGGGGGGGGGGTTTTTTTTTTAGGCATGTATTCTCAGTTCCTGTTATGTGTTACTGCCAAAAACCACCTCAATATGTGTTCAACAACATCTCCAAGTACAGTGATACCACCTATGTATAGGTGTGTCGGGTTCTCTGGGGGCTAAATGGCCTTATTTTTAGGTAGCGCATTCCAGTTTTTCAACTTGGAATTTTCACATCGGTCATCATGCACCCATGTCCTATTTGGGACATTTCTGAAGCTGGCCAATGGAATTTACCCCCATCAAACCATATATTTTTGAAAAGTAGACACCCTAGGGTATTTCAAATGCTGGTATTTTAACACTTTCCATGCACTAATTCAACCACTAGTCTTTGTCAAACTTTTGTGTAGTCATTTTTTGTGTTATTTTTCACACACATTGTACTTTAGGCATGGATTTTCAGTTCCTGTATGTGTTACTGCCAAAAACCACCTCAATATGTGTTCAACAACATCTCCTGAGTACAGTGATACCACCTATGTATAGGTGTGTCGGGTTCTCTGGGGGCTAAATGGCCTTATTTTAGGTAGCGCATTCCAGTTTTTCAACTTGGAATTTTCACATCGGTCATCATGCACCCATGTCCTATTTGGGACATTTCTGAAGCTGGCCAATGGAATTTACCCCCATCAAACCATATATTTTTGAAAAGTAGACACCCTAGGGTTTTTCAAATGCTGATATTTTAACACTTTCCATGCACTAATTCAACCACCAGTCTTTGTCAAACTTTTGGTAGTCATTTTTTTGTGTTATTTTTCACACACATTGTACTTTAGGCATGGATTTTCAGTTCCTGTTATGTGTTACTGCCAAAAACCACCTCAATATGTGTTCAACAACATCTCCTGAGTACAGTGATACCACCTATGTATAGGTGTGTCGGGTTCTCTGGGGGTAAATGGCCTTATTTTAGGTAGCGCATTCCAGTTTTTCAACTTGGAATTTTCACATCGGTCATCATGCACCCATGTCCTATTTGGGACATTTCTGAAGCTGGCCAATGGAATTTACCCCCATCAAACCATATATTTTTGAAAAGTAGACAACCTAGGGTTTTTCAAATGCTGATATTTTAACACTTTCCATGCACTAATTCAACCACCAGTCTTTGTCAAACTTTTGGGTAGTCATTTTTTTGTGTTATTTTTCACACACATTGTACTTTAGGCATGGATTTTCAGTTCCTGTTATGTGTTACTGCCAAAAACCACCTCAATATGTGTTCAACAACATCTCCTGAGTACAGTGATACCACCTATGTATAGGTGTCTGGTTCTCTGGGGCTAAATGGCTTTATTTTTAGGTAGCGCATTCCAGTTTTTCAACTTGGAATTTTCACATTGCATCATGCACCCATGTCCTATTTGGGACATTTCTGAAGCTGGCCAATGGAATTTACCCCCATCAAACCATATATTTTTGAAAAGTAGACACCCTAGGGTTTTTCAAATGCTGATATTTTAACACTTTCCATGCACTAATTCAACCACCAGTCTTTGTCAAACTTTTGGGTAGTCATTTTTTTGTGTTATTTTTCACACACATTGTACTTTAGGCATGGATTTTCAGTTCCTGTTATGTGTTACTGCCAAAAAACACCTCAATATGTGTTCAACAACCTCTCCTGAGTACAGTGATACCACCCATGTATAGGTGTGTTGGGTTCTCTGGGGGCTAAAAGGCCTTATTTTTAGGAAGCCCATTCCATTTTTTCCACTTTGAATTTTCACATCCAATGCACCCATGTCCTATTTAAGACATTTCTGAAGCCGGCCAATGTAATTTACCTCAATCAAACCATATATTTTTGAAAAGTAGACTTCCTAGGGTATTTCAAATGCAGGTATTTTAACACTTTCCATACACTAATTCAACCACTAGTCTTTGTCAAACTATTGGGCATTCATATTTTTGTGTTATTGTTCACATACATTGTAGTTTAGACATGGATTCACAGCTCCTGTTATGTGTTACTACCAAAGAAGACACCAATATGTGGTCACAAACATCTCCTGAGTTCAGTGATACCACCTATGCATAGGTTTGGTGGCTTGTTTGGGGGGTGCAATGCCAAATGTCTGACATGCGTTTGTGATTTTTTTTCACATTTAACATATTTTCTTTGCCTATCGTCTTTTTGGGGGGTCTTTTAACATACCCCAATTTATTTGTTTTCCATGAATGTGCATATATTTGAAAAGTTGACACCCCAAGGTATTGTATATGGTGTGCTTTGATGCCTTCGAAGCAACCGTTTTAGCCCAAAAAATTGGAGAAAGTGTATGGTGGTTATTTTTCAATTTTCATTTTTACAGACACATTGCTTTTTGACTATGGTTTAGGAGAGACTGTTGTAAGTTATTGCAAAAGAATACTTCAGGTTGTTTTCTGCAAGGCACCCTGAGTACACCTATGCCCCCCATGCATAGGTTTGCCAGGATTTTGGGAAGGTTATGTTACAATTTTATGACTTGTGATTTTAGTTATTAACAATGAGAGTATTTCTTCTGATAGGCCTATCTTTAGTTTGTGGCCTATTGCATACCCCACTTTTATTTATTGCCATGAAAGTGTATATTTTTTAAATGTTGACACCCCAAGGTATTGTATATGGTGTGCTTTGATGCCTTTGAAGCAACCGTTTTAGCCCAAAAAATTGGAGAAAGTGTATGGTGGTTATTTTTCAATTTTCATTTTTACAGACACATTGCTTTTTGACTATGATTTAGCAGAGACTGTTGTAAGTTATTGCAAAAGAATACTTCAGGTTGTTTTCTGCAAGGCACCCTGAGTACACCTATGCCCCCCATGCATAGGTTTGCCAGGATTTTGGGAAGGTTATGTTACAAATTTATGACTTGTGATTTTAGTAATTAACAATGAGAGTATTTCTTCTGATAGGCCTATCTTTAGTTTGTGGCCTATCGCATACCCCACTTTTATTTATTGCCATGAAAGTGTATATTTTTTAAATGTTGACACCCCAAGGTATTGTATATGGTGTGCTTTGATGCCTTTGAAGCAACCGTTTTAGCCCAAAAAATTGGAGAAAGTGTATGATGGTAATTTTTCAATTTTCATTTTTACAGATACATTGCTTTTTGACTATGATTTAGGAGAGACTGTTGTAAGTTATTACAAAAACATACTTCAGGTTGTTTTTTTGCAAGGCACCCTGAGAACACCTATGTCCCCCATGCATAGGTTTGACAGGGGTTTTGGTTAAAAAAAAATAACAGGCCCAATTTTAGAAAAAAATAGAGTAGTGAAATGTAAAAATCTGGCACAGTAAAAGTTAAAAAAAAAAAACCCCATCTAACAGTAAACATAACAAAAAAAAAATATATATATATATATAACACCAAATGTATTTATTTTTTAAAAATTGACCATTGTATGGTACCGCTTGAAGCAGTCCCCAATGCAGAGTGCAGGCTGTCCAGGGCAATCAGGACAGTGATATATGGTGTCCCTTCTCTTCCCCCTCTTGGTACAGACTCTGCATTTTTTTTGTGGTTTCTGCTTTGCAGCAGTAGGGGGGATTTTAAAAATAAAATAAGTAGCCCCAACTCTGCTCTCTCCCATCACCGCCCGGGGAGCAGGTGCATCATGGTACAAAATCCCAATAACAATCTGGAGCTGAAACTGTAAAAAAGTTATTTTAACTCTGGGGTTTGCTTTTTTGAACAACAAAAAAGCGTTGTGGGTTGCAATCTGCATTAGGTAAATTGCAACCTTTTTGTACCAGGCCCTTGTCTTCCGCATAATTAGGTAGGGCTGCAGCAGCTGATCAGCCAGACCAACCCCACCCATATGCCGGTTATAAGACTTGATGCACACTGGCTTCCTTATGTTCTCAGCTCTGCCACGTACAGAAACCGCCACCGTCCTCTCTGTGTGGATGGTGGTAAGAAGGTATACATCCTTCTTGTCTCTGTACTTAAGTGCCAACAGCTCCTCTTGGCGCAGAGCTGAGGTCTCCCCCCTTCGTAGCCGGGTGCGTACAAGTTGTCCTGGGAAACCTGCGCGGTTCTTTTTAATTGTACCGCAAGCTACTGTATCAAAGCAATACAGTAGCTTGAACAAAAGGACACTTGTATAAAAATTGTCTAAGTACAAGTGATACCCTTTGTTCATTAGGGGTAATATCAGGTCCCAGACAATCTTGCCAGTGGTTCCCATATGTTCTGGGCAACCTGGAGGGTCAAGGTGGCTATCCTTTCCCTCATACACCCGGAAGGCCTGAGTATACCCAGTCTCGCTGTCACAGAGCTTATACACCTTTACCCCATATCTGGAGCGTTTGGAAGGAATATACTGCTTGAATCCCAGCCTTCCCTTATACTTCATTAGGGATTCATCAACGCATATATTCCTTCCAGGTGTATAAGCCTCTGCAAACCAGGCAGAAAAGTGGGTTATCAGGGGGCGGATTTTATACAGCCTGTCAAATTGGGGATGCTCCCTAGGGGGGCACAGGCTGTTGTCGCTGAAGTGCATGAAATGCAGAATCATTTCATACCTCTTCCTCGACATAGTCTGGGAGAAAATGGGGGTAGAGCAGATGGGGCTACTACTCCAGTAGGAGCGAATGGAGGGTTTCTTTATGATGCCCATCAGCATAGTCAATGCCCAGAATTTTTTGAATTCTGGCACATTGAAGGGGGCCCATTGCTGCTTTGCCAAATATGTTCCAGGCTTTGCAGCACGGAACTGATGGGCATATAAATTAGTTTGGGCGACAATGTTCCCCAATATATCATCGCCCAGAAACACTTCCAGAAACTGCTGGGGGCTAAAACCTGCCACATCTATATTTATGCCAGCATTTGCTGTGAAGGGTGGGATATCTGGCCTCTGGAGATAAGGCGTTACCCACTCTTCAGCAGCAATGGCAGCAACACGCCTCCTTCTGGCAGGGGGGCTAGCAGGGGGCTGGCAGGGGGGGTAGCAGGGGGGCTGGCAGGGGGGCTAGCAGCCACAGATACATCACTATCAGTTGAGACTGCATCTAGTGATGTATCTGAGCACATGGCAGGGTCAAAATTGGGGTCTGAGTCAGAAATAGAGGCATCTGACTCTGACGCAAGGATGGCATACGCCTCCTCAGCACTATATCTTTTCTGTGACATTTTTGTATCTGTCACAGAAAACAATTACTAAAAAAAATTAAATTAACTAAATTAATTAACTAAATTAACTAGCAAAAAAGTACAGCTATGCTACTGCCAGTGATTTATAGCGATCACTGGCAAGCTAGGGGTTAATGGCTCTGAAAATTAAATTAAATTAACTAAATGTTTCTGAAAAGAGCCTTTGGGTTTTTAAAAAATTACAACAACAAAATTAACCCCTAAAAAAATGCACAGACAGCAAAAAAGTACAGCTATGCAACTGCCAGTGATTTATAGCGATCACTGGCAAGCTAGGGGTTAATGGCTCTGAAAATTAAATTAAATTAACTAAATTAATTAACTAAATTAACTAGCAAAAAAGTACAGCTATGCTACTGCCAGTGATTTATAGCGATCACTGGCAAGCTAGGGGTTAATGGCTTTGAAAATTAAATTAAATTAACTAAATGTTTCTGAAAAGAGCCTTTGGGTTTTTAAAAAATTACAACAACAAAATTAACCCCTAAAAAAATTCACAGACAGCAAAAAAGTACAGCTATGCAACTGCCAGTGATTTATAGCGATCACTGGCAAGCTAGGGGTTAATGGCTCTGAAAATTAAATTAAATTAACTAAATTAATTAACTAAATTAACTAGCAAAAAAGTACAGCTATGCTACTGCCAGTGATTTATAGCGATCACTGGCAAGCTAGGGGTTAATGGCTTTGAAAATTAAATTAAATTAACTAAATGTTTCTGAAAAGAGCCTTTGGGTTTTTAAAAAATTACAACAACAAAATTAACCCCTAAAAAAATGCACAGACAGCAAAAAAGTACAGCTATGCAACTGCCAGTGATTTATAGCAATCACTGGCAAGCTAGGGGTTAATGGCTCTGAAAATTAAATTAAATTAACTAAATGTTTCTGAAAAGAGCCTTTGGGTTTTTAAAAAATTACAACAACAAAATTAACCCCTAAAAAAATGCACAGACAGCAAAAAAGTACAGCTATGCAACTGCCAGTGATTTATAGCGATCACTGGCAAGCTAGGGGTTAATGGCTCTGAAAATTAAATTAACTAAATGTTTCTGAAAAGAGCCTTTGGGTTTTTAAAAAATTACAACAACAAAATTAACCCCTAAAAAAATGCACAGACAGCAAAATGCAGCAAAAAAAAAGTGCACCTATGCTACTGCCAGTGATATATAGTGATCACTGGCAAGCTAGGGGTTAATGGCTCTGAAAATTAAATTAACTAAATGTTTCTGAAAAGAGCCTTTGGGTCTTTAAAAAATTACAACAACAAAATTAACCCCTAAAAAAAATGCACAGACAGCAAAATGCAGCAAAAAAAAGTGCACCTATGCTACTGCCAGTGATATATAGTGATCACTGGCAAGCTAGGGGTTAATGGCTCTGAAAAGAGCCTTTGGTTCTATATTTTTTAACAAATAAAAGAAATAAATCTTTCTCTCTGCTAAATACAGGTCTCTCTCTCTCTCCAACAAAATGGCAAGTGAGGAGAGGGAGGGAGATCCACACTGATCATAGTCAATATTTACAAATATTGACATGATCAGACAAATGGGGTATTTTATTATTATTATTTTTTTTAGGGTGGGAGGCTCAGATTGGGTGACCCTAGCTTGCCCCTATGATGATGCAGGCTAGGGACACCCCCAGAGGCCCCATGATGCACTGGGCATCGCCATCTTGGATGCCTAGTGAAGGGGGGGGGATATTTGGGCTTTTTTTTTTATTTATCCGTTTTTTTTTTTTAATTTTAATTTATTATTTAATAACCAACTAAGTGCCTCGACCCACCGAGGCACTTAGCACACAAGCAGAGCATCGGAAGCGTGTCCGATCGCTTCTGATGCTCTGAAACACTGCCGGGCTCCACGTGGAGCGAAACCGGAAGTGATCACTCGTGGGGGAGTGATCAATCCGGTCCCGGCACTCGGGAACAGTATTGCAGGATGCCTAGACCTCAAGGCAAGCCTGCAATACTTTTAGAGCAGCTGGAAGCGATTTCGATCGCTTCCAGTGCTCTGTTAAACCGACGACGTATGCCATACGTCCTCGGTCGTTAAGTGCTTTTTTTTTTAGGACGTATGGCATACGTCGTCGGTCGTTAAGGGGTTAAAGCTATCATATTTAATTTTATTTAACTATGTAGGCACACTTGTCTTATAATGCATTTATTTATTTTCATAACATTGCACAGACTTTGTTTTAGTGATTAAAAGGGAAAGTCATTATTTTGTTTAAGATTTCCTTAAGATATCAGCTACTTCTACTGTTGTGTTGTAACATTGGTGAGTTGTTGCAATTCAGGAACCTATACACCTAGATTTAGAGTTCTGCGTTAGCCTTAAAAAGCAGCGTTAAGGGGTCCTAACGCTGCTTTTTCATGCCCGCTGGTATTTAGAGTTTGGCAGGTACAGGTGTACCGCTCACTTTTTTTCTGTGACTCGAGGCTATCGCAAATCCCCTTACGTCAATTGCATATCCTATATTTTCTATGGGATTTGCCTAACGCCGGTATTACGAGTCTTGGAAGAAGTTAAGAGTTTTATGGGCTAACGCCGGAACATAAAGCTCTTAACTATAGTGCTATAAAGTACACTAACACCCATAAACTACCTATGAACCCCTAAACCGAGCCCCCCCCACATCGCAAACCCTATAATAAATTTTTTTAACCCCTAATCTTCCGACCGGACATCGCCGCCACCTTCATTATCCCTATAAACCCCTAATCTGCTGCCCCTAACATCGCCGACACCTATATTATATTTATTACCCCTAATCTGCCCCCCAACCTCGGCGCCACCTACCTACACTTATCAACCCCTAATCTGCCGACCGGACATCACCGCCACTATAATAAATGTATTAACCCCTAAACCCTGCACTCCCGCCTCGCAAACACTATAATACATTTTATTAACCCCTAATCTGCCCTCCCTAACATCGCCGCCACCTACCTACAATTATTAACCCCTAATCTGCCACCCCCAACGTTGCAGCTACTATAATAAAGTTATTAACCCCTAAACCCTAACCCTAACACCCCCCTAACTTAAATATAATTTAAATTAATCTAAATAAATTTACTATAATTAAATAAATTATTCCTATTTAAAACTAAATACATACCTATAAAATAAACCCTAATATAGCTACAATATAACTAATAGCTACATTGTAGCTATTTTAGGATTTATATTTATTTTACAGGCAACTTTGTATTTATTTTAACTAGGTACAATAGCTATTAAATAGTTAATAACTATTTAATAGCTACCTAGTTAAAATAATTACAAAATTACCTGTAAAATAAATCCTAACCTAAGTTACAAATATACCTAACACTACACTATCAATAAATTAATTATATAAATTACCTACAATTAGCTAAACTAAAATACAATTAAATAAACTAATATATAAAAAAAAAAAACAAACACTAAATTACAGAAAATAATTTTTTTTTACAAGTAGTTTAAACTAATTACACCTAATCTAAGCCCCCTAATAAAATAAAAAAGCCCCCCAAAATAATAAAATGCCCTACCCTATTCTAAATTACAAAAGTAATCATCTCTCTTACCAGCCCTTAAAAGGGCTTTTTGCGGGGCATTGCCCCAAAGTAATCAGCTCTTTTACCTGTAAAATAAAATAAAGACCCCCCCCAACATTACAACCCACCACCCACACACCCCTACTCTAAAACCCACCTGATCCCCCCTTAAATAAACCTAACACTACCCCATTGAAGATCACCCTACCTTGAGCCGTCTTCACCCAACCGGGCCGAACTCTTCATCCGATGCGGGCACAAGTGGTCCTCCAGCCGGGCAGAAGTCTTCATCCTATCCGGGCAGAAGAGGACATCTGGACCGGCAAACATCTTCATCCAAGCGGAATCTTCTATCTTCATCCTTCCGTCGATGAGCAGCTCCATCTTAAAGACCTCCGGCGTGGAACATCCAGCTCTACCGACGACTACCTGACGAATGACTGGTCCTTTAAATGACATCATCCAAGATGGCGTCCCTTGAATTCCGATTGGCTGATAGGATTCTATCAATCAATCGGAATTAAGGTAGGAAAAATCCGATTGGTTGATTTAAAGTGAAGGTAAACTTTGCCAGGTTCGATAATGTTACATGCAAATACACCGAAAATTAAGGGTACTTTAAGTCATCAATTCTGTTATTTTGAAATATTTACCTAGTTATCGCCGTTTTTCTATCCAATTTTAGTCATTATCTAAACAGCCCATTTTTTTGTTTTTTTTTTGCAGTCCGGTCACGTTGTTCCATTAGCCAATAATAGGTCTGGACGTTAGGCGGCCGTCATTTGACGTCACAACATCTAGAGAAGTTCTGCGCATGCGTTGGCTATTCTAAGTTCCTCTCCCTTCCATGCCGTGCTCGTTCCTGATTAGCGCATGCGCAATTAATCCTTATAAGTTGAAATCTTCAGAACGCAGTCTACTTCCAAGCAATTTGACGCCTGCGCTTTAGGTCACAAATGATTATAGTCACGCAGGCGCAATTCGAATGTACGGCGAGGCGTGCGCATGCGCAAGTTGCCCCTCAATCGTGAACGCGCTTTTCCAGTACGTATAGAGCGGGTGGGACCGCTCTGTACATAATACAGTGAGAAACCAGGAAATACATGGAGGGAGGAGCTAAGACCGGCCAAGAAGGTAGATAAAAACTGTTTCTTATACTTTGATATATATACGTATATGTTATAAAAAGTTAGCGATCTTACTATATAGTACATGGGTAACATAATACAGCTTACAAAAAAGCTAAACTTTACCTTCACTTTAATCAGCCAATCGGATTGAAGTTCAATCCGATTGGCTGATTGGATGAGCTAATTAAATGCGAGGTCAATTCTATTGGCTGATCCATCTGCCAATCGGATTGAACTTAAATCCGATTGGCTGATTACATCAGCCAATCTGATTTTTCCTACCTTAATTCCGATTGGCTGATAGATCTATCAGCCAATCGGAATTCGAGGGACGCCATCTTGGATGACGTCATTTAAAGGACCAGTCATTCGTTGGGTAGTCGTCGGTAGAGCTAGATGTTCCACGCCGGAGGTCTTCAAGATGGAGCCGCTCATCGCTAGCAGGATGAAGATAGAAGATGCCGCTTGGATGAAGATGTCTGCCAGTCCGGATGTCCTCTTCTGCCCGGATAGGATGAAGACTTCTGCCCGGCTGGAGGACCAGTTGTGCCCGCATTGGATGAAGAGTTCGGCCCAGTTGGGTGAAGACGGCTCAAGGTAGGGTGATCTTCAATGGGGTAGTGTTAGGTTTATTTAAGGGGGATCGGGTGGGTTTTAGAGTAGGGTGTGTGTGGGTGGTGGGTTGTAATGTTGGGGGGGGTCTTGTATTTTATTTTACAGGTAAAAGAGCTGATTACTTTGGGGCAATGCCCTGCAAAAAGCCCTTTTAAGGGCTGGTAAAAGAGCTGATTACTTTTGTAGTTTAGTATAGGGTAGGGAATTTTATTATTTTGGGGGGCTTTTTTATTTTATTAGAGGGCTTAGATTAGGTGTAATTAGATTAAAATTCTTGTAATATTTTTTTATTTTTTGTAATTTAGTGTTTGTTTTTGTACTATAGTTTAGTTTATTTAATTGTATTTTAGTTTAGATAATTGTAGTTAATTTATTTAATTAATTTATTGATAGTGTAGTGTTAGGTGTATTTGTAACTTAAGTTAGGATTTATTTTACAGGTAATTTTGTAATTATTTTAGCTAGGTAGCTATTAAATAGTTATTAACTATTGTACCTAGTTAAAATAAATACAAAGTTGCCTGTAAAATAAATATAAATCCTAAAATAGCTACAATGTAATTATTAATTATATTGTAGCTATTTTAGGGTTTATTTGATAGGTAAGTATTTAGTTTTAAATAGGAATAATTTATTTAATTATACTAAATTTATTTCATTTTATTTAAATTATATTTAACTTAGGGGGGGTGTTATGTTTAGGGTTAGACTTAGGTTTAGGGGTTAATAACTTTATTATAGTAGCGGCGACGTTGGGGGCAGCAGATTAGGGGTTAATAATTGTAGGTAGGTGGCGGCGATGTTGGGGGGCAGATTAGGGGTTAATAAAATGTATTATAGTGTTATAGGCGAGAGTGCGGAGGTTTAAGGGTTAACACATTTATTATAGTGGTGGCGATGTCCGGTCAGCAGATTAGGGGTTAATAAGTATAGGTAGGTGGCGGCGACGTTGGGGGGGGCAGATTAGGGGTTAATAAATATAATGTAGGTGTTGGTGATGTTAGGGACAGCAGATTAGGGGTTCATAGGGATAATGTAGGTGGCGGCGGTGTCCGGAGCGGCAGATTACATTATGCAGGTGTCAGTGATAGCGGGGGCGGAATATTAGGGGTTAATAAGTGTAAGATTAGGGGTGTTTAGACTCGGGGTTCATATTAGGGTGCTAGGTGTAGACTTTGAAAGTGTTTCCCCATAGGAAAGAATGGGGCTGCGTTAGAAGCTGAACGCTGCTTTTTTGCAGGTGTTAGGTTTTTTTCAGCCAGCTCAGCCCCATTGTTTCCTATGAGGATATTGTGCACGAGCACGTTTTTCCAGCTTACCCCTACTGTAAGCAGCGCTGGTATTGAGGGTTGAAGTGGAGCTAAATTTGGCTCAATGCTCACTTTTCTGAGGCTAACGCAGCCAATTAGAAAACTCGTAATACCAGCGTTGTCTTAAGGGTGCGCTGGAAAAAAAGGAGCGTTAGCACCTCGGGTCTTTACCGACAAAACTCTAAATCTAGCGGATAGGTAGCCGTGGCATTAGTGAGGCATAAGTGTTCAAGCTAGTCCCACGGCTACCTATAGGTTCCTAGGCCAACTAGAGCAGAAGTTTAATTGTGCTATAACTGAACTTTTTTTTTTTTACATGAGAAAGCTGTATCTTTTATGATTCATGATTCAGATAGAGCATACAACTTTAAACAACTTTCAAGTAGTTTACTTCTGTTATCTAATTTGCTACATTCTTTTGGTATCCTTTATTGAAAAGCATACCTAGGTATATATATTTTTATAGAATTAAGCTCTTGCTTAAATATTAGTTATCTTAAGGCGTGTTCTTGAAATATTAAATATAACATATTACAAATATTAATATTAATTATTAATATTATTATACATACTGTAATATATATATATATATATATATATATATATATATATATATTATGGATTAATTAGACATTTATTTTTACAGTATGTATAATAATTAATAATAATTATAATTTTTTTAAAATGATATATTTCATATTTCAAGAACATACCTTAAGATAATTAATTCTTCATATGCGCTAAACCGACACCATTTTAGACCTAAAGTGTGAAGCTCAAAGCGTGTTACGCATATTTTATATTCCTATGTTATATCTGATAATGTTAATGTAAAATAGATAAATATACCTAAATATCTAAATGAATATATATATATATATATATATATATATATATATATATATATATATTTACAATAAAAATAACATTGTCCTGTACATGAAGAACATTGTACAGTAAATATACTGTAAAACATATAAATAAATATGCACACATACTGTATATATGCATGCAAACACATATTTAGACATGTATATGCATGTATAAATACAATATAGCCCTTTCCATTCAAATACCTTGTCATATATAAGCCCTTATATCATTTAAAAAAAATAATATTTATATGAATAATTTTTATCAGATAGTGTTTATATGACTGTAATTTTCAATGTATTTATGTTATGTTTAGTGTAACTTTTTTTAACATGAGGTTTTGAGTTAGTTGCTAGTTATACTGCGCTTTTGATCACATTTACTCTCAACTAGCAATGCGAGTGCTATTTCCATTGAACGCAAAAAGCCGATATCACTCACAACAGTTAGCGTGCCACTTGTATGTTATGATTTACTCCTATTATCAATTGTTATTCGTTCTCTTGCTATCTTTATTTGAAAAAGAAGGCATCTATGCTTTTTTATTAGTTCAGAACTCTGGACAGCACTTTTTTTATTTGTGGATGAATTTATTCACCAATCAGCAAGAACAACCCAGGTTGTTCACCAAAAATGGGCAGGCATCTAAACTTACATTCTTGTATTTCAAATAAAGATACCAAGAGAATGAAGACAATTTGATAACAGGAGTAAATTAGAAAGTTGCTTAAAATGTCATGCTCTATCTGAATCACGAAAGAAAACATTTGGGTTCAGTGTCCCTTTAATCAATCTTTAACTTTTTGCTGTTTAAATATCTGCAGCTAAATATTCCCTGCAGATTAAAATATTATATCTTTAAGTTATTGTTCACACAAGATGGCATATGCCAATTATCAATAGCTGCGGTTTTCTCTCAGTCTTTTCTAAAGAGTAACACAGTTTACTGTGCATGTACTTACATGTATGATGTGATTCCTGACACTGCTGTGCGCTAGCAAATAATGAGCAGTAATTTGGCTAATGCTGACTTTCCGACATGGGATTGATTAGCAAAAGATCTCAGCTGCACTCCAACCACTCAGATCTGTCACGGTGTGCCGGCAGTCTTATCCCTCAACCTGCCTAGGGAAATTGTGCTTAGGCCTCAGGTACTCAAATCCCTGTCAGGAGCTCTCTCTCTCTCTTGTATCTTCACACACAGTTCACCCTCCAGAAGTCACAACAAATACACTGTTACAGTTGCCAAAAGCACTGTCAATTGAGAACATAAAGTATAAAATACCATGACTAGTATAGACATATACAAAAAGAGTATAGCTCAGAATAAAACAATAATATCCAAACGAAGAGCAGACAAGTGCACAGGCGTTACCACTTTTGATACTAAGATATAGCATGTTTAAAATAGGAATGAGAAACCCAATGTAAGCAATACAAATATAAATCACACAGAGCTGTAACTGTACATATATGAATAAAGTATGACTCCATATGACTTAAAGGACAGCGACTGTTCAAATCTAGGCACTTAACAATTCACTCTTTCAGTCATCTGACAAATAAAAGCTGAAGTAAACAAGGTTCATGACAATGCGGCACACAGCTCTTGAATGAGTGGCATTTATTTCACTCATTATCAATGGCCTTGGATGAACCACAAACCACTGTTTGCCATCTTTTATGGAAGCCATAGGGACAAAGTGGAAATAAATCTCTAAAGGGGATTTTCCTGGTATATTCTGGCTATGTGACAGAAGCCATATAAAAGATATAATACATTCTACAGACTGACTTCACTAACCATTACATCACATGCTAGAATTAGAATGGGTTGAACTACATAGGGGCACAAATTGGCAGCCAAAAGTAAATTCATTCTAAATGAAACTATTCAGAATCAATTGATACATTTCCGAGTAGTAATGAGATATCTGTTTAAAGGGACATAAACCCCAATTGTTTCTTTCATGCATTCAGTTAGTTACTTCTATTATAAACATTTTCTTTGCTTTCTTGTTACCCTTTGTTGAAAGGCAGAAATGTAAGCTTAAGAGCGTGCACGTGTCTGCAGCACTCTATAGGGGGCAGCAATTTTTTACAATAGCAAGGGGGCACTATTTCATGTCATGTAGTGCTCCAAGACATGTGCACGCTACCTACCTAGTATTGTCAACAAAGAATAACAAGCGAACAAAGCAAATTTGATAACAGAATTAAATTGGAATTTTTTAAAAAAATTGTATCTGTACCTGAATCCTGAAAAAAAATGTGGGTTTCATTGGTAAGCAACCATTATACATCACTCCTCCTGATTTAATCATAACATTCATGTGAGTTGGGTCAACCATCACATTGGGAAATAATAACAATTATTATTTCACATTCAATTTCTAATGCCTGTTTGTTAAAGGGACAGTTACATTTTGCAATACAACATTATTGTGCAGTCTGCACTACATTAACACATTGGGTCAGTGTAAACATTTATGAATGAATTAACACTTTGCCTAACATAGGGCCTCGTTCCATTTGGTTTGCGTGCGCTCGCAAACTGATAAATATTCTGTCGTAAGCAATTTCATTTATCGTCTGTTTCCAATGGCGCGTTATACCTCAATATCAGCAGCCGGACTCTGTCTGCCGAAAAAAATCTTTGCGTCCCATAACAAAGTAATAGAACCCGCTAATCGATAAAATTATACCAGGTTTCCAATGAAAGCGCAAACCGTTAATACACTGTCGGAGGCTGTCGATGCATTGAGAAAAATTACACACAGCTCAATTAGGTGTAAAAGAGGAAAATTGTGCTTTTTGAGACCTACTTTTCTATTGAAATTATAAAAACTTGCCAAATAATGCAAGTGTTTTAATGTAGAAATAAATTGTTATAAGTAATATTTATTGTTGTCTCATATATAGGAATAGTTGAACTTAGATTCTAATAGAAATATCAGTATACTGTATATTTAAATATAATAATCTATGCAAGAACATATCTACAGAGATTCAAACTAGATTTATGCCTAGGGCAGCAATACTTATTACTTATATTTATGAAGTGCTGAATATAATTATATTAAAAAAATAGTTTTTGATTATCTGTTAAAAATATGTATTATAAATAAGTGTATCTTTATTTTCTCTTGAGAGGTGATCACAGGTAAGGAGCACGGACGTTAAAAGTAAATTGTATAGCGTATGGTCGGGTTACCTTAGCAACGTATTGATTTTCAAGAAATCCGACGTCAGTTGGGAAGCGTTAAACACAACGTTAACTTACAGCCTACACGAAAAGGAGCGACTGCCACGCAATGCGGAAATATTTCATTGGAAACCTGGTACTAAAATGAGTCGAAATTACTTTTAGCTCGTCGGCCAACTTCGGTAGCTTACGGGCTCCCATTTTCGTACCAGGTTGTCCAATTAAATATTTTCCGCATTGCGTGCAGTCACTCTTTTCGTGTAGCTGTAATGTTAACCGTTTGTGTTAACGCTTCCATCTGACGTCGGATTCTTGAAAATCAAAACGTTGCTAAGGTAACTCCGACCCATACGCTATACAATTCCATAGTTTTGAAGTTTCCTTATTTGATCATCTCTGCAAAGGCAATTTAAGTGAGAGATACGTAGCAGGATAGGCCTCTGAATCTGCACTGTGCATGGCAACTCTCAAAAATGGAAAAAACTACACTTTTCAGAGCCTAAATTACAGGAAAAGGGGCAACATAAGTAATGACATTTTACTGGAAGTGTTTGTATTATACTGAATGAAACATTTGTATATTACAACGTCAAATTATTTTAAGTCCTAAAGCTATATATAAATAATAATAGTATTATTGATACAATATACATGCAACAAAATAACCAGTAGCTGCAGTAGTTCCAGCTAAAGTGGGGAGATTAGACTACCAGTAGGGTGGATGGAATTGTGTAGGGGGTTTATTTTAAGACTGTAGTACTAGTGGTTGGAGGATAGAGGAAGGAATTTACTTGTGGGTGAACAATAAAAGGAAATTGTGCATAACAGATTACATTTCTGGGGAACTCACTTTCTATGGGATGGCATGAGGAGTTTCTTAGATGATGAGAATTGGTGGATCCTGCTAGGGCACTGGTCTGCACTATCACAGTTAAAGGGACAGTCTAGGCCCAAAAAAACTTTCATGATTCAGATAGAGCATGTAATTTTAAACAATTTTCCAATTTACTTTTATCGCCAATTTTGCTTTGTTCTCTTGGGTATTCTTAGTTGAAAGCTTAACCTAGGAGGTCCATATGCTAATTTCTTAGATCTTGAAGGCCCACCTCTTTTCAGAATGCATTTTAACAGTTTTTCACCACTAGAGGGTGTTAGTTCATGTATTTCATATAGATAACACTGTGCTCGTGCACGTGAAGTTATCTGGGAGCAGGCACTGATTGGCTAAACTGCAAGTCTGTCAAAAGAACTGAAATAAGGGGGCAGTTTTGCAGAGGCTTAGATACAAGGTAATCACAGAGGTTAAAAGTATATTAATATAACTGTGTTCGGTTCTGCAAAAACTGGGGAATGGGTAATAAAGGGATTATCTATCTTTTAAAATTATAAAAATTCTGTTGTAGACTGTCCCCTTTAAGGTTAATAATGGTGCTACGCTTGGTTACCATTATTAACAGATGCACTCTTGGGACCCACAATTTAGGATTATTGTAATAGGAATAGGCAGTGGCGTATTTACGTTTTCTGCTGCCCTAGGCACTCAGAATCATGCTGCCCCCTCCATTTTTGGCTATATAATTTTTGTTGGTCAGAAATGTTGGGGGTATTATAGGATTCACAGCTATTTAATGATATTAATTTATTACATCCCCATCCCCACAATATGTACACTACTCCTCACTAATATTTCCATGATATAGAGCAAGCAACATGAAAGCAAACTTCTAATAAAAAATCTGGCTTCTCATGAAGCAGGGGAAAAAATGCATACTTTCTATTCAATAATATTTCTTGAATAGAAATGTATGCATTTTTTTCCCTTCGATGAGAAGCCAGGTTTTTTTATTAGAAGTTGGCTTTCATGTTGCTTGCCCTATATAATGGAAATATTAGTGAGTAGTAGACTAGTGACACTGTGTACATATTGTGGGGATCAGGGCATGGGATGTATAAATCAATGATATCCCCATTAATTGACCATTCTCATTAAATAGATTATATAGATGAGTCAGTGATTGTGAATCCTATAATACACTCCCACTCCCAGGCAGAAAAAAGAAATACGTAATTATTACAATATAATTTATCTCAGATTCTCTAGATTTTATAGAACACATGCATGGCCCGTGCACATTGATGCACGACAGAGCATATCTGTGCCGGGTGACTGTGCCTGCTTGCTTCCCAGACAGTGCCCACACATTAACATGATCCGCTATACTACGGCTAGGCTACCAGTACCAGGCCAGCTGAGCTAACACTCCTAGTTCAACTAGTTACTGTCTTTTACTTAACTAAGTTCAAGACAGACATAGTTCTTAATCTAATGTCGCCCTTCTCTGCTATTTTATTGCCTACAGGCTACTCAGTATATACACACACAGTGTCACAGTGACACAGCTAGTACAGCGCCTCAATAAAGACAAGACTCACACTGAGTCCTCTGACTGTGAGTGTGCGATATTTTGGCTTGCTGTGGCGTGCCCTGCCCAGCCTACTTGAGCCAACTCAGCGGGGGTCAGCCCCCTACACTCTCCAGTCTGACTCCTCTGACTCCGCTACGCCACTCC
Source organism: Bombina bombina (assembly GCF_027579735.1). Classification (NCBI taxonomy): domain Eukaryota; kingdom Metazoa; phylum Chordata; class Amphibia; order Anura; family Bombinatoridae; genus Bombina; species Bombina bombina. The sequence continues at coordinate 357,894,935 of NC_069501.1, forward strand.
AACCTCCACTGATCACACTCGTGACTTGCCAACTCCACTTCTCTTCCCCTCTTCTCACCGCAACCTGTGAGATCATGTGCGTGGACTCCCTCCATGTGCCAGTGCTGGCGTGGCAACAGAAAGGAAGGTGGGCTGATGGTCAGAAAACGTCAAGTGACGTTACCTCTGCAAAAAGCCAGTCACGTGACCGCCACACTATCAAAATAAAATATATTTAAAAAAAAAATCATGGCCACATATTCAGTGCCAACGGAGAAGTGCCACCCCCCAAAATCCTGTCGCCATAGGCACCGGCCTTGTAGGCCTATCCAGTAATACGCCCCTGAGAATAGGTCATGGTTAGGGATTCTTTGACTATAATAGTGGTAACTTAATGAATAGGTATCAGTATTGCTAGTGGCAAGAGTGTAGCGCCACCTTACCTATCTGGTCATAGAGAGAAGCAATTAGTAGGCTGCTACATTTTCATAACTGTACATTAGAATAATGCACTGTTGTGTAATTTGAGTACATAGGGCTAGATTACGAGTGGAGAGCTATTTATAGCACCCGCTCTTATGCAAACTGCACTCAACCTTCGGCGTTTGCATGTGTGGAGTACTGCTTATATTACAAGTTGAAAGTAAAAAGTTTTCTATTGCGAGCTAACGCGGATCCCAGGACGCAAAAAACAGAACATGCAATATTGCAACCCCTTTAACTAACTCCCCCATACACTTTCAATGGGAGAGAGAAAAGCGGAAAATACGAACACCCACACCTCGCAACCGCTAACCCACATCGCAATAAGCCCCAATACTTTATTAACCCCCTAAACCACCACACTATTAATAAAGCAGCAAAGTACCCACTACACTATTAATTCTTAAAACTGCCACACCCCCCACATCACAAACAAGTGGAAAAAACACCCAACTCGCATGCAAACCTGATCCCAATATTCTCATGTGTGCTTAAACCGTCATGCAAATATGAATATTTCACATTCCAATGTTCCTTGCATAGAAGAATATGTTCTATTTATTCATTAACACACACAAACACACACACACAATATATATATATACTGTATATATATATATATATATATATATATATATATATATATATATATATATACATTCTAACACTTATCTCTTCAATATTTATAAGGTCAGAGATAAATTCTTAATTTTTCATATTTCTGAATATAGCTGCTGTTTGCAAACTCTGCCTAAGTTGTGATTTTATGCTCCAAATTTATCAGAACAGTATCAACAGCAATGTAACTGGATTATTCTCTTTTTTCCTAAATACCAATCACCTTTTGGACCTCTGATGAAGCGCATGTGTGCATGCGTGAAACGCATCAGTAATTTGAGCATTACTTTTGTTGACACTGCTCTGTACTCTTTATTTCTTAATAAAACTACGGCACTGAACTTTGCAGCTGATGAATAGAGCTTTTATTTCTGTTTGATCCCATTCATATCACCTTCTGGCAATCAGCCTTTGTGCTAGTAAACTCTCAATGTTTTAACTTGCAACATTGGTAGTTATACTTATTTAAGATACAATTTCATTAATCTTAAAATCAAGAAGCAAACTGTTAGCAAACAACAAAATCTGAAATACTTGTATCTTGATTGGTAAGCATCATTTTTGTCACGTGACAATCTTTCGTTGAGTTGGTATTCTAATCCTACAGTAAATATCCTTCTAAAACATCATTGTAAATTTAATTCATGTCTTAAAGGGACAGTTTACTCAAAAAAGTTCTTCCCTTTAATTTGTTCCCAATGATCCACTTTACCTGCTGGATTTCCTTTACCCTTATATTGGCATTTGAAATAGCCGATTTAGCCAGTGGTATCCCCACCTATTCTGAAAGTTTCTGGCCTTAGGTCCAAGCTATTGATAAGTTGTGTAAACACAGTCAGCAGAAGAAATTACACTCTCAGTGGGGTGTATCAGAGATAAGGTAATAAAATGTTAATTTTTTATTGTTCTCTCCACCAGTATTGGTCTTTGGTTTACAGACAGATATAAGATAAAGAAGCATGTATATGTACACAATGTGATAAAGTAATGAGATCTGATTATACCTACAAGCTCAATCCATTTTTATTAGGTTTGTGGCTTCAAAACACAAAACCAGCTAATTCATATACACAAATAAACCTTAAACAGCAAATTTTACACTATACTGTTCCATTTAAGTATAAAATACACACCTTATCATATCTGCATTCACTGCTTCCAGAAAAGGAGAAAAACACACTGCAGCACCAATATATCTAGATAAAAATAGGATTTTTTTTAATGCAAATATAACTAGAGTGCTTCCAATGTGTGTGTGTGTGGGGGGGGGGGAATGGTTCCCCCTAGCACGAAATGCTGCTTCATGGATTATGCTGAGTGAATATTAAAATCCCTGGTTGAAGTAGGCTCTTCAGCTCCTGAGCCCCCCATGAGCGATGATACAGACAGAGTTATATACATTGCTGCAGGCTGTAGATCAGGTTTCCTTTCTACACAGAAAAGCGCAGGTGGCGATGTCATTTGAATAGGAATGTCATGGTTCATATACCTGTTCTGCAGACAACTTTGCTTTCTTCAGAGCCATGTGGAAAGATTTCTGAGACAACTAAGTGTTTTATACCCTGGATAGAAAAGCACACCAACACTGAGAATTATGAGCCTATATTCTCACTGCAATCACATTGAACACATGTCCAATAATACAGATTTGTGAATAATACACTGGTGTGAGGTACACATTTCAAAGGGACATGTAGCTGGCAAATTTTCTAACATGCATTTAGGGCATTATTTATTAAAATGCTGTGAAAGCTGGAGATTGTGAATTACCTTGATGCCGAGGGGTTATAAATCCTAAATTTTTAGTGAAATGTACTGTGAAGAAAATTCTAATCAGCCAACCAGAAACTGGGCAATGCTTCATGTATTAGCGTTATTATTATAACCAGTCTATATTTATAAGCACTAAAATATTCCACACTGCTTGGAAATTAGGTGTGTAATTTGAAAGTAAAAAACAAAAGGACCTTTCTATAACGTTCAAATGGTAAAGGTTTTTTTATGCAAGTTACCATACAGTATAAGCTACCTTTATGCAAGATAATCTACAGCAACAGATGGTCTTGCTATTCTTTCTTATGATTTATTTCCTTTTAAATCAAGCAACGATGTACCCTTATAAATCCTTCTTATAAAACAGATCTGCCCATTGTCTCTCATCCTTGTTAAAAGTATTGGATTGCCAAGAATTGCCACGTCCTGCCCAATTCCACCCAACTCCAGTCCTTGCCCAGCCCTGATTCACTTGCCCATACAACCCTGATCTTGATATGACTCCTCCCCTGTACCTGTCTGATTACACCACAAGGCTTGTTACTCTGGACAGGCATGAAACAGCATGATTTACATTACAATTTCTGCATTAAAAAACGGTATGTAACATCTATGTAGCTACAAAGTGGGGGCAGTTTAAAAATATTGAGTTACCTTGTCTGACAAGGCAGGTTGGATTTGATTTAAATCAAACTAATTTAAATTGCAATTTAAATCACTAATCAGACCAATTTAAATCATATAAATCATGTTTTTCATTTTTGGAATAACTTTTCAGATTATTTTTTCGATTATATCAGACCATTACTGATTTGGTTCTATATCACATAAATATGCATAGATAGATAATTTAAATGAATGAAATTATTGAGAGGTGAACTATCTCCAGTTTAGAGATAGATTACGAGTGGATCGCAATATTGTGCTTATGCAAGAGCGATATTTGCGCTCCACTCACTAATACCAGCATGGTATTACAAGTAAGGTGCAATGCAAACACAACCTCACATTCGCATTGCCTGGAAGCCAAGCGCTAACGAGAGAGCCTCGTTTTCATGCGTCAGACTCGGCAATTCACCTAGGCGTAGAGCAGAACAGGGGCAAATCGCACAGCATTTGACAGCAATAAATAAATACATATGTATATGAATATATATACTGATACTGTATAATATATATATATATGTTTATATGTGTGTATACACATATTAACACATAAAATATATATCTATATAAGCATATAAATACTGTATATATTTAGAGTAAATACACAGTCCCCATTCACCTCTATTTCAAGGCACTTAAGGTGCCGTTTTTTTTTTTCTCTCTAACGCCCCACATCCTCTTACTTTAACCCCTTATAACTGCTTTGTGCATGTGCTCATATTTATTTTATATAGTGCAGTACTGTCCTCTTTATTTGGGGGTCAATTGGAGAACATTGTTTTCATTAATCAGTGAAACCACAAGCTCATGGGAGCATTGACCAGCCACTTGCAATGGCTGGTTAATTAAAGTGCACCCGTAAAGGGGTAAATTTGTCCCTTTACGGGCGCATGTTAAGTTAGCGCTCCACTCGTAATCTGGCCCTTAATAAATTAATCATTCATATTTGGATCAATATTTCAGCTGTACTTTATTGGAAGGAGAAAAATAATGATTACTTACAGGGATACTAAACCCAATTTTTTTTTCTTTTATGATTCAGATAGAGCAGGAAATTTTAAGCAACTTTCTAATTTACTCCTATTATCAATTTTTCTTCGTTCTCTTGCTGCTTTTCAAATAATGATACCAAGAGAATGAAGAAGTTGCTTCAAACTTCATACTCTATCTGAATCATGAAAGAACAAAATGAGCTTCATATCTCTTTAATAATAACAATTTAATAGTTTTATTTAATTAAAATAACATTATATTTCATACTTAGGTCACTCTTAGGTCCTTGTGCAGATCTATTCCACTCTAAAAAAATCTTCTATTCAGTGAGCTTCTTTACACGTCAGTTGTTTGATCCAGTGAGGCCGTCCTCAGTTCTCAGCCTGCAGCAAAGAACTTTTGGATTTGGGAGCCTAGGATCACTTATACTTGCTGGATAACAGATTAACTTGTTACCCTTGTTACCGAAAAAACGGACTTTGCATTAGCTGCCAGCCTGGTTTCTGGCATTCTTGGGAACGCATCCAGCCGCTATCTCTGCTTCCTCCTGGAGCGAATTTGGATATACTTCTGCCCTTTCCTGGAACTTCTTTGGACACACTTGAAGAGGGGATAAGTTGCCAATTGTTATTTATACACTACATGCCTTTTTATATTTTGCACCTTTGTGAGTTGCCACTTGTCTTTGTGAAATGTTATTAAATTGTTTTATACCCTACATTTGAGTCTGCGCTCCTCTCCTCTGTTTTTTTTTTAGATTACTTGGCTTTCAATCAAGGTCTGTGGATTCACCTGTTTTAGAGGGAGCAGCCGGATTCTTTTGTGTTTTACACCTGCCACATATATGGACTTCAATATCTTTTATGTTTTTATGAACTGATGTTGTTTATAAATTTATACTGTTAATGTATGATCATTAATTATTATTTATTATCTATTTAGTTGATTTTTGCACTAGCAAGCAATATGTACTTTTGATATAGTTTATTTTTAGCCTATCAGTTTTTAACAAGAGATTAGCGCTACTTCAGGTGTGTTGTTTCATCACACCTAATTCTCTTTGCATACCTTGCATTCCTATTGGCTTATTTGAGTCTTCAAATTCAAATCAGCCAATAGGATGATAGCTACTGAAATTCTATGGCTTCTCAAAATCAGCCAAAATGATTTTAGTAGCTCTCATCCTATTTCAGTAGCTCTCATCCTATTGACTGATTTGAAATTGAAGACTCAGATATTTAAATGCGTACCTTGAATTCAATCCTCAGTGTGCGGCGGTGATCGTATGAAGAGGATCTTCATGCTCCATGGCTCCAAGGTCCACGGTCTTCAGTTCCGCCGTCACCAGTCTTCAGTTCAGCGGGTCACCGGTCTTCAGTTCTGCACTCTGTGATGGCTTGTTCCTGAAAGAAGATAGAAGATATAGCCACTTAGAAGAAGACTTCACCCCCCAGACTTCAGGAACCGTGAGTACCTATCGGGCGGTTAGACTTAGACTTATTTTAAATATATATATTTTTTTTAGATTAGGGATTTAATGGGCCTTTGAAAAAGAGCTGAATGCCATTTTAAAGGAAGTAACAGAGCTGAATGCCCTTTTAAGGGCAATGCCCATACAAATGCCCCCTTTAGGGGCAATGGGTAGTTTAGGATTTTTTATTGCTAGGTTTTTGTATTTTGGGGGGTTTGGTGGATGGTGGGTTTTTACTGTTAGAGGGGGGACTTAGTATTTTTTAAGGTAAAAGAGCTGTTTAACTTAGGGCAATGCCCTACAAAAGGCCATTTTGAGGGCTATTGGTAGTTTAGCATTAGATTAGGGGGTGTTTTTATTTGGGGGCTTTTTTATTTTCATAGGGCTTAGATTTAATTTTTTTAATTTTGTTATAATTTGGTTTATTATTTAATTGTATTTTTTGTAATCTTAGATTATTTTTTTTAATAATTTTAATTTATTTTATTTTTTTTGTTAATTTTTATTTTATTGAGGTTTTTAGCAACAATTACATTACAAATATAATTTGTCACAATTCAATATAAACAAGTATAAGAAAGAACTAAAGAGATATATACGGTTACTCTTGGACCATGGCACACAATAATAATAGCAACACATTTAAGAGTAAGGATAACAATATGGGCTTGTTGAAGTCATTAGAACTAAGAGTAAATAGTTGCCCATTGAGGAGGAAATTATTAAGGTAACGGTCACCAAAGCTTGAAGTATATGTGTATATATCTTGTTAGCTACTCATGGTTTAAAAGTAAAAACTTCTATAATTTGGGAGCTTGTGCTACTAGTAATCAGGAATGGCTATACAATATGAAGCTCTATGTGAGTAGCCCGCAGAGGATGCTGTGGTCTGTAGTTGGAGCTATAAATGCCTTTCCGAGTCACCCACCTAGGATTGGTAGTGTATCTAGAAGCCTCAAGGTAGCTATGTTCAGACAAAAAAAAACAAGAATTCGTGCTCTCAGTAAAGAGGGCATTAATATTATAATCTTATTCTAAATTATGATCCCTTATGTGGGTAATAACTATATCTGTCAGAACATGAAAATGTTGTGAACAAGAACAACTATATAACGTAAACTATAATACAGGTTGTTATAATTAAGACAAAGGCCATTAAAATATATAAAACATGCCTGGGAGAGTGTAAATAGCACATATGTGATTATATTAAAGGGACAGTCTAGTCCAAAATAAACTTTCATGATTCAGATAGGGCATGCAATTTTAAACAATTTTCCATTTTACTTTTATCACCAATTTTGCTTTGTTCTCTTAGTATTCTTAGTTGAAAGCTTAACCTAGGAGGTTCATATGCTAATTTCTTAGACCTTGAAGGCCGCCTCTTAAGAATCCATTTTAACAGATTTTTCACCACTAGAGGGTGTTAGTTCATGTGTTTCATATAGATAACACTGTGCTCATGCACGTGAAGTTATCTGGGAACCATCACTGATTGGCTAAACTGCAAGTCTGTCAAAAGAACTGAAATAAAGGGGCAGTTTGCAGAGGCTTAGATACAAGATAATCAAAGAGGTAAAAAATATATAAATATAACTGTGTTGGTTATGCAAAACTAGGGAATGGGTAATAAAGGGATTATCTATCTTTTAAAACAATAACAATTCTGGTGTAGACTGTCCCTTTAAGAGGCACCTCAGCCTTAGACTTTTAAGACACATCATACCAAGCATATATTAGGACGCTGGTATAAGGATATTTCCCTCTTCACCCCAGTTCCATAAAATAATTTAAGGGTGTAGGAATTAAAATAAGTATGACCAACCCATATAACAGCACTATTAGGACAGCTGAATTATAAGATGATAAGGAAGCTCCTATGGTGATAAATATTATATGAGAAAGTTACATGGAAAGCACTACATGCTATATAAGATATATATGAGATATCTTCATTGAATTTAGTGCTTAAAAGAAGTAGAAGTATGAATCATGGAGATTAAACATCTAACATCTGGCTGGGGCTAGGGGACTGCCAACTAATATACAGTCCTCAAGGGTAAATTTGAATTGGAAGAGCCTTCTCGTTACAGAGCAGTTTCTTCTATAGGCAAGAGTTCAGACTAACCCACACCAGACTTTACCGTCAGACAGTAATCCAGAAATACCTTAGGGTATCCAGCCTGCTCTGCTGCAAGAAGATGAAAGTGTAAGCTACCTGGTAGCAGGCAAGTCACAAGTAGCCAAGGTCCCATGTTACCGTGGTAGTATTTGCAGGGCCTCTCCACCCTCCGTGTCAGGAGTCCTCAATTCCCTATAGACTGAGCCTTGCATGCATCCCGAATGCCTCCCAGGAGATCGGCCCGCATCTACCTGGAATGAGGCGAAAGGTAAGCGCACATCTAATTTGCGGAAGTCTGCAGAAGGGATATAGTGGACTGCCGTGTCAGAGGTATTATATTTCTGAATATTCGAAGTACCCAGCAGTTTCTTAGCACTCGTAAGTTACCACTGTGCTCCCTAAAGTGGATCTGTGAGTTATTCACCTCAGTGGCGGGCTCAGGAAGCTAAACTGCATGTCATTATGCTGCTGACTTGGGTCTGCCTTTTCCATTGCTTTAATCTTGTCCTCATCTCCCGCTCCATGCTTTGGTCCCACACAGATAATGAGCCGATCGAAACAGCTTTACATTTGCATATCAAAATTAGAAAGCGCAGTTAGGATAGCCTTGCAATTTTCCTCCTCCATGTTGAAAGCTTCAACTTAAGCTATAGAAGCGCGTTTCTCTTAGCAGGCAGGAGCTGCTCTTACCCGGCCGGCAATCTGACCTGGGGGGTATTGATTATCTGGTGTAGGCCGCCGCCAGCAGTCTCAGGCGATTCGGATCTTCTGAGGTCTGGATGAAAGTAGAAAGAGGTGTTTGCTGGCCCCAGAAATTCTTCTTAGCTTATACCTCCAGTTATATAATTGTGCAAAGTGTTATCTGAGAGATATTTGGTATATAATGAAAATCATATATGGAGCTGCTAGAATTCATGACTGCTCATGGCGACGGCTTGGCCACGACCCCATTTTAATTTATTTTGAATAACATAGTAACATAGTAACATAGTAGATAAGGTTGAAAAAAAGACTGAAGTCCATCGAGTTCAACCTATACAAATCTAAAATACTTACAAAAAGCTCCAGTTAAGCTTAAATAACCCATTAAAATGTGACCCATTTAATACTAGCAATCATATCCATGAATTTTTGTTAGTATACAGAAACTTATCCAGACTATTTTTAAATGTATCTATGGTATTGGCATTCACTACCTCCTTTGGTAATGAGTTCCACCAATTTTATTGCTCTCACAGTGAAAAAACGTTTCCGTTGCAGGAGATTAAATCTCCTTTCCTCCAACCTTAAATTATGACCTCTTGTCAGAAACAATTTTCTTGGAATAAACAGAGCTTCTGCCATCTCTGTATATGGGCCTTGAATATATTTATATAAAGTAATCATGTCACCTCTCAAGCGCCTTTTTTCTAAAGAAAACAGACCCAGTTTGGCTAGCCTCTCCTCATAGGTTAATTTCTCCAATCCCCTTATTAGCTTTGTGGCCCTTCTCTGAACTTTTTTCTAGTTCTGCAATATCTTTTTTAGCAATTGGTCCCCAGAACTGCACTCCAAACTCAAGGTGAGGTCTTACCAGGGCTTTATATAATGACAGAATTATGCTTTCCTCCCTTGAATCAATACCTCTTTTAATACATGCTAGTATCTTATTAGCCTTTTGAAGCCGCTGCCCTGCATTGTGCACCCATCTTTAGCTTGTTATCTATTACTACTCCCAAATCCCTTTCCTCCTGTGTTTGGCTAAGTCTTGTCCCATTTAAAAAATACGTAGCCTGCTTATTTTTACTTCCAAAATGTAGAAACCTTGCATTTTTCCGTATTAAATCTCATTTTCCATTCACTTGCCCATAGTTCTAATTTTAGCAAATCCCTTTGTAAAGACAGTTCGTCCTGCTCTGACCTTATGACCTTACTTAACTTAGTATCATCTGCAAAAATAGAGATGTCGCTATTTAATCCTTGCTCCAAGTCATTTATAAAAATATTAAAAAGAACAGGGCCCAGTACTGATCCCTGGGGGACGCCACTGATTTACCTTTGTCCAATCTGAGTATGATCCATTTACTACTACTCGTTGCTCCCTATCTTTTATCCAGTTATTTATCCATGAGCTAACATTTTCAGCTATTCACAGTCCCTTAATTTTGTGCATTAATCTCTCATGTGGCACTGTATCAAATGCCTTTGCAAAATCTAAGTATATCACATCCACTGATTCCCCTTTATCTATATTTTGACTTACTTCCTCGTAGAATCTAATCAGATTAGTTTGACATGATCTATTTCTCCTAAAGCCATGCTGATTAGAACTCATAATCTTGTTTACACGAATATGCTCATCAATATAATCCGTTATAATCCCTTCAAATATCTTCCCCACTATTGATGTCAGACTAACTGGTCTATAGCTTCCTGGATCATCCCTGCTTCCCTTTTTGAAGAGTGGCACCACATCAGCTTTACGCCAATCCTGGGGTACCATGCCTGAGGATAATGAGTCTTGAAAAATTAAGAGTAAAGGTTTGTCTATAACAGTGCTAAGTTCCCTCAACACCCTTGGGTGTATTCCATCTGGGCCTGGAGTTTTATTTACCTTAATATTTTCCAGTTTTTTCCTGATATCCTCTAAACAAAACCCAGTTAGTGGTATGGGACTGGCATGTTCTATTATGTTCAAAAGTATCATTCAATGGTTCTTCTCTTGTGTATACTGAAGAAAAAAACTGGTTTAGTACCTCAGCCTTCTCCCTGTCATTATTTATCATGCTACCCTCCACACATTTTAATGTACCTATAATTATCCTTCTTAGATTTTTTGCTATTTATGTACTTAAAGAACCTTTTAGGGTTAGACTTAGAATCCTTAGCAATTAATTTTTCATTTTCAATTTTGGCTAATTTGATTGGCTTTTTTGCATGCTTTGTTACATTCCTTATAAATATTGTATGCTGGAGTCTGTACTATTTTCTTTTAATAATTTAAAATGCCCTACGTTTTTTCCTAATTTCTCTTAACACATTTTTATTTAGCCATAATGGCTTTGTTTTTTTATTTTTACTTTTATAACCATATGGTATGTGTTGATATGTATATTTATTTAACACCATTTTTAAATATTATCCATTTATTCTCTGTATTTTTATTAGAAAATACATTGTCCCAATTTATATTATTTAATGATTTCCTTAAATCGTTGAATTTTGCTTTCTTGAAATTAAAAGTCTTAGTTAAGCCTTTAAAACACTGCATTTGAAAATAGATTTCAAATGTGACCATGTTATGATCACTGTTACCCAAATGTTCTTTAACTTCTATGTTTGATATTATATCTGTATTGTTTGATAGCACTAAATCCAATATAGCTTTACTCCTAGTTGGCTCCTCTATAATTGTGACAAGAAGTTATCCCTGAGAACATTTAAAAATCTATCCCCCTTAGCTGAATTACTAGTTTCATTGGCCCAGTTTATATCAGGGTAGTTAAAATCTCCCATAATTACAGCACTGTTATTAGCAGCCTTACCTATTTGGATAAGTAGTTGAGTATTTGGATAAGTAGCTTTTTATTTCAATTGTTTGTAACTTAGTGTTTTTTATTTAGGTAATTTGGGTTAATTTAGGGATTTTTAGGTTAGGGAATGTTAGATTAGGGGGTTTAGTAATTTAATTTGTTATTTTTGTTGTGGGGGTTGGGCGGATTAGGGGTTAATAAATTTATTAGGTTTGTTGCGATGTGGGGTTAATGGTGGATTAGGGGTTAATAGGTTAATTAAGTTTACTGCGTTGGTGAGGGATAGCGGTTCAGGAATTAATAGTTTTAATAGGTACTTTGCTATATGGTAAATGGTGGAATAGGGGATAATAGTTTATTAAGGTATATTGCATTGTGGGGTGATGGCGGTTTAGGGGTTAATCACTTTATTAGGTATATAGCGTTGTGGGGGGGTTGGTGGATTAGGGGTTAATATAGTTTATTAATTATTGCGGTGGGGGTTGGCTGTTGACAGATAGATAGATATTGCGCATGCGTTAGGTGTTAGTTACTATTTTCAGGGGGTTACAGTGCTCACATACTCAGTGCAAGTCTTGCTGTATCTGCCTATGTGTGGCAATGGAATAACATTTCTCAATTTTTACCGCGTAAGTCCTTGTGCGGTTCTATGTTAGCTGATGGGAGTAAAAATTGCGGGCGATGGGTGAAATATACGAGCCGTGTTTATATGCGGCGCTGTATATGTGATACCAAAACTGCGTAAAAAACGACGCCTCATATGTAATCTTACCATATCTGTAGACAAACCAGGGGTCAAAGCCAAAGAAGTAGTCCAGAACCAGGTATAAAAGCAGAACGGTGAGCCAGATACAAAAGTCAACACACAGTTCCAAAGTTCAGCTACCAGCATATCAGTCCAAGAAGTTTGTATCTCAGAAGAGGGGTAAAGCCAGTAGCATGGTACAAAAACGTTGCCAAGGTCAGGGTCAGGACAATAGGCCAGGAACGTTTTGGTATACATGAAACAATAAATATTAGACAAGGCCATAGGTCATTTTCAACAGGAGAACATAAAAAGGAGCACTAACAAAAGCACAGTACCCTAAAGGGACAGTACACTGTTAAACTGTTTTTATATGAATGTATTTTCAATGACTTGTTATACCAGCTGCAGAGTATAAAATGTATGAGAAATTGCATTTTTAGGTTTATTTGTGTATATGAAGTAGCTGGTTTTGTGCTTTTAAACCACAGCCTATTACAATGGGGTGAGCTTCAGGTAATATCAGATCTCATTATGTTATCACTTTGTGTACACACACTTGCTTCCTTATCTTATATTTGTCTGGAAAACTAAAGCTCATACATAGGAGCTGATTTACTAATGTGCGGGCGGACATGATCCGTGGTAGCGGATCATGTCCGCCGCACATCGATAAATGCTGACAGCATAAGCTGTTGGCATTTATCATTGCACAAGCATTTCTAGTGAACTGCTTGTGCAATGCTGCCTCCTGCATATTAACGGCCAATCGGCCGCTAGCAGGGCAGGGGGTGTCAATCAACCCAATCATATCTTACGACCGCTGCTTCTTAACTTCCGCATCAGGCGGATCTGAAGCAGAGTGGGTCGGAAGCAGCATCCGCTTCTTCATAAATCGACCCCATAGAGAGAACAATGGAAAGTTATCATTTTATTACATATCTATCCTGCATCCCACTGTGAGTTTAATGTCTTCTGCTGGCTGTGTTTACTGAGGCTATTAAATAGCTGTGACTCCAGTATCAAAACTTCTAGTATAGGTTGGGAAACCACAGGCTAAATCAGCTATTTCAAAGGCCAAAATAGGGGTAAAGGAGCTACTTGTAAAGAATTTAATACACTCCAGCAGGTAAAATAGATCATTGGGAACAATTTAAATGGGAGAAAATTTTTGGGTGAACTGTCCCTTTAATAATAGTTCAGAATCAACATGAACTTGCGCATAACTGTTAGCACGCCACTGGTAATCAGGCCCATAGAGCAGTGATTTAACACCCCATGACTTGAAGTTACAAATAAAGCAGTGCTTGTTGTATGCTTCTGCTAATAACAGAATATTGCATGTACAGTGTCACTTCTTTTGTGGGGCATATTTGTAATGCAAAAGATGCCTTTTACCTAGCTGTACATTAAAAAAGTGGAAATTTAAATCTTCAATATTTGTTGTGTAGATTTTATTGGACAGCCTGCTGAAGTGCTGGATCGTCTGGTTGAATACTGGACACCTGGCACTTATATAGGGTACAATAATCTTTGATGATGAAGTGTTCTGCCATTGGTTAACTATAACTTCAATCTGTAAAACGCCTGCAAAATGCCTTGAAGTTTAATGTCAGAGACAAAAAATTCCTTTAGATTTTTGTGGCATTTTCTAGTTCAGAAACAAAAAACTCCATGCACACCGAGAACTATTGTATATGTTTTTTTTTTCATACTGGTTTTTCCAGCTTTCCTTATTGGAATCCAGGCTATAGTTAAAAAAAAAATAAGATTTCCCAAGTCTCTTACCTTCAATCTAATCTGGTTCTGACAGCTGTCAGTCAGCAGAACACATTTGCCTCCTGTGACCTTTTGCAATTAGACTTGACTAGGAAGTCTGACATCAGTCCCTGGCCATAATAATTACTCTATAACTGCAAACCTTTGCTGTCTGCAGCAGCAGCATTTAATCACAAATCTGATTCTCTTTTACTGGACTGAGATAGAATAGTGGGAAACCTTGTGCAGCAAAAAACTAGCCAAGGTGAGAATGTCATTTGGGAAAAGACATCACAATTTCTAAAATGTTGCTGCAACATTACTAGACATGTGCGTTTCAGCCGAATTTCATTTTCGGATGATTCTGAGATTTGAATGCATCTGAATATCCGAATCGGCACAATAACTAAAATCCCGAAAAATTCAGAAAATGAATAAATCAGTTTCCGAATTTTCATATCCATTCTTTATTCATATTCAGAATATTTCATTGTTCTAATCTAAACCGCAGTTCCCGAAATCGCCGACACTAACTAAATCACAAAATAATCCTATTAAACACTAAACCACTGTTCCCCAACATCGCTAAAACTAACTAACTAACCCTATTAACCCCTAAACCGCCGTTTCAAAACATCATCAAAAACTAACTCAACATATTAGGGGTTAATATAGTTTAATTTAGGTTGTTGCTATGTGGGGTGGCGGTTTAGGGGTTAATAGCTTCAGTTAGTGTTGGCGATGTTTGGGAACTGCAGTTTAGGGGTTAATAGGTTTAGTTAGTGTCGGTGATGTTTGGGAACTGCAGTTTAGGGGGTTAATAGGTTTAGTTAGTGTTGGCGATGTTTGGGAACTGCGGTTTTCGGATTAATAGGTTTATTTAGTTTTGTTGATGTCGGGGAACTGCAGTTTAGGGGTTAATAGGTTTAGTTAGTGTTGGCGATGTTTGAGAATGGCAGTTTAGGAGTTAATAGGTTTATTTAGTGTTTAGTTAGTGTTTATTTAGTGTTTAGTTAGATGTTGGGGAACGGCAGTTTATGGGGTTAATAGCTTTATTTAGTGTTGGCGATGTGGGGGTTGTGGTTTAGGGGTTAATAGGTTTAGGTAGTGTTGGCATGGGGCGGGGCGGTGGGTTAGGAGTTAATAGCTTTATTTAGTTCGGCAATGTGGGTTGCGACAACAGTTTTAGATCATTTTGTTTGGGCAATCGTTGGTAAATTAGTTATGTTAAATTAAATCATTTTTTCAAATGCATTTTTTATTCATATGCATTATTCTATTCTAAACTTCAAAATAGAATAATGTATATGAATAAAGAATGGATCCGAAAAAACTAACGGATCCGAAAAAACTATCGGCTAGATTACGAGTTTTTGTCGGTAAGGCTGTGCGGTGCTAACGAGCCTTTTTTTTCTCACCGCTCACTTAAGACAACGCTGGTATTACAGGTTTTCTTCAAGCCGGCGTTAGCCTCAGAAAAGTGAGCGTTGAGCAAAATTTAGCTCCACATCTCACTGTAATACCAGCACTGCTTACGGTAGCGGTAAGCTGGCTATACGTGCTCGTGCACGATTTCCCCATAGGAAACAATGGGGCCGAGCTGGCTGAAAAAAAACCTAACACCTGCAAAAAAGCAGCGTTCAGCTCCTAACGCAGCCCCATTGTTTCCTATGGGGAAAGAAAAGTTATGTCTGCACCTAACACCCTAACATGAACCCAGAGTCTAAACACCCCTAATCTTACACTTATTAACCCCTAATCTGCCGCCCCTGACATCGTCGCCACCTACATTATATTATTAACCCCTAATCTGCCGCTCAGGACACCGCTGCCACCTACATTATCCCTATGAACCCCTAATCTACTGCCCCCAACATCGCCGAACCCTACATTATATTTATTAACCCCTAATCTTCCCCCCAACGTCGCTGCAACTATATTACATTTATTAACCCCTTATCTGCCGCCGCCAACGTCGCCGCCACTATAACAAATTTATTAACCCCTAAACCTAAGTCTAACCCTAACATCCCCCTAACTTAAATATAATTTAAATACATCTAAATAAATTTACTATAATTAATTAAATTATTCCTATTTAAAACTAAATACTTACCTATAAAATAAACTATAAGATAGCTACAATATAACTAATAGTTACATTGTAGCTATCTTAGGATTTATATTTATTTTACAGGCAACTTTGTATTTATTTTAATTAGGTAGAATAGTTATTAAATAGTTATTAACTATTTAATAACTTCCTAGTTAAAATATGTACAAATTTACCTGTAAAATAAATCCTAACCTAAATTACAATTACACCTAACACTACACTATCATTAAATTAATTACATAAATTACCTACAATTAACTACAATTAAATTAAATAAACTAAAGTACAAAAAACAAACAAACACTAAATTGCAGAAAATAAAAAAGAATTACAATTTTATTAAACTAATTACACCTAATCTAATCCCCCTAATAAAATAAAAAAGCCCCCCCATCCGATCCGGCCAGAAGAGGACATCCAGACCAGCAGAAGTCTTCATCCAGACGAAATCTTCTATTTTCTTCCATCTGGAGTGGAGCGGGTCCATCTTGAAGACATCCGACACAGAGCATCCTCTTCCATCCGACGGTGACTGAAGAATGAAGGTTCCTTTAAGTGACGTCATCCAAGATGGCGTCCCTTCAATTCTGATTGGCTGATAGAATCCTATCAGCCAATCAGAATTAAGGCAGGAAAAATCCTATTGGCTGATGCAATCAGCCAATAGAAATGAGCTTGCATTCTATTGGCTGATTGGAACAGCCAATAGAATGCGAGCTCAATCCTATTGGCTGATTGGATCAGACAATAGGATTGAACTTCAATCTTATTGGCTGATTGCATCAGCCAATAGGATTTTTCCTACCTTAATTCCGATTGGCTGATAGGATTCTTTCAGCCAATCAGAATTGAAGGGACGCCATCTTGGATGACGTCACTTAAAGGAACCTTCATTCTTCAGTCGCCGTCAGATGGAAGAGGATGCTCCGTGTCGGATGTCTTGAAGATGGACCCGCTCCGCTCCGGATGGATGAAGATAGAAGATGCCGCCTGGATGAAGACTTCTGCCGGTCTGGATGTCCTCTTCTGGCCAGATCGGATGAAGACTTCTGCCCCTCTGGACGTCCACTTGTGCCCCGCTGGGTTAAGACGGCTCAAGGTAGGTTGATCTTCAAGGGGTTAGTGTTAGGTTTTTTAAGGGGGGATTGGGTGGGTTTTAGAGTAGGGTTGGGTGTGTGGGTGGTGGGTTTTAATGTTGGGCGGGTATTGTATTTTTTCTACAGGTAAAAGAGCTGATTACTTTGGGGCAATGCCCCGCAAAAGGCCCTTTTAAGGGCTATTTGTAATTTAGTATAGGGTAGGGAATTTTATTACTTGGGGGGGGGGGGCTTTTTTATTTTAATAGGGGGATTAGATTAGGTGTAATTAGTTTTAAATTTCTGTAATTTTGTGTGTTTTTTTTTTACTTTAGTTTATTTAATTTAATTGTAGTTAATTGTAGGTAATTTATGTAATTAATTTAATGATAGTGTAGTGTTAGGTGTATTAGTAATTTAGGTTAGGATTTATTTTACAGGTAAATTTGTACTTATTTTAACTAGGTAGTTATTAAATAGTTAATAACTATTTAATAACTATTGTACCTAGTTAAAATAAATACAAAGTTGTCTGTAAAATAAATATAAATCCTAAGCTAGCTACAATGTAACTATTAGTTATATTGTAGCTATCTTATGGTTTATTTTATAGGTAAGTATTTAGTTTTAAATAGGAATAATTTAATTAATTTTAGTAAATTTATTCAGATGTATTTAAATTATATTTAAGTTAGGGGGGTGTTAGGGTTAGGGCTAGACTTAGGTTTAGGGGTTAATAAATTTAAATAATAGCGGCAACGTTGGGGGTGGCAGATTAGGGGTTAATAAATGTAGGTAGGTGTCGGCGATGTTAGGGACGGCAGATTAGGGGTTAATAATAAAATTTAACTAGTGTTTGTGAGGCGGGAGTGTGGCGGTTTAGGGGTTAATATATTTATTAAAGTTGCGGCGATGTCCGTCGGCAGATTAGGGGTTAAACATTTTAGTTAATTGTTTTTAATGTGGGGGGGGCCCTCGGTTTAGGGGTTAATAGGTAGTTTATGGGTGTTAGTGTACTTTTTAGCACTTTAGTTAAGAGTTTTATGTTACGGCGTTAGCCCATAAAACTCTTAACTACTGACTTTTAAATGCGGTAGGAGTCTTGACAGGAAAGGGTCTACCGCTCACTTTTTCCAGCAATCGTAATACCGGCGTTAGGAAAATCCCTTAAAAAGATAGGATACGCAATTGACGTAAGGGGATTTGCTGTATGCGAAAATCACGGAAAAAAAGTGAGCGGTACACCTGTACCTGTACCTGTCTGACTCGTAATACAGCGGGCCTTAAAAAGCATCGTTGGGACCTCTCAACTCTGCTTTTTAAGGCTAACGCAAGACTCGTAATCTAGCCGTTCTTAACTTAACTAAACTAATTTGCCGAAACAAAATTATTTATTTAATGAAAACGAAACGAAACATTTTTTTTAGCGTCGCACATGTCTAAACATTACTGTATTGCATAAAGGGACATTTCTATTGTGTATAAGAAAGAACAGCATTTTCACATATTTTTTTTGTCTGAGATGTTAAAGCTGATTAAATTTAAATTAAAACGGCAGTATTGGTTTTTAACATCCTAATAATGTTTACTGGTTTATACTGTAAGTACAGTTGATTTTGCTTAATTGAAGGGAGCACATCTCTGACATATCTTGGTTCAGTGCAAAATACCCCTATACTTAGCACATGTCAGCCCCGTCTTCCTGATCACAATCCAAACTCTTCATAATAACATATATAGGGCCTGTACCCACACATATTATATACCGTTTTTCTCGCCATTAAATGGACTTTCTAAAGATACCATTATTTTCATCATATCTTATAATTTACTATAAAAAAAATTATAAAATATTAGGAAAAAATGGAAAAAAACACACTTTTTCTAACTTTGACCCCCACAATCTGTTACACATCTACAACCACCAAAAAACACCCATGCTAAATAGTTTCTAAATTTTGTCCTGAGTTTAGAAATACCCAATGTTTACATGTTCTTTGCTTTTTTTGTAAACTATAGGGCCATAAATACAAGTAGCACTTTGCTATTTCCAAACCATTTTTTTTCAAAATTAGCGCTAGTTACATTGGGACACTGATATCTGTCAGGAATCCCTGATTAACTCTTGACAAGTATATATTTTTTTTTAGAAGACATCCCAAAGTATTGATCTAGGTCCATTTTGGTATATTTCATGCCACCATTTCACCACCAAATGCAATCAAATAAAAAAAATTGTTCACTTTTTCCCAAATATTTTCACAAACTTTAGGTTTCTCACTGAAATTATTTACAAACAACTTGTGCAATTATGGCATAAATGGTTGTAAATGCTTCTCTGGGATCCCCTTTGTTCAAAAATAGCAGAAATATAGGACTTTGGCATTGCTTTTTGGTAATTAGAAGGCCGCTAAATGCCACTGCGCATCACACGTGTATTATGCCCAGCAGTGAAGGGGTTAATTAGGGAGCATGTAGGGAGCATCTAGGGTTAATTTTAGCTTTAGTGTAGTGTAGTAGACAACCCCAAGTATTGATCTAGGCCCATCTTGGTATATTTCATGCTACCATTTCACCGCTAAATGCGATCAAATTAAAAAAAACGTAAAATTTTTCACAATTTTAGGTTTCTCACTGAAATTATTTACAAAAACTTTTGCAAGTATGGCATAAATGATTGTAAATGCTTCTCTGGGATCCCCTTTGTTCAGAAATAGCAGACATATATGGCTTTGGCGTTGCTTTTTGGTAATTATAAGGCCGCTAAATGCCGCTGCGCACCACCACGTGTATTATGCCCAGCAGTGCAGGGGTTAATTAGGTCATTTGTAGGGAGCTTGCAGGGTTAATTTTAGCTTTAGCGTAGAGATCAGCCTCCCACCTGACACATCACACCCCAGGATCCCTCCCAAATAGCTCTCTTCCCTCCCCCATCCCACAATTGTCCCCGCCATCTTAAGTACTGGCAGAAAGTCTGCCAGTACTAAAATAAAAGGTATATTTAAAATTTAAAAAAAAATTGTAAAGCATATTTACATATGCAGCTGTGTAGGATCCCCCCTTAGCCCCCAACCTCCCTGATCCCCCCCCAAACAGCTCTCTAACCCTCCACCTCTACCTTACTGGGAGCCATCTTGGGTACTGGCAGCTGTCTGCCAGTACCCTGTTTGCAAATACAAATGTTTTTTTTTTGTTTTTTTTTAAAAAAAATTCCATTTTTTCTGTAGTGTAGCTTCCCCCCCCACAGACAAATCCCCCACCCGCTCCCAGATCCCTTATATTTATTTTTGTTGGGGATTGTATCCCCCTTACTGCCAGTTTTATATAATTAATTTGCTGTAGTGTAGCGGTTCCCACCCGCTCCCTCCCCGTGCACGCGCCCACCCACCGGCCCCCGTGCACGCGCGCGCTCCCATGCGCGCGCCCAACAACCCCGCCCCCGATCCCGCCCCCCTCTCTCTTCAATTTGTCACCGATGGCCGCCCACCGCCTCCCACGGTCAGCTCCCACCCACCAACGATTGCGGCCATCGATGCCGGTGCAGAGAGGGCCACAGAGTGGCTCTCTCTGCATCGGATGGGGGAAAAAGGTTATTGCAGGATGCCTCGATATCGAGGCATCACTGCAATAACCGTAAAGCGGCTGGAAGCGATCAGGATCGCTTCCAGCCGCTTTAATCCCCAAAGTCGTACAGGGTACGTCGCTGGTCTTTAAAGACCAGGTTGTGTGCGACGTACCCTGTATGGTGCGCTAACTGTTGCGCGAGCAAAAAGGGGTTTATCTCAGCTCTTTGCACGCATCAGAAGTAGCCTGGGTATTACAAGTTTAAAGTAAACGTATTCGCTATCCAGACGCACTTTAACGTGGTTAACGAACTCTGGTTAACGGTTTTGCGAGACAAAAAAAAATGCACAAAACACATCAAGATTATATATAAAGGGGTAGTCTACTCGAGAATTTTTCATAGTTGCAGCGTACTAGTGTGCTGTTCAATCCTCTGCAACTATGAACCGCTCAGATAATGAGCAAGTGATTTTATTCCAGTTACAAAAGTTCCCCCTTCAGTATAATAGGCGCATTGCGCATGCGCTAAAGCAGGTTACGAGGAGGATTGCAAAGTTACTGCGATTACAAGAAGATAATGATGTAGATGATGACAAAATAGGGGAGGGGCCAAACGGACATTTTCAAACGGCAGCGGCGCTAACAGTAAGTGCTTTTACTTGCAAATGATAGAGATCACAAAACTGGGCTACATTTGTAAATAATGATCTTTTTAAACTTTATATGTATATCACTTAGAAGAATTTTTGGGTTGACTGTCCCTTTAAAGTTTAAAAGTGAATTATAAACAATTGTAAAATAATACAAATTAGTCAAATCCAGAACCCAACAAACATTACCACTATACCTATAATGCCCCTGTTCAAACCCCTTAAAAAGACATACACGTATATCTCTTTGGTTTTGGAACACAATTGCATACAGGCCCTTCAACCTGGGATGTAATCACCAAACCAACCAAATCCCTATTTTGATGGAAATTAATTGTGCACTTTGCTTTTTGGATTATAAGAATGACAGATAAACGATGGAGGTTTTAATTTTTGTTTGCTGTTTGATAATGACAATTCCGAGCTTGAGGAATATTACCGGCAGATGTATTTTTGGATTGCGTTTACTGGAAGAACAATACATAAAACCATAGAACAACCAATACCTGACAGCGTTCAAAAATATCTGCAGAAGCCCATGAAGGGGAGGATGAGACAAATTAGTGCATCATAATCCATAGAAAGTGGCTTGGGTGGGGCATAGAAATTGTACATACAGAAGCAGGACATTTCTAAACATTAGATTGCAGAATGCTATGGCCAAATATATCTACATATCCTACAGCCTCTATTTTCCTCTTGTGAAAAATCATCACATGAGATATTTCCAAGCAATGAGTGATAAAAATATAACATAATTCAATTTTATTAATATCAAATATATTTTCATTGTATAAAAATATATATTGAACTATGTAAAGGCTCTGTTTAGCAAATAATTGTATAAAGTTCCTTTAGTTTAGAAAATAAGTTGTTCAATTATTTCATCAGTGTTCTAAATGTAATACATTATAGCTACCTATGTCAAGTATCAAGTTTACCAACAAAAGATAATTATATATTTGGCAGCTTGTAGCAGTGTCTATAAGAATACTTGAGAGCAACAAGATAAATGTATACTCTATGATGATACAATTGTATTTCATAGCTTATACTTGTTACCATCCTATATTATAAAAGACAAGAGTTTGTCTGAAGCCGTCATGCGCAGTTCAGACAAACTCTTGCAGCTGATCGCACGCGCACCCACCCGACAGCAGCGCGAGGACCGGGCAGCACAGCTGATCGCGCGCGCAGGGGAGAACCGGGCAGCACAGCTGATCGCGCGCGCAGGGGAGAACCGGGCAGCACAGCTGATCGCGCGCGCAGGGGAGAACCGGGCAGCACAGCTGATCGCGCGAGCAGGGGAGAGAGAGAGAGAGAGAGAGAGAGAGAGAGAGAGAGAGAGAGAGAGAGAGAGAGAGAGAGAGAGAGAGAGAGAGAGAGAGAATGAATTAAATATAACACAACACGGCCCGTGTGAACGGGCTTTAGGACTAGTTCTCTGTATATTGAGGTTAAGTGGAAGACACACGTGTGGCAGCATTCACTATACGTTCCGTGTTTGAAGTAGAAGTACAGTTTAAAGTGAAACATATTGTATGTTCGTAATGAAAAGTGAAAAAGTAAAAGTCACTCACAGTTTCACGAAGAATGATTCTATCGTCATATATTCCGGTATCATGATCGGCCCATATGAAGTGTAGAGCCTGTGTCATTGCACCGAAGTTATACTGTTTTGCAGTCCACTTGGGAGAATTCCAGTTACTGGCACTGCTGGAGATATGGAAGCCGATCCCACGGCTGAATCAAAGCGATGACAAAAACAATCCTTACCAGGATTCGAAGTCATGTATAGAAGTAGAATTGGTATAGGTTAAAAGTTCATAACAGGGCAAAAGGGATTCAGGCTGCAAAAAGCCCAACAACACAAACTGTCCTTTGCTTTTATCAAGTTTACCAACATCCAAACATCCATGCTTTTCATATAAAAAGAATGCAAAACTACATTGGCATCTGATTAATATTGACTCCATCCATCCATGACCTGCACATAATACACCCGCCATCACTCCTGTCACAGCCCTGGTCACGAAACACCTGAAGTCCCCCTCACCTACAGTGTCAGGATATTAATAGCACACATATAAGGGCAATGCTTTAAACGAATGAAAATACATGTAATACAGGAATGGCGGAACTACCATTCGTGCAGCAGGTTTAGTGGCACAGGGGCCCAAGTGCTGGGGGACCCATAGCTACAAGTGTATATAAAGGCATGGACCTGTGGGGTCATTATCTGTGTAAAGATACTCACCAGAATTATACAGTGCAGCTTGTTCACTATTAGGGGCCTATGTATCAAAATAATCCAACAGTGCTGATCAGGTCCGCAAGACCTCGCTGAATGCGGAGAGCAATACGCTCTCCGTATTCAGCATTGCACCAGCAGCTCACAAGAGCTGCTGGTGCAACGCCGCCCCCTGCAGACTTGCGGCCAATGGGCCGCCAGCAGAGGTGTCTATCAACCCAATCATACTCGATCGGGTTGAATTGTGGAGCTTCCTGTCCGCCCGCTCAGAGCAGGCGGACAGGGTTTTGGAGCAGCGCTCTTTAGACCGCTGCTTCATAACTGCTGTATCTGGCGAGTCTGAAGACTCGCCAGAAACACGGGCCCACAAGCTCCATACAGAGCTTGATAAATGGGCCTCTTAGTGTTTAGATATTCCGTCATTGTATAGCACAGAATAATGATCAGAGTATACAGACACATCATATATATACAGAGCAGTGTACAGTGTATAGAAACTCAGATTATTTAGCACTGTGTGGTCACAGCTAGTATAAAAATACTCAGCATTGTTACAAGGTGTAGCATGCTCATTATCAGTGTGAGCGTGTGGGAGGGGAATGTTTTGCACCAGCAGGGCCCTTTGTTGAGTAAATCTGCTACTGATGTAATAGATTTCTCAAGTTCTTATGCAATCTCATCCTTACATATTCTGTGAAAAAAAAAACCTCAGTTCCTCTGTTACAACCATCTGCAGAAACCTAAGCTTTGGATTTTCTCGCTAAACAGAAAGTATAATTGATATGTCCCACTGGAGTATTCACTTGGATTGCCATTAATCTCTTCTGCTGTGAAAAAGTGACATAATACAAAAGTGATTGATTTGTACAGTTATAGAAATAAAAATTACAAAATAAATATGGGTAGAAATTACTATAAAACATTGTCATATTAAGCCTCCAAATTATCTGGGCTGTTCGAAGGGGGTGCTAAGGGGTCGTTTGCATTATTCTGTTGTGCCCCAAATGACTGCAGGCCTGGGCTTATGTCATTGTAACTAACAGACAGAACACACAGATGCAGAACGGCAGAGACAGAATGATCTGAAGCTCCCCAGAGAGCTGATAATGATTTCACTAGAAGACAGTAGGTTTCTTTTTTTTATCATACATATCTGAGCACTAGTCAAACAAGTAAAAAAATATACTGTTGCATGATACAACTGTTAACTTAAAAGACCATTGACCACAGTACCATTGCATAATCAAATGCATAATAAAAGACTGGATATTATATGAGCAGTAGATTTTTTTTCTGACAAATTTCAAACTTTACTTTAATTTACCAGACCCTGTATCATGTGACAGCCATCAGCCAATCACAGACTCATATAAGTATACAAAGTGAATTCTTGCACATGCTCAGTAGGAGCTAATGACTCAGAAGGTGTGCTAATGAAAATACTGTGCACAGTTTCATAATAGAATTATGTATCTGAATCATGAAAGTTTAATGCTGACTTTAGTGCCCCTTTAAAGCTGCTTATTGTGGTGGTGAGCTGCATGTTTGGCACAACTGGTCTGTGGGATAGTAGCTTACTGGCTAAACACTTCACAAACATAAAAAAAATAAAAAAATTTAATCACCGGATCATTCACTTTTCAAAAACAAAGAAAAAAATATAATACAATTTAAAATGTAATCTTTAAAATCCAATATATATATATATATATATATATATATATATATATATATATATATATATATATATATATATATATATATATATATATATATATATATATATATCCTATAAAAGGACCACTAAAGTCAAAAATAAACTGTAAGGATTCAGATAGAGCACACATTTTAAACAACTATCCAGTTCAAATCCTTTTTCTAAATAGGATAGGAACAATCTTTTTATATGCACACTTTCTGAGGCACCAGTAGTAAGTGTGCATCGCTTTGTCTTAAAGCTATGTGTTCTTATTCTGGTTTGCAAGCCTTGCAAATAATTTTCTCTTTGTTTGGTTTTGCATTATTCTTTAAAAAAAATGTTATATGTGGTGTGATTGGGTAGTACTTTCTGTTGTTATAGCAACTATTTTAGTTAGGCTGTGGCTTATAATTCTGGTGTCCAGTGATTCTGCTTTACCTGTGCTATTGCTTTTATCTCATGTCCTTGTCTTCTGGTGGTGGTGTAGTGTGGTCTTGCAAGTAGTAGCATCCATCTTGGAAAATTGAGTCTTATGGCTTTCTTACCAGATCTCTGTAATGTTCCTGCCATTAGGATTTATCTGTTGCAGTTTATTCTTTACTCCAAGTAAGTGCTGACAGAATTTGCAGCAGAAAAAGACAATTGCTTCTCTGTGGCAACATTACTCAGCTGCTGTAGGTTTGTCTAGGTTAGTGGAGCTCTTGGCACTAAGTTAGCTGAACCTTTGCTTCTTGTGTCTTTAATGTTGGGACCTCTCTTAATACCACAGTTTGTATTTGGACTCCCTCATGTTTTCATGTGATAATTAAAGACAAACTACCAATTCCTGTAATAAAATGGAGATTGTATTAGCAGTTGCTGAATAAACTGGATTTTATTAGATGGGAGGTGAATAAGTTCCCTCAGAGGTTTTTCCATTCAACAAAAATCTATGATAAGTCTTTTTTTCTACCTATGCAGTGTTAATTATTGTTTTTGACATGTTTCCCTATAAAGATGTTTACTGATGGTAAATTATGATGGTGCCCAATATTTTTCTTTCAACTTAGTTTCTTGGAGGCTAAAGGAAGTTCTGGAATGACAGTTCCTGTAGACTTGAGGATAATGTTGTGATGATGAAGAGTTCTAGGGTTATCATGTTCCTTGTTTGGTGCCTCTCCTTTCAGCATTGCATACCTCCCAACATATATGCTTTCTTTATATATGGGGCAGTGACGGAATAGGCTATGGGTGTGTGTAGGTATGTTTGGGCAGGTTTTGTATGTCTGGGCAGAGTCAAGCAAGTCCATTAAAACCAGGACACTGAGGGTAAGTATGGATTTGGAAAATTATTTATTGTATGGAAAAAGGAGTGTTGTGGATTTTTATTTATTGTATAACTAACCTTTTTGATTGGCTTAAAATGCAGCAGATATTCTGAAGTTAGTAAAGCAAGTAAAACAAAATAATTGCCTCATTTCTTTTATAAAATCCTCCTTGTTTGGTCACTGAAACTAGAATAGTCTAATTTATAGACAAAGCGTGGTGTGATGCAACTTTATTATAAAGGATTATATACACTATGTGGCCAAAAGTATGTAAACATCTGGTCATTAAACTTATATGAGCTTCTTGGATATTCCAATCCAAAAACCATGGACATTATTATGAAGTTGTCCCCTGTCCCTTTGTAGCTCATACAGCTGCCTTCTGGGAAGGCTTCCACAAGATTTTGGAGTGTGTCTGTGGGAATTTGTGCACATTCAGCCAAAGAGCATTTGTCCGGCCATGCACTAATGTTGGATAAGAAGGTCTAGATTGCAATCAGGATTCCAGTTACTCTCAAAGGTGTTCAATTGCATCAGGGCTCACTGCAGGCCACTAATTGAGTTCCCACACACCAAACTCCTCAAACCAATATCTGGGGCTTACTCATACTAGAACAGTAAAGAACCTTCATCAAATTGTTTCCACAAAATTGCAAGCCCCCAACTGGTTACATGTCTATCCTGTAAGATTAGGAAGACCCTTTATTGGAACTAAGCAGACCAACACCCCACCTCCACCAAACTTTACAGGAGGCACTATGCATTCTAGAAGATAGCATTCTCCTGTAATTTGTAATGCAGAACTCCAAAGAACACATTTCCACTGCTTCAGTGGTAGTGTGCTTTACACCAATCTAGCCAACGCTTAGCATTGAGCATTTTGGTGTAAGGCATGTGTAGAGCTTCTCGGCCCTGGAAACCCATTTTATGAAGCTCCTGACATACATTTCATGTGCTGATGTTGCTTCCAGAGACAGTTGGGAACACTGCAGTGAGTAATACAACACATGATTGGCAAATCTTACATGATATGTGCATCAGCACTCAACGAGTTGACTGCCACTTCATGGCTGGTCTGTTGTTGCTCCAAGATGCTTCAATTTCACAATAATAGGACTTACAGTTGAACGAGGCATATCTAGTAGGACACAAATTTCACAAACTGACTTGTGGCAAATGTGGCACTGCGAATTGTACTGCCATTGTCTGTCTGTGGAGATTTCATGGCTATATACTGAATTTTATCCACCTGTCAGTAATGGTTGAAACCTGAACACTTGAACTCAATAATTAGTAGGGCTGTCAACATACTTTTGGCCACACTAGATAATATTTTTTTCTGGGAGCAATAAGCATTACAGCTCCAAAGAAGGGCACAGCTGATAATTGGTGGTTCATGCAACTGTCTCTCATCACTTACTCACTGGGCTGTCTTCTGCTCAGGAGTTGCAATGCTAATGGCTCTTCAGCAGCACTGCGCCCATTAGTTTAATCCATTTGTCGGGGTTAATTGGATAGTTATGTAGGGTCTGTAATACAAAAATTACATGTTGTAAAGATTTAGAGCATGCCATTTTTGCATTAGATGACCCTTTAACCTATGCAACTTGGCGTTTAAAAGAAATATGCAATTTGTTAAGGGAGACTGAGAAAGCTATAGAAATAGAACAACTGAGAGTAGGTAAGAGGCTGCATAGAGAAGGAAGAGGTAGTCAGAACTGTGTCATAGAGGTATCTAGTTTAATTTTGATTTCAGGTCCATGTTGTACGGACTAGGATTCTGGATCAGGACAGCTCCTAGGAATATTGTTTTTATCTTTCTTTCCACCAGTCTTCCACCAGTGTGATTATCACCAATTGGACTCTTACTACCATCTTTTGGACATTTTATAGGACATTTTTAGTATTTTTAAGTCATTGTCTAGTGTTGTTTATAGCATTGTCATTTATCCATTATGATATTGGGTGCCTGACCTTTATTATTATATCTGTCTTAATCTGGAATGTTTGTTATTGTACATTTTACTTGATCACTTTCACGTGTAGGATTATTTATTGTGGATGCATTTGTTGATTTGATTGGATCAATCATCCATTGTTCACCAAACTGTCATTATTTGCGATATCATCACACCTTTTTTCACTCACTTTTACACATTTTTTATCCACGTCATTGTCTTTTTTGGAAAAAACGGTTTTTGATTCCCATATTTTTTTAATTTTTGGATTTAAAAATCTTTTTTGTTTTTTTCTCACATCATTTTTAACATACAATTTTCACTATCATTGTCACATATTATATGCACAATTAGTTGTGAACTCACGTCAAATTATTTATTATTGTTTTAAAGCACAGTATCTGTTTTAAAGCACATTCTTGATCCTTTGGTGGGCTAACCCCCCCCCCCCTCCGTCATATTCGTTAGAAACACTTATTCATTTATGTGATGATCCTCCAACAGGGATTCCAATAGTATGTTTAAATAATGGATGGTTAAATTAACAATATTTTTACTGTTTTTATATATATTGAGATATTGTAATAAATTGCTTTATGTATTTTTAACATATAGAGTGTGATTCCTGATTATACCTAAGCCCCAGGCGCTCCTATTTATCCACTACTGTAGTTTCCTTTAGACCTATTAGGGGGTCTTTCTTATAGTGTAGCCGGTATATAGTCATAGGCGCTGTCCGCCCTCCCATTGATTCTAGGTATCTAGTTTAACCCCTCTTCCATGGCTACAGCTCATTGACTGGTCTTGGTTACAAAAAAATTGACCTGATTTACATCAGAAACTCTTATTTTGGTTATTTGCATTATACGTATATATTTACAAATCTATGTGTGCGTGTATGTGTGAGAGAGATATATATATATATATATATATATAAAATGGCCCAACCGGTTAGTACTTCAGTAAACAATATGTTCTGCCCAGGGTTGCAACAAGGAGGTTATCGGCGTGGTTGTATATAACTCCTGTTAATGTTTGGGTACGTTTTTTTCACATATCTATGCCTGCCTAAAGAAGGGGGTAAAACCTTGAAAACGTTCACAAATAAATAAAAGTCCAGATGAGTTCACTTTGCTTGAGCATTATATATATATATATATATATATATATATATATATATATATATATATATATATGCACACATAGGACAAGATTATGAGTGGAGCACAATATCGCAATAGTTGTGCTCCACTCAGTAATACCAGCGCACAAAAGCGCTTCCATAGGCTTCAATGGGAGCCTCATTTTCATGCCGATAGACCTGGCAAACCACTTTGCGCAGCTGAGGGGGCAAATCGCACAGTGTTGGGTAGCAACAAATAAATATTTATGTATATGCTTATATACATATATAATAATGTGTTTATGCGTGTATAAATATTTATAGTGAAAACACAGTCCCCCCAATGACCTCCAGGTACAGGCACATCCCCTCACTTTAAACGCTCATAACTGCTTTGTGCAGTTTAAAAAAAATAAAAATAAATAACTATCCTCTTTATTTTGGGGGCAATTGGGGCAACTTTTTATATTTAACCTGAGGTATGATCTCTGGATAATTGCACTTAGCGCAAAGTAAAACCGCGAGCTAGCGGGAACATTAACCAGACACTTTTAATGGATGGTTATTTAAATGTGCCCCTTTACGGACGCACCTTTAAAAAGTGCTCTACTCGTAATCTGCCCTATAATGTTATATTAAAATATATTAATGCATATATTTGTGATTTTAACCACACTTATGTCCCACGTATTTCAATGTATATATTGGCCCCTGCTTCCTCTGATCCTGTACAAAGTGCACAGAGCAATATAAAGATACACTGGCTGGAATACTCAGTGGCAGCGCACATTCCTACCATGGATTCTGGCCAGTTCTTGTTAACAGACTGTATGCTTATTTCACTGACAAATCGCCCAGTGTTGTGACTGTAGACGCTTTGATGAATTCTACAGCTCACGGGAGAGATGAGACGTGGTATCAGCGCAGTTTACAGTGAGAAATGCAGCACGATCACAGAGAAATAAGTCGATCAAAAGACAAGGGAGCACTGTCAAGTTTCAGCATGGGAAGCAATAACATTATTCAAGACAATGATCTAGTAACCCAGTCCTGTGTTCAAAGTGTTTTATGTGGAGATATAGGACTATCCTCTGTGCATAAAGAAGATGGAGAACTGAAATCAGCACAAGAAAAATGCTTTATGTAAAACAGGTGTTCTCATAACACACCCTTGCTTCCAGTTTTTACAGATATATCCCCTTTTTCTTATATGTTGTCCTTTGCATGAATTTTAATGCTCCCTTTTTCTGTTTACCAGGTATTTTTAGGCAAATATCTGACTTAATATCACCTAAACAAATATGAGATGAATATCTTGCACCAGTCGCTGCCTGATAGAAAAAAAAAAATTGTTCCAGCCAACAGACCTTGCCTCTGCATGGGAAACAGCCATGCTAGCATCCATGCAGCTGTTGAATTAATCAAGGGCTTTGGATGACGTGGGAGGAGAACCTGTTTGGCTGAGGTCACCCGAGTCTGCTCAGCTGGAGTACAGAGGAGGCTCGGTGCAGGGGCAGAAGTGCTCATTCAAGCAGGATTACCATCTGGTAATCTAGTACTGTGCACATTAGTTTCTTAAAGCCAAAAAAAAATAATTAAAGGGACATTAAAGTCATTCATATTCATGCATTGTATATATTATTAACACATGCATTGCAAAAGATATGCATTCAATTAAATACAATTTTTAATAGTAGTTTTTTAACAGCAACCTTTTTTTTATTTGACAGTTTAGTGTTTTGGGGATTAGGTAAGGGTTCAATTAAAGTAAAGGTATTTGTGATTGAGGGTCTAAGGCTAGAGTCAGTTTAGGTTTGGGGTCTTAGGTTAATTTCCAGCATTGGGGGACCTTGAGGTGGTTCAAGTCCTTTGTGGAGGAGTCTTGGGATAGGGGTTAGTTTAGTTGTAGTGTCCTCCGGTGGGTGAAGGGTATGCAGTGGGGAGTGATTAGTGGTTTTGAGGTTAGTAGCTGGAGAGTGATTTTTTTAAGATGGGGGGGGGGTTGCGTTGGGGTTGTGGCTGTTTAGAGGTTAATAGATGAAGGGTGTTGTTTGCATTGGTGGTTGTTGTAGTTTAGTTAGTAGCTGAGGGCGTTTGCGTTGGGGTTTTGACAATTTAGGGTTAATAGCAGATTTGTTTGCATTGGGGACGGTGTAGCTTAGAGGTTAATAGCGGACAGGAGTTATTGGTGTGGGGGTTTAAGAGTTTGCAACGGTGGGGTTAGACAGTCTTTACTGCTAGTAGATACTATGACCACTTGCAGAAACACTATTACAAGTTGATTATCACATGCATTGAGGATGCATCACTCAACTTGAGAGATATATATATATATATATATATATATATATATATATATATATATATATATGTGTGTGTGTGTGTGTATATACTGTATATATATATATATATATATATATATATATATATATATATATATATATGTAGCTGCACACTAATCATATAAATGCAGCTAGATGCTAATTAGTGCTTCCTCTTATAAGTATGGGGTGTGTTAATTTAGCCACAAGCAACTCTTTAGTAAAATGTATTAACCAATGACTTGTAATAAAAATTGAGTAATGCTGTTTGTGCTTGACTAAGCGCAGAGTAATGTGCCAAATGCAATCAGCATCGCTCAACCTGTAATCTAGGACAGAGTCAAAGATGTGTTTCTGTGTCACACCAGATCAGGATATAAGAGATAGAGTAAATGAGATGCCAGCATACATGCGTATGCTTCAGTCACTTGCCATATCCTCATCTGGAACAAAAAGGGGCTGTTCCAGGAGAGCAAATATGACTACAGGTTTAACTCATCAAAAGTAAAATGCTCCAATAAAATAGAAAATTGTATTTTTAAACTACAATGTCCACTTCAATCATTTTACTTACATTAAGTCACTGGTTTATACATTGTCAGTTACCCAATCTGCATGTGAATGAATTTAATGATACATTATTCCTTTGTAACACACAATAAGATTACATGTACTATAAAACATCATTTCATGATGTAGAGTGTGCAACTTTAAACTACTTTCCTCTATTTCCTTTTCTATTATAAAAGAGAGAGAGATAGTTTAAAGGGACACTCAAGTCAAAATAAACTTTTATGATTCCGGTAGAACATGCTGTTTTAAGACACTTTCCAATGTACTTCCATTATCAAAATTTTCATAGTCTTTTTACGTTTACACTTTCTGGTGAACAAGATCCTACTGAGCATGTGCACACGCTCACAGGGTATACTATTTTGTGATTGACTGATGTCTGTCACATGATACAGGAGCTGGTAAATGTGAGAAAAAAATAATTTGCAAGAAAAAAAAATCAATGCTTATTTAAAACTTGCAAGTACTATCACATTGTCTCTTTATTATGCACTTGTTAATTATGCAATTCTACTGCATTGAGTGGTCCTTTAATATGATCAAACATTTCAAGCTAATTTATCTAGTAAATAGATCATTTTATTTTTAAATATATGCCCCATTTTTAATGTTATTCACTGATTTTATAGGAATATTAGATCCAGAATGTGTGTTGCAGTAAAGGGATTTATGCACAATAAGATTTACTATTACATTCAGCAGTCTCTACCACATAATGCAGTTATCTCAAAAACATTTCAAGTGCTAATAAAAGGTTAGGTGTCCATGAGCTTTCATTGCAAACAGTGAATTATTGGCCTGTGAGCTTTTAACACGTTTTTAAGCTGTTACATTGCCTTGAACAGTATTAATTTTACTCACAGCTGCACAGGAATAAACTTTCCATTTGGAACATCTGGATTTAGTTATCAGGAGCTGAAAACCCTTATTTTTGGCCTGATAACAAATTCCTTAACTTATTCTACAAAATGACAAATGCTTCCTATTGGCAGACATCAGCTCTGCGGGATCTTGTGTCATAGTGTGTCCAATACATAACACAAAGGGACTCTACAATGCACAACATTTGTCATGCATATGTTTTTGGAAATGCTTATGATAAGGTGACAACTTAAATGTGCACAAAAACAAATAACACACTGTAGCGCTTTACATTTTTCAAACCACCAGATCTATATAAGCCATATGAAGACCTGTACTTGTAACCAAAATCACATATGGCAGTAAGCTTATGTATCTGAAATTGCAATATTACACATTGATGAAAGCTAAAATGTTCAATGAAAGCTGTACAATGTTGTATGCTAACAAGCAATCATTTTCAAAACTGAGCAAAATTGGGCACCATAATTCTAATTCTCTTTGGCTGATAGGGACAACTCATACAAAAAGTTGGGTTTATTCAGCACAGGAACATATATATATATATATATATACATACATCATATATATATATATATATATATATATATATATATATATATATATATATATATATATATATATATACAGCATATATATATACATATATATATATATATATATATATATATACATACAGTATATATACATACATATATACAGTATATATATATATACACACTCAGTATATATATATATATATATATATATATATATATATACACATACATACAGCATGTATATATATATATATATATATATATATATATATATATATATATATACTATATATATATATATATATATATATATATATATATATATATTTATATATATATATATAATCACAATTTTGAAATGTTCTCTTTTAGATGGAACAGAGAAATGTTTAAAACCACATGAAACCTTTTTTTTTTCTTTTGTTATTCAGAGAGAGCATGCAATTTAAAAAAAAGTTTTTAGTTTACTTTGATTATCACATTTACTTGGTTCTCATGGTATTCTTTGTTGAAGCGATATCTAGATAGGTAGCGTGCACATTTCTGGAGCAGTACATGACAGGTAACACTGCTGCCATCTACTGTTCTTACAAATGTATAACGTAATTATAAGACTGCTGCCATAAATTGCTCCAGTCATGTGCAAACTCTTGCCTGCTTTTCAACAAAGGATACCAAGCTACCAAAGTAAATTTGATAACAGAAGTAAATTGGAAGTTTTTTTTATAATTTTTACACTTTATCTGAATCATGAAATCATTTTTCGGCGTTTTGTGTCCCTTTAAGTGTCATGTCCCTTTAAGAAATATACTTAATTGTTACAAGGCTGTGAATAGATAAATGGCTCAGCTGTCAATCAGTGGATCTGTTATTGTTCTAATGGGGACATTCTCACAGAAAATAAAAAAATATTTAATTCAATAAAACATTTTATTTTTACATTAGTGTCCCCACAAAGGGGTTAAACACACAGATAAATTGCCTCTTGGTGCAGCAACATATTACAGTTCCTAAACAGGTCATTGGCAGTTATTGGTGGCTACATGCATATGCCACACTTAAAGGGACACTGTACCCAAATTTTTTCTTTCGTAATTCAGATTGAGCATGACATTTTAAGCAACTTTCTAATTTACTCCTTTTATCAAATTTTCTTCATTCTCTTGGTATCTTTATTTTAAATGCAAAAATGTAAGTTTAGATGCCAGCCCATTTTTGGTGAACAACCTGGGTTGTCCTTGCTGATTGGTGAATAAATTCATTCACCAATAAAAAAGTGCTGTCCAGAGTACTGAACCCAAAACAAGCT
Organism: Bombina bombina; assembly: GCF_027579735.1. Classification (NCBI taxonomy): domain Eukaryota; kingdom Metazoa; phylum Chordata; class Amphibia; order Anura; family Bombinatoridae; genus Bombina; species Bombina bombina. The sequence continues at coordinate 357,930,423 of NC_069501.1, forward strand.
TAGATGCCTTCTTTTTCAAATAAAGATATCAAGAGAACAAAGAAAAATTGATAATAGGAGTAAATTAGAAAGCTGCTTAAAATGGCATGTTCTTTCTCAATTACAAAAGAAAATTTTGGGTACAGTGTCCCTTTAATATGCTCACTAGCCAATTCCTCCTGAGAAGCTGCATTGTGTTGCAGATTTGAACTGGAGATTTGATATGAGTTTAACCCCTTTAGTGGGGGTTCAATAAACAGTTAACAAAATAAGACCATTTTACTTTCTACTAGAACATCCCATAAACATTTTATCCCAATACATGAAGAAAAAGGTCTCAGGTAATAGTTTTATAGACAAAAAACATAAAATGCATACAGACAGAGCAATTACATTTTACACTTCCCTCTACTACCGACAATAATCATTATTCTGCATAATTTTGTCTTTTTCTTACTTTGGGTGTGTCATGTTAACATTGCACATAACATAAAAACTTTATTTAAAGGGACGATAATACCTTTATTACCCATTCCCCAGTTTTGCATAACCAACACGGCTATATTAATATACTTTTTAACTCTGTGATTACCTAAGCATCTTCTGACAGCCCCCTGATCACATGACTATTTATTATCTATTGACTTGCATTTAGTACTGTGTTGTGCTAAATCTTAAATAATTCCTCTGGGGTTAACATAATGGTATCTATATGGCTCACATGAACTAGCAGTCTCCTGTGGTAAAAAGCAAATAAAAAAGCATGTGATAAGAGGCTGTCTATAGTGGTTTTGAAACAGGCAGAAATTTAAAGTTTTAAATGTAAAAAAGTATATTAATAAATAAATATTGTTTGTGCAATGCTGGGGAATGGGTAATAAAGGCATTATCTATCTTTTTAAACAATACAAATGTTAGTGTAGACTGTCCCTTTAACTTTCTTGAAAATACATCTCTAAATTGTTCTAAGTATTATTATACTTTATTTATGAAGCAACAACATATTCCGCAGCGCTGTCCATGGATACAGTTCATTTAAATAAAACAATATAAGACTTGTAGGAGACAGGACAACATTTACAAACACATACAGGAGGAATTGAGGACCCTATTCCTGTGGGAAGTTACAATCTAGAAGGGTAGGAGGTTGAGAAACAGGAGGTGAGGACAGCAAGATTGAGAAAGATGTTAATACAGAGTTAGATGAGGGAAATGTTAGGTAAGTGAAATAATTTATTATTGAGTTGGGTGGTAGGCTTCTCTGAACAGAAAAGTCTTCAAGATGTTTGATTTTAAACAATGCAAGTACGTCTGTACCATTTCTCTGTATGTTTACAAGCATTGCCAGATGAAATCCAGTGCTGCTGATTCCTATAGGAGTTTTAGTGTTGAATCAATATGTCAAGGAGAAATACATTTAAATAGCTTGGAGTTGAGAGGTTAACACTCCCATCCTTATGGTGGAAGCCAGAAAATCTTTTTCAGACTTGAGAGAAAGTCTTGTAGGTTGCAGGCCCTGCCAGACTTTATAGGTTTGCTGACATCGTCCCTGTTTTCCCAAAGACTGCCTGAGGCAAACATAGCTGCTCAGCGGGTAATTGACAGTCACGGGACAAAATTAAACATGCGTTAAGAACAAGATCTTGAAACCCAAGACAAGCTGTTAGATCGCCATCTACTGGAATAGTTAGGTATTTCAACTGGGAAAATTACCGCTGGAGATAGTGAATGTACAGCCAAATTAGCCTGGAACAAATAAATCTATTTTAAAATAGTATGAGACAACAAAATCATTACATAAAGTAAATATTATAGTTGCACTGCAGTACTGCTATAGTTTAAGTTTGACAGATCATTATGTTATCTCCTCATTTCAAATACTTAAAATCTTTAAATGATTAATTGAATTTAGTAGTTTAACCCATGGCATGCTGAAAGTTACTGCAAACCCTAAAGAAAATTGGATTATTAATTTTTAAAGGGAAACACGAGTCCCATTAAAATTTAACAGTAAATATATTACATAATTACCTTGCAAAATAAGAGTAAATATTATTAACTAGTGTTAAAGGGACAGTCAGCACCAGAATTTTTGTTGTTTAAAAAGAAAGATAATCCCTTTATTACCCATTCCCCAGTTTTGCATAACCAACACAGTTATAATAATACACTTTTTACCTCTGTAATTATCTTGTATCTAAGCTTTTGCTGACTGCCCCCTTATTTCAGTTCTTTTGACAGACATGCAGTTTAGCCAATCAGTGCTCACTCCTAGGTCACTTTACGTGCATGAGCTCAATGTTATCTATATGAAACATGTGAACTAATGCCCTCTAGTGGTCAAAATGTATTCAGATTAGAGGCAGTCTTCAAGGTCTAAGAAATTAGCATATGAACCTCCTAGGTTTAGCTTTAAACTAAGAATACCAAGAGAACAAAGCAAAATTGGTGATAAAAGTAAATTGGGAAGTTGTTTAAAATTGCATGTTCTATTTAAATCATGAAAAAAAAAATTTGGCCTTGACTGTCCCTTTAAAGCCTGTGTACATGGGACAAAATGTGTCCAACTCCCTCCCCCTCCCTCATTTACCCACCTCTCCCTCCAAGAACCTTTTCTTACCCTCAGATCCCCTCAATTACTGCAGCACAGCGGCCCCACCCGCTCCCGCCCCCTTCCTCTATCCGTATCTCTCTATCTCCATCCCTCCCTTCTATCATTATCCCTCTATCCCTATCTCTCTATCTCTATCCCTCTCTCCCTCTATCTCTATCCCTTTATACACAAAAAAATGAAAAGGCAACACACCAAGATTGCAATAAAAGCGAAGCTTTAAACCATGAAAGAAAGAAGCCACACGAAAGACAACATGCGCGAGGAGAGGGCGTGGCCTTACGCGTTTCATGTCGTGCAACACTTAGTCATAGATCCTATGACTAAGTGCCGCACGGCACGAAACGCGTAAGGCCATGCCCCCTCCTCCCGCATGTTGTCTTTCGTGTGTCTTCTTTCTTTCATGGATTAAAGCTTCGCTTTTATTGCAATCCAGGTCTGCTGCCTTTTCATTTTTTGTGTATTTGGGACATGCTCAGTCCTGCTATCCTATGGCTGGCACCTCCTGACTTCAATTACGCCTCTGAGTGTAATTGTCATTACGGCTCGGATTTCCACTGCTAATGGCTTCCCCCAGCTGACCTCTGGATTTGTTCCTGTGAGCCGTGCTACCTACTTCTGTACTCTATCCCTCTATCCCTATCCCTTAATCTCTATCCCTATCCCTCTATCTCTATCCCTCTATCCCTATCCCTTATCCCTATCCCTTAATCCCTATCCCTCTATCTCTATCCATCTATCCCTCTATCCCTATCCCTCTATCCATCTATTCCTCTATCTCTCTACCCCTATATCCATCTATCCCTATCCCTTTATCTATCTACCCCTAACCCTCTATCCCTATATCCATTTATCTCTATCCCTCTATCCTTATCCCTCGATCCATCTATCCCTCTATCCCTATCCCTCTATCCCTATCTCTATCCCTATCCCTCTATCCTTATCCCTCGATCCATCTATCCTTCTATCTCTATCCCTCTATCCCTATCCCTCTATCCCTATCTCGCTATCCATATATCTCTCTCTATTTTTCCCTCTATCCATTTATCCCTATCCATCTATCCCTATTCCTCTATCCATCTATCTCTCTATCTTTTCCCCTCTATCCATTTATCCCTTTCCCTCTATCCCTATCCCTCTATCTCTATTCCTCTATCCACCTATCCCTCTATCTCTATCCCTCTATCACTATCTCGCTATCCATCTATCTCTCTATCTTTTTCCCCTCTATCCCTATATCAACATTTTTTTTCTGCAGCGCAGGTCCCACTTGTAATACACTTTTTGCTGTAGTGTAGCTGCCCCCATCATTACCCTACCCCCTTTCCGCTCCCAGATTGCCCACCATCTAGCCCCCCCTCCACTATAGGAGCCCCCTCTCCCTCCTTCCCCCTCCTCCTGCATTCCCATTCACTGCTGCACTAAACATTTTTTTCTGTAGCATAGCAGTCCCACCCACTGCCACCCTCCTCCATCAATGGTCCGCCCACTTTTATTTGTCTTTCTCCTGTAGATCGCTGTGTCGGATGTAGCCCAGTGTGGCACAGTGTATGACACTTTTTCATGCGCAGTGATCCTCGCGCATTGATCCTTAAGGCCAGTTGTCAGTTTGCCTTACACATGCAGTCGGCGGTTAGCGGTCACTGATCCTCAGTCACTGATCTTTATGGCCAGGTATGTTTGTCTTGCGCTGCAGTCTCTACTGCGCATGACTGAGACGGACAAACATACCTGGCCTTTTATAATATAGGATTATTTTCTGAAATCTAAGTCCCTTTAATATCACTTACCTTACTTGTCTTCGAACCATCTCAGTCATTAGTGCTTCTTATGTTCCAGAAGCAGAGGGCTACAACCAATAAGAAACTTTAACACTCTTGCAGATCCTGCGACCTGACACTTGATTAGAGACTGAGAGAAGACAGCACAAGTACACATTTGGTCTTTACAGAAGCAAGCTTTACAGCTTCTGATTGGCTCTAGTGCTCTGCTTTTGGAACAGAGGAAACACTGATGGCCGAGTGATGAGAAAGACAAGGAATTGGGGGTACATGAGGGTTTCACTTTGGAAAATTGCAGAAAACAGAAAACTAGAGTTGCCACTAAATAGCTTCAACTAAACCAGTGTGATGCAAATATAAATCCTTAAACAGAGAATAAAAGCCTTTAAAGGGACATTGTACACTAGATTTTTCTTTGCATAAATGTTTTGTAGATTATCCATTTATATAGCCCATCTGGGAGTCTTTTTTTAACAATGTATAGTTTTGCTTATTTTTTAATAACATTGTGCTGATTTTCAGACTCCTAACCAAGCCCCAAAGTATCAGATGTTGATCCAGTCTACAGATTTGTGCTGCTATTGTTTGTGTTATCTGCCTTTTCATGTGGGGGTAGGGGGAGAGTGTCTGCTCTTTTTGCTTTCCCAGCTCCTACACTAGGTGTCCCAGCCTAACCTCATCAACAGTACTAAACTGGGAGCTTCTAAGTACGTTTTTAAAATGTTTTATACTGGATTTTTTTATCAGTATCTGTGCATATTCTTCTTTATATTAGTGTCTATTACATGCAGTTATATGAAAATTGGTATATATTGCCAATAAATTATTTGACTATAATGATTCAACACAGAATTGTAGTTCCAAAATCAAATGGTTGAAGAAATCGAATGTGCACAAAAACAGCAATAAGTAAAAGGGACAGTAAAGTCAAAATGAAAATTTCGTAATTCAGATAGAACATGGAAATTTAACTCCTTGTGCCAAAATGACATAGATCTATGTCATGAGGTACATAGCCCATTATAGCGCATTACGTAGATCTACATTGCAGCTTCAGGAAGCTCCAGCAGCCTTGGTTGTCAAATGACAGCTGAGAGCTCCTGTTCCTCAGCTGCAGGCATCTGTCTTCATATGGTAACAGAGATTGCCAGATCATTACATACAGTGACACTGTGGCACTGTCTTTAACTATCTCCATTGGCTCCTGCGAGAGGTGTGGGAGGGAAGGTGGGAAGCAGCAAGTGGGTGGCACAGCGGCAGAGGGGAGTGGGGTTGGCCCTACACTGCAGAAAAGGTATTTTAAAGGGAGAGGGAGGGGTGGGGCTAGGGTTGCCACCTGGCCATGTTTTCCTGGACACTTATGAGTTACACATTCTGCAGGGTAAGCAGGGCGGAACATGTATTATGCTTTTGGACATCACATGATTAGTGCTGATAAACAGCACAATACTAGTGATGTCGCGAACCTAAAATTTTCGGTTCGCAAACCGCGGACTAGAACTTCTGGTATTGTTCTCGAACGCGCGAACCACGCGAACCGCAATTGAATTCAATAGGCAGACGAACTTTAAAACCTACAAGGACTCTTTCTGGCCACAATAGTGATGGAAAAGTTGTTTCAAGGGTACTAACACCTGGACTGTTGCATGCTGGAGGGGGATCCCTGGCAAAACTCCCATGGAAAATTACATAGTTGATGCAGAGTCTGCTTTTAAGTGATAGCAAATACCAGGATATCACAAAAACCAAAGAAATGTGACATAAATGTGATAAAGTAATGAACGTGACAAGTGATAAAGTATACTTAAAATAAACTAAATGCTTATAAAAGTTCATATAAGGATATGTATGTTCTTCCACAATCTTCACGCTTCTATTTTCTTTTGATCCTCATATGAAAAGAAAGAAAGAAATGCCACATAGCGTAATTCTGTAACCTTTTCAAATGTAGAATGCGTGTGTACAAGTGCTTACTCACATGGGATGGAGCTATAGCCAAGCTCAGGTTTATGCGCACACCCAATGTTATACTGTTGGGTAAACAGTTGCTTGAACCGGATATTTGAATAAAATGGATTTATTAAAATATAAGTATAAAAAGCGCCACAAGAGCTGCAGAGACCACCAAATACAATCGGATTGGCAATACAATCAAGTAATTGCTCAAATTGAGCTTATACACAATGCTAGAGACCGTGGTAAGGAGTGCAGAAACTTAACCACACAACCTCCCCCTTAAGAGTCCAGCATATGTTGCTCTCCTCACTGGTGTGCAGATTCTTGGAAGGACGCCAAAGAACAAGAAACAATGTATCCGACGTACGTTTCGCAAAAGAGCTTTTTCAAGGAATGGTGTGCGCATGTCTGAAAGTCCTATTTGAATGTTTTAGGTTTAAGCCGGATATCCGGTATTTAGTCCTCCATTTTGGAAGTGGGCATAGTCATGATTAATTTTCTTTAGACTGCCGATATTTCAACACAAAAACTCTAGACAATATATATATATGTACATGTTAAGGAAAATATTAGTTTACACATATCTTCATTTAAAAACGTCCAGAGCCTATCTTAATAAAGCGACAACTGCCAACATGTTTGTTACATAGCATCTCGGTTAATTCTTTTATGGGTTATTGTATAACACATCAACTTAAGTCACAATTATCGTTCACCGCTATTACAATATTCCATACCCCTAACAGGAATATACATGCTTATATTTATCCAACCAGGTCTTATCATTTAAGAAGTATCGTCATGATATATATACGTGGATAATCTCCTACACATAATAATCTTTGATAACATTCTCAGGTTTCATTAAACATTATCCATTATACTTTGAGACACAGAATTTCTCATGATATCAGTGGTTCTTTAACTTTTGTGATTATTTTAAATCTACCTATAAATAGATGAATAGAGATGTCTTGAGTTAGTGATATGATTTCACAAGAATGGTAACTGAGTTATATCTTTATAAGAAATGATGTAACTCAAAATCTTTGTTAAGGCCGTTCGGTATGAAACTATCCATAATGTGGATCCATTTCATCTCAAGACGACCCAATTGGTTCTGTACATCTCCTCCTCTCCAACTATACTCTATCTTCCTGATACCTAGAAAGTCAAGATCTTCTATCTTCCTATTATGTTTTCTATTAAAATGTGCTGATAGTGAATGTTTTTGAAAACCTTTTTCTATGTTGTAAATATGCTCATTAAGTCTGGTTTTCAGAAGCCTGGAAGTGCGGCCAATGTAAATTAAATTACACGAACACCGTAATAAGTATATTACGTTCTTACTATTACATGTAATGAACTGATTGATATCATAAGTTTTATTGCCATCAGCAGAGTGAAATTTGTTACAAACTCTCAATCCTTTTTTCATTTTCTTGCAGGCACTACAAAACTGGCATCTTCTAAAGCCCGCTTGGGGAGAGGATAACCAGTTGTTATTTGAACTTATTTTTTCCACTTTTGTTATATTATGTGAGAGTTGTAATTTTAAATTAGGTACCTTTTTAAAAATTATATTTGGTCTATCCTCTATAATTTCCAACAGACTTGGGTCTCTGAATAGAATACCCCAATGCTTCTGTATAATATCTCTGACTTCCCTACTTTGGGTGCTGTGTTGTAGAATAAGTCTACTTGCTGTTTTGGTGTTATTCATTATCGGTGTCCCTTTATTTTTCTGTTTGTACTGTAATAACTCGTTCCTATCTAATCTTGCAACTTCCTCTATTTTCTCCTCTAAGAAGTCCTTAGGATAGTTTTTTTCTTCAAATCTCTCTTTTAATATTTTAGCTTGGGTTTGGAAAACGTTCTTATCCCTACAGTTGCGTCTTAGACGAACAAATTGCCCCTTTGGTATATTATTCAACCAATGTTTCTGGTGGCAACTATTAAGACTAATATAGTTATTCACATCAATACTCTTAAAAAAGTTTTTAGTTTTTAATGTGTTGTCTTCTATATAGATTTCTAGATCAAGAAATTCTACTCTAGTGTTACTATGGGTCCATGTTAATGCTATGTTAAAATTATTGTTTGCCAGATATTTTTTAAATTCGTCCAATTGGTGCTCTGTTCTTCTTAAATGATAAGACCTGGTTGGATAAATATAAGCATGTATATTCCTGTTAGGGGTATGGAATATTGTAATAGCGGTGAACGATAATTGTGACTTAAGTTGATGTGTTATACAATAACCCATAAAAGAATTAACCGAGATGCTATGTAACAAACATGTTGGCAGTTGTCGCTTTATTAAGATAGGCTCTGGACGTTTTTAAATGAAGATATGTGTAAACTAATATTTTCCTTAACATGTACATATATATATATTGTCTAGAGTTTTTGTGTTGAAATATCGGCAGTCTAAAGAAAATTAATCATGACTATGCCCACTTCCAAAATGGAGGACTAAATACCGGATATCCGGCTTAAACCTAAAACATTCAAATAGGACTTTCAGACATGCGCACACCATTCCTTGAAAAAGCTCTTTTGCGAAACGTACGTCGGATACATTGTTTCTTGTTCTTTGGCGTCCTTCCAAGAATCTGCACACCAGTGAGGAGAGCAACATATGCTGGACTCTTAAGGGGGAGGTTGTGTGGTTAAGTTTCTGCACTCCTTACCACGGTCTCTAGCATTGTGTATAAGCTCAATTTGAGCAATTACTTGATTGTATTGCCAATCCGATTGTATTTGGTGGTCTCTGCAGCTCTTGTGGCGCTTTTTATACTTATATTTTAATAAATCCATTTTATTCAAATATCCGGTTCAAGCAACTGTTTACCCAACAGTATAACATTGGGTGTGCGCATAAACCTGAGCTTGGCTATAGCTCCATCCCATGTGAGTAAGCACTTGTACACACGCATTCTACATTTGAAAAGGTTACAGAATTACGCTATGTGGCATTTCTTTCTTTCTTTTCATATGAGGATCAAAAGAAAATAGAAGCGTGAAGATTGTGGAAGAACATACATATCCTTATATGAACTTTTATAAGCATTTAGTTTATTTTAAGTATACTTTATCACTTGTCACGTTCATTACTTTATCACATTTATGTCACAGAGTCTGCTTTTAAGCCATAATGGGTCTAAATCAACTAACATTCCCAAAGTGGCTGTCTCAAAACATCCCGGACAGAAGATAGATTGATAGTGATAGATAGGATAGATAGATATACATAGATTGATAGTTAGATAGAATCGATAGAAGAGAAATAGATAGATTTGTTAGATATATAATTACCCTAATAAATTCTAATAATCACTAGAAAAATGATTGAAATTATTTTTTGGGGGGAAATTAAAAAAAGGTTAAACACATATGAGTCGTGGCTCATAGACTAGGGAGGGCAGCAAGTAAACACAGTAGGCTCTCTATGTCAGCAAAACACACAGGCCGGATAGAAAATTATATTAGATTACACTAGCAAACAAATTTAAACTTTTTTTTTTTATATATTAAAATTAAGGTGAAAGAAAAATAGATATGAGTGCTGGGTGGCTGCCTGGCACAGACCAATTAACCAAAAGACTGAAAAAAAAGAGGTATATTAATGCTGAGTGAGCCTGACAGACACAGGCATGATAGTAAATGTAATTAGATTACACTAGAAAAATATTTTTTTGTGTTTTTTTTTTTATATTAAAAATAATGTTATAAACGGATATTAACACTGCTGGCTGCTGGCTGGCACAGAGCAATGAACCAGAGTATATGCTGTGTGACACTGGCCTGATAGAAAATGAAAAAAAATTACACTAGAAAAATAATTATATTTTTGGGATAGTTAAATTTAAACTAATGTTGTTAGGGAGATATCAGTGGTGGCAGTAGTCACAGCATATGCTGAGAGCCTTAAACACACAGCTGAAAGCCAGGCAAATGCTAATAAAAAAAAAAAAAAAAAAAACGGCACAAAATATAGCCCTAAAAAGGGCTTTTTGGGGTGCTGTGCTTGCAGCAGAGATGAGTGGAGTCCTTCTGGACTGTAAATACACTAGCCTAGCTATGTTTTTCCTATTAATGTCAGGAGCAAAAACACAACACGTCCTCTCATTAAAAAAGCAAGGTCGTTATGAGTCTAAAATGGCGGATTCCGAGTAGCTGGGAGTGTCTGTGAGGGAGTGTCTGATGTTGATTGGCTCTAATGTGTCAGGCGGCTGTGACATAAAGGGTCAAAGTTTCCACAATGATGACACATAGGGGCGGATCGAACATCGCCATGTGTTCGCCCACAAACGCGAACGCGAACAACCTATGTTCGCTGTGAACCGTTCGCGGGCGAACAGTTCGGGACATAACTACACAATACATGTTTCTCCCTGCTTACCCTGCAGCATGTGTAACTCATAAGTGTCCAGTAAAACATGATCGAGGTGGCAACCCTAGGTTGGGCGCTGCACTTAAGAAAAAGACGTTTTGGATGGGGGGTCGGGACCCCTAAATAGCGATCAGGGGAAGGTGAGGACCACTGCGCTATAGAAAAAAAGATGAATCATTTAAAAACAACAACTATAAACTGGGTACTGGCAGACTGCTGCCAGTACCAAAGATGACCACCACTAGTAGGAGGGGGGGAGGGTTAGAGAGAGGTTTGGGAGAGATCAGGGAGGTTGGAGGGTCACTACACTACACTGCAGGAAAAAAAAAGAAAAAAAAAAAAGAGAGCTGTTTGAGAGGCATCAGGGAGGAGGGAGGTTTCATGTAGGAGGGTAATATCTCCATTACACTACAATTTCCCTTACAGCTAACTTCTTAACCCCTTCACTGTTGGAATTTAAGAAGCATGGTGCTCAGATGCAATAAGCGCTATTGTAATTATTTATTATTATTATTACTATCGGTTATTTGTAGAGCACCAACAGATTCTGCAGCGCTAATTACCAAAAAACATTTATGTCTGCTATTTCCGAAAAGCAGTATGAAAATAATTTCAGTGAAGAACCCAAAGTTTGTGAAAAAGTTAACAATTTTTTTTTTATATGATCTCATTTGATAGCGAATTGGTGGCAGGAAATATGCCAAAATGGAACTCGAACAATTCCTTGGGTTGTCTAGAAACATACGCCTAGATTACGAGTTTTACGTTAGCCTTAAAAAGCAGCATTGAGAGGTCCCAATGCTGCTTTTTATCTAACGCTGGTATTACGAGTCAGGCAGGAAAGGGTCTACTGCTCACTTTTCTTCCGTGACTCAAGGCTACCGCAAATCCCCTTACGTCAATTGCGTATCCTATCTTTTCTATGGGATTTGCCTAACGCTGGTATTACAAGTCTTGGAAGAAGTGAGCGGTAGACCCTCTCCTGGCAAGACTTCTACCGCATTTAAAAGTCAGTAGTTAAGAGTTTTATGGGCTAACGCCGGAACATAAAACTCTTAACTAAAGTGCAAACAAGTACACTAACACCCATAAACTACATATAAACCCTAAACCGAGGCCCTCCACATCGCAAACACTATAATAAATATTTTTAACCCCTAATCTGCCAACCGGACATCGCCGCCACCTACATTATAGTTATTAAACCCTAATCTGCCACCACCAACGTCGCCGCTACTATAATAAAGTTATGAACCCCTAAACCTAAGTCTAACCCTAACCCTAACACCCCCCAAATTTAAATATAATTTAAATACATCTAAATAAAATAACTACAATTAAATAAATTATTCCTATTTAAAACTAAATACTTACCTGTAAAATAAACCATAAGATAGCTACAATAATAAACTGAATTGTGGGTGTGGTGGGGGTGTATTTATAGGCATTTTGAGGTTTGGGAAACTTTGCCCCTCCTGGTAGGAATGTATATCCCATACGTCACTAGCTCATGGACTCTTGCCAATATGAAAGAAATGATTTTATCAGGTAAATTCTTACATAAATTATGTTATTAACCCCTAAACCTAAGTCTAACCCTAACCCTAACACCCACTAACTTAAATATAATTCAAATACATCTAAATAAAATAACTATAATTAAATAAATAATTCCTATTTAAAACTAAATACTTACCTCTAAAATAAACCCTAAGATAGCTACAATATAACTAATAGTTACATTGTAGCTATCTTATGATTTATTTTTATTTTACTGGCAACTTTGAATTTATTTTAACTAGGTGCAATAGTTATTAAATAGTTATTAACTATTTAATAACTACCTAGTTAAAATAAGTACAAAATTACCTGTAAAATAAATCTGAACCTAAGTTACAATTACACCTAACACTACACTATTATTAAATAAATTACCTAAACTATCTACAATTAATTACAATTAAATACAATAAACTAAATTATGAAAAAAAACACTAAATTACGAAAAAAATAAACACTAAATTACAGAAAATAAAAAAATACAAGAAGTTTAAACTAATTACACCTAATCTAAGCCCCCTAATAAAATAAAAAAGCCCCCCAAAATAATAAAAAGCCCTACCCTATACTAAATTACAAATAGCCCTTAAAATGGCCTTTTGCAGGGCATTGCCCCAAAGTAATCAGCTCTTTTACCTGTAAAAAAAAGAATACAATACCCCCCCAACATTACAACCCACCACCCACACACCCTACTCTAAAACCCACCCAATACCCCTTAAAAAAAACTAACACTACCCCATTGAAGATCACCCTACCTTGAGCCGTCTTCACCCAGCCGGGCACCAGTGGTCATCTGATCCGTCCAGAAGTCTTCATCCTATCCGGGCAGAAGAGGACATCCGGACCGGGAGAAGGCTTCATCCAAGCGACATCTTCTATCTTCATCTATCCGATGAGGAACGACTCCATCTTGAAGACCTTGCATTCTATTGGCTGATCCAATCAGCCAATCGGATTGAACTTCAATCCGATTGGCTGATAGCATCAACCAATCGGATTGTACCTACCTTCTGATTGGCTGATAGAATCCTATCAGCCAATCGGAATTCGAGGGACGCCATCTTGGATGACGTCATTCAAAGGAACCGTCATTCGTCGTTAGTCGTCGGCCTAGAAGGATGTTCCGCGCCGGAGATCTTCAAGATGGAGTCGTTCCTCGTCGGATGGATGAAGATAGAAGATGCCGCTTGGATGAAGCCTTCTCCTGGTCCGGATGTCCTTTTCTGCCTGGATAGGATGAAGACTTCTGCTGGTCTGGATGTCCTCTTCTGGCCCATCGGATGAAGACTTCTGGACGGATCGGATGACCACTGGTGCCCAGCTGGGTGAAGACGGCTCAAGGTAGGGTGATCTTCAATGGGGTAGTGTTAGTTTTTTTTAAGGGGGTATTGGGTGGGTTTTAGAATAGGGGTGTGTGGATGGTGGGTTGTAACGTTGGGGGGGGGTATTGTATTCTTTTATTACAGGTAAAAGAGCTGATTACTTTGGGGCAATGCCCCGCAAAAGGCCCTTTTAAGGGCTATTTGTAATTTAGTATAGGGTAGGGCTTTTTATTATTTTGGGGGGCTTTTTTATTTTATTAGGGGCTTAGATTAGGTGTAATTAGTTTAAACTTCTTGTAATTTTTTTTTATTTTCTGTAATTTAGTGTTTATTTTTTTTCTTAATTTAGTTTATTGTATTTAATTGTAATTAATTGTAGGTGGTTTAGGTAATTAGTTTAATGATAGTGTAGTGTTAGGTGTATTTGTAATTTAGGTTCGGATTTATTTTACAGGTAATTTTGTAGTTATTTTAGCTAGGTAGTTATTAAATAGTTAATAACTATTTAATAACTATTGTACCTAGTTAAAATAAATACAAAGTTGCCAGTAAAATAACAATAAATCATAAGATAGCTACAATGTAATTATTAGTTATATTGTAGCTATCTTATGGTTTATTTTACAGGTAAGTATTTAGTTTTAAATAGGAATAATTTATTTAACTGTAGTTATTTTATTTAGATGTATTTAAATTATATTTAAATTAGGGGGGTGTTAGGGTTAGACCTAGGTTTAGGGGTTCATAACTTTATTTTAGTAGCGGCGACGTTGGTGGTGGTAGATTAGGGGTTAATAAATGCAAGTAGGTGTCGGCGATGTTAGGGCAGGCAGATTAGAGGTTAATAAAAATGAACTAGTGTTTGCGAGGCGGGAGTGCGGCGCTTTAGGGGTTAATACATTTATTAAAGTGGCGGCGATATCCGGTCGGCAGATTAGGGGTTAATAAGTGTAGTTAGGTTGCGGCGACGTTGGGGGCAGCAGATTAGGGGTTCATAAGTATAATGTAGGTGGCGGCGGTGTCCGGAGCGGCAGATTAGGGGTTAATAGTATAATGCAGGTGGCGACGATGTCGGGGGCGGCATATTAGGGGTTAATATGTGTAAGATTAGGGGTGTTTAGACTCCGGGTTCATGTTAGGGTGTTAGGTGCAGACATATTTTTTCTTTCCCATAGGAAACAATGGGGCTGCGTTAGAAGCTGGACGCTGCTTTTTTGCAGGTGTTAGGTTTTTTTTCAGCCAGCTCAGCCCCATTGTTTCCTATGGGGAAATCGTGCACAAGCACGTTTTAGCCAGCTTACCGCTACCGTAAGCAACGCTGGTATTACAGTGAGATGTGGAGCTAAATTTGCGCAACGCTCACTTTTCTGAGGCTAACGCAGCCATTCAGAAAACTTGTAATACCAGCGTTGTTTAAAGTGAGCGCTGGAAATAAAAGGCTCGTTAGCAACGCACAGCTTTACCGACAAAACTCGTAATCTAGCCGATAGGTTTTAATATGACAGTCGCCTATTTATTTAGCCGATAGGTTTTAATATGACAGTCGCCTATTTATTTATGCAAACTTGGGGAAATTGGAAATTCCATCATTTTTAGTTACATTACATAAAAAGATGGTAAAATAAATAATAAAAGCATATTGCAGTTTTTTTTACTATACATAATTAAACATTTTTATTTTACAATAATAATAAGTGTTTAATGTCTTCTTAGCATTATTTGATGAAAAGCTACAAAGTAACTTAAAGGGGCTGTCTACTCCTGAATTTTTATTGTTTCAAAACATTTATAATCCCTTTATTATCCATTCCCCAGTTTTGTATAACTGACATGGTTATATTAATATTTCTGTTATCTGTGGTTACTTTGTATCTAAGCCACTGCAGACTGCCCCTTATCTTTGCTTTTGACAGACTTACATTTTAGCCAATCAGTGCTGACTCATAAATAACTCTACAGGCATGAGCACAATGTTTTCTATATGGAACACATGAAGTAGGGCTGTCTATCTGTTAAAAACTGTCAAAATGCACTGAGATAAGAGGTGGCTTTCAAAGGCTTAGAACAGTGCTTTCCAAACTGTGTGTCGTGACACATTAGTGTGTTGGCGGCAGTGTGTAGGTGTGTCCCTGCTTCAGCACAATTTTTTTTAATTTACTTTTTTTTTTTACATTTTTGGGGGGTTTCCGATATACCGCCTGCCTGCTACGCATATATCACATGGTTGACACGTGATTGATACCTAGTGGGTCACAGATCATCTTAACCGATTGGTGCAGCTCAGTGGGAACTGAATCTATTCCCATTGGCGGCTTTGGCGGCACATTGTCTCCTGACTGCACATGTAGTCTCCTCAATCTGCTTGTGACTGCATGTGTAGTCAGTGAGTGGGACAGTAGTGTGTTTGCAGCATGGGCAGTAGTCAGTTGGACTCACAGAGCTCTGAGGGCGGCAGCTTAAACGTTGAGCTGAAGTTAGAAGTCAAAGTGTTTTGGGGTTTTTTCAGCTAGCTCTCAGTAGTGCATTGCTGCTCCTGCTCTTGATATATGGATATGAAGTGGAAGCTTAAAAATGCAAGTTAGTTTAACCTCCTGTTTGCTGGTACAACTGAATTACTGTGTCGCGAAATGATGTAGGTCTAAAAAGTGTGTCACCAACATGAAAAGTTTGGAAAGCTCTGGCTTAGAAATTAGCATACAAGCCTACCTAGGTTTTAGAATAGCAAGAGAAAAAAGCAAATTTGATGATAAAAGTAAATTGGAAAGTTTTTTTAAACTTGCATGCCCTATCTGAATCATGAAAGTTTAATTTTGACTAATATAGAAGAAACAGTCCTGGCACACTGGAGGCTGGAGTTAAAGGGACTAGACTGTCCCTTTAACTCCTACCCTTCTTTCTTTTCTCGAAAAACAAAGCTGTGGTCATTAAATGAAGATGTGCATAATAATAATAATAATATGTAATATGTTTCCACCTGTGTTTGCAATCCCCATATGGGAATGAGAGCACAGAATTCCAAAATTAGGAATTTCCCTGCTGTATTGAATTTGAGTGAAAATGTAAACTCCGGCATTAACACACTATTTCTGTTGCTTTTTGTTTTTTCTTGATGTATGAAAATAGTTCTGATAGCTGTAGAATCAAGTGTGCTGGAAATGTCAGGGAAGACAAAATATTTGATTAACTTTTGATATCTCGTAAAAGTTGGCAGCACATGGTGTTCTTATGGTTGTAAAGACAGTCTGAGCAATAAAAGTCTGAGCAATCTCAGTGTTTATATATTCACATGTTAAATTAAAACTCAGATGTTATAAAATGAAAGATTTGAATCTTCCCAATCAGACAAATAACATTAAACCCTACACCAATCCTCTTTCAGCCCCCCCAAAAGGCAACATATTATTTGTCAAGAAATGTTACATTATTTTTTCCCCTCTTAGCTGTTCTAAACTAGATTTTTTTTACTATTATTAAGCAAGTAAATAATTTAAGTGAGAAACCCAAAGTTTGTGAAAAAAAATTATTTTCTTTATATGATCTCATTTGGCAGTGAAATGGTGGCATGAAATATACCAAAATGGGCCTAGGGTTGTCTACTTAAACATAAATCTATAGATTTGACAGGTAAATAATAATATTTGTGGAGTGATAGCAAAAATGCTAAAAATTCTCTGGCATTTTGGGCAAGTTCTTCTCTGAAAGTCCCGGTAGCGAAGGGGTTAATAGACCTACAGTAATCCTGCAATTTTTTACATTATTTAGAGTATTAGATTCCCTGGGTAGATCAATCTGGCATTAACCTTACCCTAGATTAATTTGGTACAGAGAAGTGCCATTTCTCTCCGTTTGGCTAATGTTTCAGCCGAGAAGTCCTGAGAGAGTAGACTTTTATATTGGTCTATTATTAAAGTGTCAACCTTCCAAGAGTAGCTAAGGATATTTACATTATCCTAAAAATTCAGTAACTTTATCATAACTGGTCTGTATTTATTGCTACTATCTTGATTTTTATTTAGTGGCCCAATTCTATGAGCTCTTTCTATAACAAGAGGATAATTTGTATATTGAACACCTAATGATTGTGGAAATTTAACAGTGGCAAATGCTAACAAATCTTGGGCGAGATTACATGCAGTGTCAGCTGTTTTTAGTTGGATATTCCTATCAAATATATATAAATGCAGCGCGTATATTTCACCCGTTGACCGCTATTTTTACTCCCATAAACTAACATAGAACCGGCATCGCAAGTCGGTATCACATATTTAGCGCAAGGACTTACGCAGCGAAAATGGAGAAATTTTACTCCATATTCACCTCGCCATACATAGGCAGGCGCAGCAAGCCTTGCACTGAATATATAAGTACCGTAACTCCCTGGAAGTCTTAACAAACACCTAACGCATGCGCAATATCTACCTGTCAACCGCCACCCCCCACCGCAATAACTAAATAAAATGTATTAACGCCTAATCTGCCAACCACGACATCGCAAAGTACATAATAAAGTTAAAAACTCCTAATCCGCCATTCACCCACATCACAATCTACCTAATAAGTGATTAACCCCTAATCTGCCATCCACCCCATCGCAATCTACCTAGTAATTGATTAACTCCTAATTCGCCATTCACCCACAACGCAAATAACGTAATTAAAGTATGAACCATTAACCCCTAAACTGCTAACCCCCCACAACGCAATTTACCTAATAAAGTGATTAACCCCTAATCCACCATTCACCCACAACGTAAATGACCTAATTAAAATATTAACCCCTAAACCGCCAACTCCCCACAACACAATCTACCTAATAAACACCTAGATTACGAGTTTTGCGTTGTGGCTTTAAACGTTGAAAAAATGGCAATTTCAGCGTAAAAGCAGTAATGCACTATTGGGAATCGTGTAGATATAGCTATACCGCAAGCATTTAAGCCTGTAACGCAGCGTCAATCCTGCACTAAAAAAAAATGACGTTTTTGCATGAGATTTCCATAGCGCCGGCATTACAGGTTGTGCGGTGAGGCTAAAAAGCTTGCATTACAGCTTATACCGACACAATCCATACTGCCACCTGAGGCCATTAGTTATGGATTTTGTGTAACACTAAAGTGTTACAAAGTACACTAACATCCATAAACTACCTATTAACCCTTAAACCGCCACCTTCCCGCATCGCAAACACTATATTAAACCTATTAAACCCCTAATCTGCCACCCACCCACATCGTGAGTATTAAATAAATCTATTAACCCCTAATCTGCTGCCCATCCACATCACCAACACTATTTAAATATATTAACCCCAAAACTGCCTCTCCCCGACATTGCCGCCATTATAATAAAGTTATTAACCTCTATTCCGCCGCTCCCCAACATCACTGCAACTAAATAAACTTATTAACCCCTAAACCGCCGGCCCCCCAAATCGCAAAACACTTTACAATATGACTATCTTTAAATAAATAAAAACTTACCTATGAAATAAATATAAACCTAACATTAAACTATAAGTTAACCTAACCTTACTATTCTAATAAAATAAAAAACTACCAATTAAAATATCTAAGTTACAAATTTAAAAAACCTAACACTACAAAAAAAAATGTATAATCTAAATTACAACTAAAAAAAATCCTACAAAATTTTTGAAAAATCTAAGTTTAGCAAAAATAATTAAAACTAAAATCATGAAAAATAAAAAACACTAAGATTACAAAAAACAAAACAATTACACCTAATCTAATAGCCCTATAAAATGAAAAAGCTCCCCAAAATAAAAACACCACCTAACCTACAATAAACTACCAATAGCCCTTAAAAGAGCCTTTTGTTGGGCATTGCCCTAAAGAAATCAGCTCTTTTACCAGTAAAACCCACCACCCAACCAACCGCCGAAAATAAAAAACCTAACTCAAAAAAAAAACCTGCCCTTAAAATGGCATTTAGCTCTTTTGCATTGCCTTTAAAAGGGCATTTAGCTCTTTTTCAGAGCCCAAAGCCCTAATCTAAAAAAAAAATAAATAAATAAAAAATTGAAAAAAAACCTAACACTAACCTCAGAAGATCTACTCATGGTTTCTGAAGTCCAGACATCCATCTCCATCCAGGCGGCGAGGTCTTCATCCATCCCAGGGGCGTCTTCTATCTTCATCCCGGCGGCGGGGAAACATCCTGGAAGCTGATGCCATCCTGTGCGGAGCATTCTCCGCCATACACTGAAGTTGAATGCAAGGTAGCCTTTTCTAAATGGCATACCTTCCATTCCTATTGGCTGATTTGATTCTTCAAATTCAAATCAGCCAATAGGATGAGAGCTTCTGAAATCCTATTGGCTGTTCAAATCAGCCATTAGGGTTTCAATAGCTCTCATCCTATTGGCTGTTTTGAACAGCCATTAGGATTTTAGAAGCTTAGATTAGGTGTAATTGTTTTTATTTTTGATAATTTCGTTTATTTTTTTTGTAATCTTAGTATTTTTATTTTTTGTGATTTTAGTGTTTATTATTTTTGGTAAACTTAGATTTCTTACATTTTTTTGTAGGATTTGTTTTTTTTTTAGTTGTAATTTAGATTTTTTATTTTTTTTCGTAGTGTTAGGTTTTTTAAATTTGTAATTTTGGTATTTTAATTGGTAATTTTTTAAATTTTATTAGAATAGTAAGGTAATTTATAGTTTAATGTTAGGTTTATATTTATTTCACAGCTAAATTTTTATTTATTTAAGGATGTAATTTTAATTTTAACGTTAGGGGGTGTTAGGTTTAGGGGTTAAAAGTTTAATTTAGTGTTTTGCGATGTGGGGGGCTGGCGATTTAGGGGTTGATAGGTTTATTTAGTGGCGGAGATGTGGGAGGCCGGAGGTTTAGGGGTTAATAACTTTATTTAGTTGCAGCGATGTCAGAGAGCGGCAGAATAGGGGTTAATAGCTTTATTATAGTGGCGGCGATGTCGGGGTGCGGGGGAATAGGGGTTAATAACTTTATTTTAATTACGGTGATGTTGGGGAGTGGCAGAATAGGGGTTAATAACTTTTATTATTTGCGGCGATGTCGGGAGCGGCAGATTAGTGGTTTATAACTTTATTTAGGTGTCGAGGGCGGTGGATTAGGGGTTTATGTTAGGGTATAAAGTTTAAACGTAGCTTATTTTTCCCCATAGACATCAATGGGTTTGCGTTACGGCAATCTCTATATATTAACGCCACCTTATTGCAAGCACAAGGAGGCTTTTCAGTAACTCGTAATGGCAGCGTTATGGAGGGTGAAATAACGCAACTTTTGTTGCGTTCTTTTGCACCCTATTTAGCACAAAACTCGTAATCTAGGTCATTGTGATTAACCCCTAATCCACCATTAACCCACAACGCAAATTACCTAATTAAAGTATTAACTCATAAAACGCCAACCCACCACAACGCAATCTACCTAATAAAGTGATTAACCCCTAATCCTACATTCACCCATAATGCAAATAACCTAAAGTATTAACCCCTAAACCGTCATCCCCCCACAACACAAATAATTGATCTAATCACTAAGCCCCTAACCTAACACCCCCTAAATTAACCCCGATTACATAAAATAAAAAAGACTATCTTACTAATAAATTAATTTTAAAAAGTACCAAAATAAAACAAATCCTAACTTAAAATAAAACAAAAAAACATAACATAAAAAAATAAAATAAAATTAAAATAAAAAACTAATATTACAAAAAATAAAAAAAGCTAAAATTACAGAAAAAAAAACAACAAATTATCCAAAATAATTTTTTTTAAACCGTATCTTATACCCCTGAAGCAATCAGCTCTTTTACTGTTAAAAATTACAAATTACCCCCTAAAAATAAATCCCCCTCACCCAACCCCCCAAAATAAAAAACCTAACTATAAAAAAACCTAAGCTACCCATTGCCCCTAAAGGGGTATTTGTATGGGCATTGCGCTTAAAAGGCCATAAAAATAAAGAAGCCCTAATCTTAAATAAAAACCCACCGACCCAAAAAAACAAAACAAAAAAAACTCTAACCCCGAATAGGTACTCAGCATTCCTGAAGTCTGGCGGTGAAGGTCTTCTTCCAGGCGGCTCCATCTTCATCCAGCGTGGGGACATCATCTTTCTTCATCCAGATTGAAGGCGGAGCAGGACCGGTGGCCATGGAGCAGGACCGGCGACCACGGAGCAGGACCGGCGGCCGCGGAGGATCCTCTTCATGCGATCGTCGCCACACACTGAAGATTAAATGCAAAGTACTTGTTTTATATTGGGAACCTTGCATTTCTATTGGCTGAAATGTTCAAATCAGCCAATAGGATGATAGCTACTGAAATCTTTAGACTGTTCAAATATCCCTGTGTATATATATATATATATATATATATATATATATATATTTTACTCCTTTACCCTCATACTTTTATATTTAAAGGTTTTGCTCTTAAATGGTACTAAACACGCTAAACTTTTTGTCCTGGAACATCGGTGGCATTAACCTCCCCAATGAGAAGGAAATTAATTTTGAAAAAACTTGGATGCTATAAACCAAATATAGTTTCTCTTTAAGAAACACATCTCAAAGCAACAGAAATTCCTAAACTGTTATAGCCATCACCTGCTCCAGGGGAAAGAGAGGTGTTGCTTTTCTATTTAACAAAAATTTAAACTATAAGATTTTAAGTCAAGATTAAGATTTAGATGGGAGAAACTTGGAGGAAATTTTGAATTGAGATATATCTTAAACCTATGAGATACTCTGGAAAAAATATGATAATAGCCAGTGATTATAATATGGTTCTATACCCTGAAACAGACAGACTCAGCGCTAGAAATTTAAAGGCTAAAAGTAGAGAATCCAACATTTTTCATTCTTTTTTTAATAATATGAAAGCAAAAGATATCTGGCGTATTAAAAATCCAGACCTTAGATCGTATACCTGCTAGTTTAAAGTCCATAAAGGCTTATCTAGCATAGACCTATTCTGTATAGAAGACAATATGGGCTAGATTACGAGTTTAGCGCTATTTATAGCAGGCAAAGAGTCAAAGTTAGAATATTGCGACCTAAGTTAGAAAATCGCCACCGGGTTAATATACTCCCACATAGACTTTAATGGAACACCCATACTCGCGCGCTAACCCGAATATCCATAAGCCCCCTATTCTAATAACCCCTAAACTGCCACATAGCCAACCGCAATTTCTCCACTACACTATTAACCCCTAAACCACCACACCGCCACATCGAAAACTAGCCCTCTACACTATTAACCACTTAACCGCCACATAGCCCATTGAAAAATACCCCTCTACACTATTAACCCCTAAACTGACAACCACAAAATACCCCACTACACTATTAAACCCTAAACTTTAACATTACATGAAAAAACTAACATTACCGAAAATAATATAAAAAAACTAACATTAAATGAAAAAAAAACACCTAACATTATCTAAAAAAAAAACACGTAACATTAGTTGGAAAAAAAAGCTACCATTACAGAAAATAAAAAACCTACCATTACAGAAAACACAAACATATAGTACCAAAAATAAAAAAAAACAGTTATGCCTATTCTAAAACCAAAGCCCCACTTAAAAAATTACACCCCAAAATAAAAAATAAAAAACTATACTAACACTAAACTAAACTATAGCAATAGCCCTTAGAAAGGCTTTTTGCAGGGCACCGCCCTAAAGTGATTTAGGTCTTTTTCACAGAAGCAAAAAAACTAACCCATTCTAAAATACAAGTAACCCCCCCCAAAAAAAAAATCCTATCTAAAAAAAACTATTTAAAAAATTGACCTGTAAAGAGGATTTGGTTTAGCATTGTCCTTAGAAGGGCATTTAGCTGTTTTGCTGCACAAAAATTCTAAAAAACAAAACAAAAAAGCCTACTCACTCAACTCCAAAGATGGTACTCACCAATGTTGAATCCGTTTCCTATGTGACGGCAGCAGTCCATCTTAATCCCGACATGGTGGTTCAACTTCATTCCGGTGGCTGTCTTCTATCTTCATCCATCTTCTTTTCTTCTTATCTTTGGATCATCCGTCCCCGACATTCTCTTTATGCGGTCAACTAACCTAACACCCCCTAAATTAACCCCGATTACATAAAATAAAAAAGACTACCTTACTAATAAATTAATTTTAAAAAGTACCAAAATAAAAAAATCCTAACTTAAAATAAAACAAAAAAAAATTACATAAAAAAATAAGATTAAATTAAAATAAAAAATCTAATATTACAAAAAATAAAAAAATCTAAAATTACAGAAAAAAAATAAACAAAATAATTTTTTTAAACATTATCTTATACCCCTGAAGCAATCAGCTCTTTTACTGTTAAAAATTACAAATTACCTCCTAAAAATAAATCCCTCTCATCCAACCCCCCAAAATAAAAAAACCTAACTATAAAAAAACCTAAGGTACCCATTGCCCCTAAAGGGGCATTTGTATGGGCATTGCCCTTAAAAGGCCATAAAAATAAAGAAGCACTAATCTTAAATTAAAACCCACCCACCCAAAAAAAAAAAAACTAACTCTAACCCCGAATAGGTACTCACTATTCCTGAAGTCTAGCGGTGAAGGTCTTCTTCCAGGCGGCTCCATCTTCATCCAGGGTGGGGACATCTTCTTTCTTCATCCAGATTGAAGGCGGAGCAGGACCGGTGGCCGTGGAGCAGCACTGGCGGCCACGGAGCAGGACTGGCGGCCGCGGAGGATCCTTCATGCAATCGTCGCCGCACATATATATATTATTTTTTTACTCCTTTACCCTCATGCTTTTATATTTAAAAGTTTTGCTCTTAAATGGTACTAAACACGCTAAACTTTTTGTCCTGAAACATCGGTGGCATAACCTCCCCAATGAAAAGGAAATTAATTTTGAAACAACTTGGATGCTATAAACCAAATATAGTTTCTCTTTAAGAAACACATCTCAAAGCAACAGAAATTCCTAAACTGTTATAGCCATAGCCATCACCTGCTCCAGGGAAAAGAGAGGTGCTGCTTTTCTATTTAACAAAAATTTAAACTATAAGATTTTAAGTTAAGATTAAGATTTAGATGGGAGAAATGTGATTATTGAAACTGAGATTTAAGGCCTGTAACTAATTTTATGTACCATCTATGGCCTAAATACAGTAAAGAGGAAATTTTGAATTGAGATATATCTTAAACCTATGAGATGCTCTGGAAAAAATATGATAATAGCCAGTGATTATAATATGGTTCTATACCCTGAAACAGACAGACTCAGCGCTAGAAATTTAAAGGCTAAAAGTAGAGAATCCAACATTTTTCATTATTTTTTTAATAATATGAAAGCAAAAGATATTTGGCGTATTTAAAATCCAGACCTTAGATCGTATACCTGCTAGTTTAAAGTCCATAAAGGCTTATCTAGCATAGACCTATTCTGTATAGAAGACAATATGGGCTAGATTACAAGTTTAGCGCTATTTATAGCAGGCAAAGAGTCAAAGTTAGAATATCGCAACCGGGTTAATATACTCCCCCATAGACTTCAATGGAACACGCATACTCGCGCGCTAACCCGAATCTCCATAAGCCCCCTATTCTAATAATCCCTAAACTGCCACGTAGCCCACCACAATTTCCCCACTACACTATTAACCCCTAAACTGCCACACCTCCACATTGAAAACTACCCCTCTACACTATTAACCACTTAACCGCCACATAGCCCACTGCAAACTACCCCTAAACTGTGACACCTGCACATTGCAAAATACCCCACTACACTATTAACCCCTAAACAGTCACATAGCCCACCACAAAGTACCCCACTACACTATTAGCCCCTAACCCACCAGAACTCCCATTGAAAAATACCCCTCTACACTATTAACCCCTCTACACTATTAACCCCTAAACTGACAACCACAAAATACCCCACTACACTATTAAACCCTAAACTTTAACATTACATGAAAAAAAATTACATTACCTAAAATAAAATAAAAAACTAACATTAAATGAAAAAAAAACACCTAACATTACCTAAAAAACCCCTAACATTAGATGTAAAAAAAAAGCTACCATTACAGAAAATAAAAAACCTACCATTACAGAAAACACAAACATATAGTACCAAAAATGAAAAAAACAGTTATGCCTATTCTAAAACCAAAGCCCCACTTAAAAAATTACACCCCAAAATAAAAAATAAAAAACTATACTAACACTAAACTAAACTATAGCAATAGCCCTTAGAAAGGCTTTTTGCAGGGCACCGCCCTAAAGTGATTTAGGTCTTTTTCAGAAAAACAAAAAAAATAACCCATTCTTAAATACAAGTAACCCCCCCCAAAAAAAAATCCTATCTAAAAAAACTATTTTAAAATTTGCCCTGTAAAGCATTTGGTTTAGCATTGCCCTTAGAAGGGCATTTAGCTGTTTTGCTGCACAAAAAATCTAAAAAAACCCCATAAAAGCCTACTTACTAAACTCCAAAGATGGTACTCACCAATGTTGAATCCGTTTCCTATGTGACGGCAGCAGTCCATCTTAATCCCAACATGGTGGTTCAACTTCATTCCGGTGGCTGCCTTCTATCTTCATCCATCTTCTTTTCTTCTTATATTTGGATCATCCGTCCCCGACAGTCTCTTCATGCGGTCAACTGCCACACACTGAAATTTGAATGCAAGGTACCCCCTTTATATAGGGGTACCCTTGCATTCCTATTGGATGATTTTCATTTTTCAAATTCAAATCAGCCAATAGAATGAAAGCTTTTTATGTTGGCTGATTTGAAGTTGAAAAGGAAAATCAGCCAATATGCAAGGGTACCCCTATATAAAGGGGGTACCTCTCATTTAAAATTCAGTGTGCGGCAGGGTTACTAGTGTAGTGGGGTGGTTTGCAGTGTGGCAGTTTAGGGGTCAATAGAGTAGTTTAGTGCAACTTTTTCCTACGGTCAAAGTTTTTACGTGAACTTTCAGGTTGCATAAAAAGTTTGAGCATAAATGTGATTGTGTTTGTGTGATCACATTTATTTTAAACTTGTAATGCGAGCAGACATTGCTGCTCAATTCTGTCCGTAGAAAATATGGGGAGTGTATATTACCGCAAGTTTGCGTAAACAAATTTGTGGTAATTTAAACAGCGAGCCACTTGTAATATGGATTTGAGCACAAAAACACTGAGATCTTGCGATCGCATTTATGCTCCTCACGCTTACGATAGCGCTCCACTCATAATCTAGCCTTTTGTTTAATCTAGATATTAAAGCAAACATTAAAGAAATAGCTATATTAGACCAAGCTATTATTTCTTTAGAAATTCAATTGAATCCCTCTTTTACAAACAATTCTTCACGCTTTTATTTTCCACGCTATCTTTTGCATAATGTTCAATTTAAAAACGGACTAATAGGTAAATGGAATGATTATTGTAACCACAATAAATCATATTTTGATCAAATGCAAATTTTCTGGGAAGTGGCCAAAACGGATCGAAAGAGTTTAAATTAAAGCTTAATTAAGTAAATGGGAAAAAAAGAAAAGAAAACTTAGAGAGATTCAGTAATCTAATCAGGTGAGAAACAGTTTTAGAATAACTATATATTGTGTATGATAGGTTCTGCTGGTGCACATAATGTAGTAATGAAGAGTTACAGATATCGACAGAGAAAAGAATGTACTAGATAAAGAATGTAATGTAAGTCAGTGCATTGAAGGTCACCTACATTCAAGACCTTGTTCCTCTGATATCACATTGTCAGTTTATGAAGCAGAATGTTGGATACAGACACAGATCAAAATACATATTGCAGTCCGCATTGCATTATCAAAAACTCCCTTCAGAGAGAAAAATGCACTGTAATACATTAATTTTCTGTAGACTTTTTTTTAGGAGGATGAATAACTTCCACATTTCTGTGTAATTCTGTTTGATGCAGAACCTCTGCCCTTGATAACAAAGTAGGGTACAAGAGACTCTGACTCCTGAATATTTTAATAGTATGTTGTGCTTTAACGTCACTGCACATTAAAGTGCTGTAAGTTGTGATGGAAGATAGCAATAATTAACTCTTAAAGCAAAACATGCAACAGTAATATACTGAAGGAGTGGTGCTACTAAAAAATCCTACAATTTTTTAGATTTACTCCATGAAAGAACATGTCACTCATCTTTTTCTATAGTGTATTCAGGACTGGGGGGCTGTGGTTTGAGTCAAGGGCATCTGGGGTTGGACTCACTGTGACCTCGACCTAGAATGAGAGCAAATTACACGTGGCTTGCACAGCCATGCTAAGGACAGTGTGAGCTCCTAAAATCAAAATACAGGATAATTAGAGCTTTGCACAATGGTGCACACTAAGGGGTTGATTTATCAACTGTCTGTCCGACATCTGTTGATTTATCAACTGTCTGTCTCAGACATCTGTTGAACTGCTTGTGCAATGCCGCCCCCTGCAGATTCACGGTCAATTGGCCTCTAGTAGGGGGTGTCAATCAACCAGAACGTATAGGATCGGGCAGATTGATGTCCGCAGCCTCAGAGCAGGCGGACGAGTTAATGAGCAGCGGTCTTAAGACCGCTGCTTCTTAATTGCTGTTTCCGGCGAGCCTTGATAAATCAGCCCCATAGGGTTATATTTTTCCTCTTGGTATTCTTTGTTGAAAGCTTAACCTAGGTAGGCACATATTCAATTTTCTAAGCTCTTGAAAGCCGCCTTTTATCTCAGAGCATTTTGACATATGTGTGCCATATAGATAACATTGCGCATATTCCCATGGATTTATTTATGAGTCAGTACTGATTGGCTAAAATGCAAGTGTGTCAAAAGATCTGAGATAAGGGGGCAGTCTGCAGAGGCTTAGATACAAGGTAACCACAGAGATAAAAAAAAGTTTATTAATATAACAGTGTTGGTTATGCAAAACTGGGGAATGGGTAATAAAAGGGATTATCTATCTTTTTAAACAATACAACTCTGGAGTAAACTGTACCTTTAAATATCAAATTATCAAAATTGTATCACCTCTCAATAATTGCATTATTTCTAAGTTGACAAGTAGAGTATTTCCTCTTATAAACAATCAAAAACACTTAAGAAATGCTATTTTTAAAATATAGGTCCCAAAGTAGAAACTCAAAGCAACAAAAGTGAATACACTCATGATCACTTACACACAAGTACACCTGTGATTTCCAATTAGCCTAATTGCATGTATATGGTTATAAAATGACCTGTAAACGTTCTCAATTTTGGACCTATGGGCTATGTCTGCCTGCATGTCTGCATCATGGCTTCACATGGAAAAGAATTTCCAGAAGAATTGAAATATCTGACTGTGAGACAAAGATGGAAAAGGATATAGTAAGATCGGTGACCAACTAAAAATCAGTCAAAACGCAGTTGCAGCAGTGATTAGGAGGTATAGAATGAGCCATAGTTCAATAATCAGAGCCGCAGTGATCGCCCTCTTAAAATAGCACCACGGACAGTGCACTACTTGCACAATCTAGCTCTGAAAAAAGAATCGGGCATGTGCTTCAGATATGGCTCAGGGGTTATCAATGGAAATTGGAGTTTAAGTGCAAGCTTAGACAGTGCAAAGGACATTGCATAATGTCAACCTCTAAGAACAGCGTTCAAGAAAAACACATTGCTTGCTCTTTGGTACAAAGCTGCTAGTTTAAAATTTGCTAAACAGAGGTGGAAGTGTGATTATATGGGGCTGCATAAGTGCAAAAGGTGTTGGGGAGATTACATTTATAGATGGCACTATGAATGCCTGTGGATATACCAAAATACTGGCTGACAAGATGGCTCCCAGTCTCCAGAAGCTTGGCAGAAGAGGAATATTCCAGCATGATAACGATCCAAAGCACACTGACAAAATTATAAAGTTTTAAAGAAGAAAAAAATTGAAAACTATGACCTGGCCATATATGTCGCCTGACTTGATTCCAATAGAACACTTTTGGGGTATTTTAAAGAGAAAGGTAAAGCAACACAACCCCTTTAGCAAAAAGCAACTGAAAACAATGGTCTCTGAAGAATGGCAGAACATCTCTCCAGAGATTTGTACAACACTGGTATCCTCCATGCCAAAGAGGATTGAGTCTGTCATCAATAATAAAGGTGGATATACGAAGTATTGAAAAATAAGATTTTTTAATCTCTGTAATGAAAGATGTACTGATTTGTTGCATTGGGTTCCTACTGTGGGGTTGGTATTTGTAATATAGTAAATCTTAACTGTTGGTTTGTAATTTTACTTAAAAGCAAATACCCTACTGTAAAACTAAGAAGTAATCTCTCTCTCTCTCTCTCTCTCTCTCTCTCACTCACTCACACACTCCGCGTAAAAATTTGTTTCGTTTTCATTAGTTAAATAAATTAGTTTTAGTTAAGTTAAAAAAAATTGGTTTCGGCAAATTAGTTATGTTAAGTTAATTCTTTTTTGGATCCGATCATTTTTCGAATACGTTCGTTATTTCAGGTCCATTCTTTATTCATATTCATTTTTCTATTCTGAAGTTTACAATAGAATAATAAATATGAATAAAGAATGGATCCGATATAAAGAATGGATCCGAAAAATGATTTTACTTAACATAAGAAATATGCAGATTCCCGAAACAAAATTATCTAAAAAAAACACTGTTCCCCAACATCGCTGACACTAACTAAACCTTTAACCCATAAACCACCCTTCCACTTTGCCACCACTAACTAAACCTATCAACCTCTAAACTGCCGTTCCCTGACATCGCAACACTAAATAAAGCTATTAATCCCTAAACCACTGTCCCCCCACATCGCCAACAATAACTAAACCTATTAACCTCTAAACCGCCGTTCCCCGACATCGGCAACACTAAATAAAGCTATTAACTCCTAAACCGCCGCCCCTCACATCGCCAACACTAACTAAACCTATTAACCCTTAAACCGTCGCACCCCCCACATCGCCGACACTAAGTAAACCTATTAACCTCTAAACCGCCCCCCACATCGCAACTACCTAAATTAAACTATATTAAGCCCTAAACCTAACACCCCCTAGCTTTAACATAATTAAAATACACCTAAAGTAAAGTTACAATTATTAATTAACTACCTATTTAAAAATAAATACAAACATACCTGTGAAATAAAAAAACAAAGCTTAAACTAAAAAAAACTTAACATTACTAAAAATAAAAAAGCTAACATTACAAAAAAATTAAAACTACAATTACAAAAAATAAAAAAACTACTATTACAAAAAATAACAAACAAAATTTTTGTAGGGCATTGCCCTAAAGTTAACAGCTCTTTTGCAAAAAAATAAATAAAACAAACCCCCCCGAAAATTTTAAACCCCCACCCCCCAAACCTTCAAAATTAAAAAAAAAAACCTATTCTACCCATTGCCCCGAAAAGGGCATTTCTATGGGCATTGCCCTTAAAAGGGCATTCAGCTCTTTTTCAGCCCATTAAAAAGAAAAAAAACCCTAATAAAAAAAACAAAAACAATAAAAAGCACAGCTAACAGAAAATGTGGGGTTGCCTTTCTATTAAATAAGGAATTAGAGTACAACATTATAAATGTTAAGATGGATCCTGATTCCAGATATATCTTACTACAAATACAAATTAGGAATACTAAATTTACATTTTGTAACATATATGGCCCTAATAAATTTTGCATTGACTTCTGGGAAAAGATTAAAAGTAAGGTATACCCCTTTATTGGAGAAAACCTTGTCATGTCAGGGGATTTTAATATAGTATGTATTGGTAAAATTGCATTGGATTGGATAGTAAGAGCAAATTACTATACCACATTAGAACTAGACGAGACTTTAATATATCCTTATTCTCCTATAGCTTTGCTTCATCTCCCTCCTGATAAATCTCCTATAAAAATAAAACAATTAAAAACAATTCATAATGTGATAGTTGCCTGGAATAAATTAGCTAAAGTTTTGGGTTATGATTGTACATACTCGCAATTTTTACCTTTTGTAGGCAACCCTAGCTTTACACCAGCCCTAAATTCTAAAATTTTTAATAATAGGTCATCAAAAGGGCTTAAAAATGTATATCAATTTATAGATAAAGACACTAGCGCCTAGATTTAGAGTTCTGCGGCCAAAGGGGTGCGTTAGCTACGCGTGCCTTATTTTCCCCCGCACCTTTTAAATACCGCTGGTATTTAGAGTTCACAGAATGGCTGCGTTAGGCTCCAAAAAGGGAGCGTAGAGGCATATTTACCGCTGCTGCAACTCTCAATAACAGTGGTGCTTACGGACGCGGCCAGCTTGAAAAACGTGCTCGTGCACGATCCCCCCATAGGAAACAATGGGGCCGTTTGAGCTGAAAAAAAACCTAACACCTGCAAAAAAGCAGCGTTCAGCTCCTAACGCAGCCCCATTGTTTCCTATGGGGAAACACTTCCTAAGTCTGCACCTAACACCCTAGCATGAACCCCGAGTCTAAACACCCCTAACCTTACACTTATTAACCCCTAATCTGCTGCCCCCGCTATCGCTGACCCCTGCATTACACTTTTAACCCCTAATTTGCCGCTCCGTACACCGCCGCAACCTACATTATCCCTATGTACCCCTAATCTGCTGCCCCTAACACCACCGACCCCTATATTATATTTATTAACCCCTAATCTGCCGCCCCCAACGTCGCCGCCACCTACCTACAATTATTAACCCCTAACCTGCCGACCGGACCTCACCGCTACTATAATAAAGTTGTTAACCCCTAATACGCCTCACTCCCTCCTCAAAAACCCTATAATAAATAGTATTAACCCCTAATCTGCCCTCCCTAACATCGCCGACACCTAACTTCAATTATTAACCCCTAATCTGCCGACCGGACCTCGCCGCTACTCTAATAAATGTATTAACCCCTAAAGCTAAGTCTAACCCTAACACCCCCCTAAATTAAATATAATTTAAATCTAATGAAATAAATTACATCTTATTAAATAAATTATTCTTATTTAAAGCTAAATACTTACCTGTAAAATAAACCCTAATATAGCTACAATATAAATAATAATTATATTGTAGCTATTTTAGGATTTATATTTATTTTACAGGCAACTTTGTATTTATTTTAACTAGGTACAATAGCTATTAAATAGTTAATAACTATTTAATAGCTACCTAGTTAAAATAATTACAAAATTACCTGTAAAATAAATCCTAACCTAAGTTACAATTAAACCTAACACTACACTATCAATAAATAAATTTAATAAACTACCTACAATTATCTACAATTAAACACTACACTATCAATAAATTAATTACAGACAAATACCTACAAATAAATGCAATTAAATAAACTAACTAAAGTACAAAAAATAAAAAAAGAACTAAGTTACAAAAAATAAAAAAATAATTTACAAACATTATAAAAATATTACAACAATTTTAAGCTAATTACACCTACTCTAAGCCCCCTAATAAAATAACAAAGCACCCCAAAATAAAAAAAATGCCCTACCCTATTCTAAAATAAAAATTGAAAAGCTCTTTTACCTTACCAGCCCTTAAAAGGGCCTTTTGCGGGGCATGCCCCAAAGAATTCTGCTCTTTTGCCTGTAAAAAAAAACATACAATACCCCCCCAACATTGCAACCCACCACCCACATACCCCTAATCTAACCCAAACCCCCCTTAAATAAACCTAACACTAAGCCCCTGAAGATCTCCATACCTTGTCTTCACCACGCCGGGTATCACCGATCCGTCCACAAGAGGCTCCGAAGTCTTCATCCAAGCCCAAGCGGGGGCTGAAGAGGTCCATCATCCGGCTGAAGTCTTAATCCAAGCGGGGGCTGAAGAGGTCCATCATCCAGCTGAAGTCTTGATCCAAGCGGGGGCTGAAGAGGTCCATCATCCGGCTGAAGTCTACTATCAAGCGGCATCTTCAATCTTCTTTCTTCCGGCTCCATCTTCATCCCGCCAACGCGGAACATCCATCCTGGCCGACGACTTCCCGACAAATGACGGTTCCTTTAAGTGACGTCATCCAAGATGGCATCCCTCGAATTCCAATTGGCTGATAGGATTCTATCAGCCAATCGGAATTAACGTAGGAAAATTCTGATTGGCTGATGGAATCAGCCAATCAGATTCAAGTTCAATCCGATTGGCTGATCCAATCAGCCAATCAGATTGAGCTCACATTCTATTGGCTGTTCCGATCAGCCAATAGAATGGATGAAGACTTCGGAGCCTCTTCTGGACAGATCGGTGATACCCGGCGTGGTGAAGATAAGGTAGGGAGATCTTCAGGGGCTTAGTGTTAGGTTTATTTAAGGGGGGTTTGGGTTAGATTAGGTGTATGTGGGTGGTGGGTTGTAATGTTGGGGGGGTATTGTATATTTTTTTTACAGGCAAAAGAGCAGAATTCTTTGGGGCATGCCCCGCAAACGGCCCTTTTAAGGGCTGGTAACGTAAAAGAGCTTTTCAATTTTTATTTTAGAATAGGGTAGGTCATTTTTTTATTTTGGGGGGCTTTGTTATTTTATTAGGGGGCTTAGAGTAGGTGTAATTAGCTTAAAATTGTTGTAATATTTTTATAATGTTTGTAAATTATTTTTTATTTTTTGTAACTTAGTTCTTTTTTTATTTTTTGTACTTTAGTTAGTTTATTTAATTGTATTTATTTGTCGGTATTTGTATGTAATTAATTTATTGATAGTGTAGTGTTAGGTTTAATTGTAGATAATTGTAGGTATTTTATTTAATTAATTTATTGATAGTGTAGTGTTAGGTTTAATTGTAACTTAGGTTAGGATTTATTTTACAGGTAATTTTGTAACTATTTTAACTAGGTAGCTATTAAATAGTTATTAACTATTTAATAGCTATTGTACCTGGTTAAAATAAATACAAAGTTGCTGTAAAATAAATATTAATCCTAAAATAGCTACAATATAATTATTATTTATATTGTAGCTATATTAGGGTTTATTTTACAGGTAAGTATTTAGCTTTAAATAGAAATAATTTATTTTGTTAGATAAACATTATATTTAACTTAGGGGGGTGTTAGGGTTAGGGTTAGACTTAGCTTTAGGGGTTAATACATCTATTAGAGTAGCGGCGAGGTCCAGTCGGCAGATTAGGGGTTAATACTTGAAGTTAGGTGTCGGTGATGTTAGGGAGGGCAGATTAGGGGTTAATAGTATTTATTATAGGGTTTTTGAGGCGGACGTGAGGCGGATTAGGGGTTAGTAACTTTATTATAGTAGCGGTGAGGTCCGGTCGGCAGATTAGGGGTTAATAATTGTAGGTAGGTGGCAGCGACATTGGGGGCGGCAGATTAGGGGTTAATAAATATAAAATAGGGGTCAGCGGTGTTAGGGGCAGCAGATTAGGGGTACATAGGGATAACGTAGGTTGCGGCGGTGTGCGGTCGGCAGATTAGGGGTTAACATTTTTTATTAGAGTGGCAGCGATGTGGGGGGACCTCAGTTTAGGGGTATATAGGTAGTTTATGGGAGTTAGTGTACTTTAGAGCACAGTAGTTAAGAGCTTTATGAACTGGCGTTAGCCCAGAAAAATCTTAACTCCTGGCTTTTCTCTGCGGCTGGAGTCTTGTCGTTAGATTTCTAACGCTCACTTCAGCCAAGACTCTAAATACCGGCATTAGAAAGATCCCATTGAAAAGATAGGATACGCAAATGGCGTAAGGGGATCTGCGGTATGGAAAAGTCGCGGCTGCAAAGTGAGCGTTAGACCCTTTCCTGACTGACTCTAAATACCAGCGGGCGGTAAAAACCAGCGTTAGGACCCCCTAACGCTGGTTTTGATGGCTAACGCAGAACTCTAAATCTAAGCGTAAGAGATGTAAAACTTTTAATACATTAAAACAGGAATTTGGATTAATAAATAGTGAATTTTATGCTTATCTACAAGTTAGGACCCCCTAACGTTGGTTTTGATGGCTATGCAGAACTCTAAATCTAAGCGTAAGAGATGTAAAACTTTTAATACATTAAAACAGGAATTTGGATTAATAAATAGTGAATTTTATGCTTATCTACAAGCACGCCATTATTCACAACAATTATTAGATAATATACTGATAGAAGGAACATGGGGTATTATAGAACCGGCTTTAAAATTATTTAATATAGGGAAACACGTAATTTCCTTACTTTATAACGCCTAGATTTAGAGCTCTGCGTTAGCCGTCAAAACCAGCGTTAGGGGGTCCTAACGCTGGTTTTTACCGCCGGCTGGTATTTAGAATCGTGTAGGTAAGGGTCTAACGCTCACTTTCCAGCCACGACTTTTCCATACCGCAGATCCCCTTACGCCATTTGCGTATCCTATCTTTTCAATGGGATCTTTCTAACGCCGGTATTTACAGTCTTGGCTGAAGTGAGCGTTAGAAATCTAACGACAAAACTCCAGCCACAGAAAAAAGCCAGGAGTTAAGAGCTTTCTGGGCTAACGCCGGTTCATAAAGCTCTTAACTACTGTGCTCTAAAGTACACTAACACCCATAAACTACCTATGTACCCCTAAACCGAGGCCCCCCCACATCGCCGCCACTATAATACATTTTTTTAACCCCTAATCTGCTGACCGCACACCGCCGCAACCTACGTTATCCCTATGTACCCCTAATCTGCTGCCCCTAACACCGCTGACCCTATGTTATATTTATTAACCCCTAATCTGCTGCCCGCAACGTTGCCGCCACCTACCTACAATTATTAACCCCTAATCTGCTGACCGGACCTCACCGCTACTATAATAAAGTTATTAACCCTTAATCCGCCTCACTCCCGCCTCAACAACCCTATAATAAATAGTATTAACCCCTAATCTGCCCTCCCTAACATCGCCGACACCTAACTTCAAGTATTAACCCCTAATCTGCCGACCGGACCTCGCCGCTACTCTAATAAATGTATTAACCCCTAAAGCTAAGTCTAACCCTAAACCTAACACCCCCCCTAAGTTAAATATAATTTAATTCTAACGAAATAAATTATTTCTTATTAAATAAATTATTCCTATTTAAAGCTAAATACTTACCTGTAAAATAAACCCTAATATAGCTACAATATAAATAGTAATTATATTGTAGCAATTTTAGGAGTAATATTTATTTTACAGGCAACTTTGTATTTATTTTAACCAGGTACAATAGTTATTAAATAGTTAATAACTTTTTAATAGCTACCTAGTTAAAATAATTACAAAATTACCTGTAAAATAAATCCTAACCATAGTTACAATTAAACCTAACACTACACTATCAATAAATAAATTTAATAAACAACCTACAATTATCTACAATTAAACCTAACACTACACTATCAATAAATTAATTACATACAAATACCTACAAATAAATACAATTAAATAAACTAAAGTACAAAAAAGAAAAAAATAACTAAGTTACAAAAAATAAAAAAATAATTTACAAACATTATAAAAATATTACAACAATTTTAAGCTAATTACACCTACTCTAAGCCCCCTAATAAAATAACAAAGCCCCCCAAAATAAAAAAATGCCCTACCCTATTCTAAAATAAAAATTGAAAAGCTCTTTTACCTTACCAGCCCTTAAAAGGGCCTTTTGCGGGGCATGCCCCAAAGAATTCTGCTCTTTTGCCTCTTTTACCCCCCCGAACATTACAACCCACCACCCTCATACCCCTAATCTAACCTAAACCCCCCTTAAATAAACCTAATACTAAGCCCCTGAAGATCTCCCTACCTTGTCTTCACCACGCCGGTTATCACCGATCCGTCCACAAGAGGCTCCAAAGTCTTTATCCAAGCCCAAGCGGGGGCTGAAGAGGTCCATCATCCGGCTGAAGTCTTGATCCAAGCGGGGGCTAAAGAGGTCCATCATCCGACTGAAGTCTTCTATCAAGCGGCATCTTCAATCTTCTTTCTTCCGGCTCCATCTTCATCCCGCCGACGCGGAACATCCATCCTGGCTGACGACTTCCCGACGAATGACGGTTCCTTTAAGGGACGTCATCCAAGATGGCATCCCTCAAATTCCGATTGGCTGATAGGATTCTATCAGCCAATCAGAATTAAGGTAACAAAATTCTGATTGGCTGATGGAATCAGCCAATCAGATTCAAGTTCAATCCGATTGGCTGATTGGATCAGCCAATCAGATTGAGCTCGCATTCTATTGGCTGATCGGAACAGCCAATAGAATGCGAGCTCAATTTGATTAGCTGATTGGATCAGCCAATTGGATTGAACTTGAATCTGATTGGCTGATTCCATCAGCCAATAAGAATTTTCCTACCTTAATTCCGATTGGCTTCAGCCGGATGATGGACCTTTTCAGCCCCCGCTTGGATCAAGACTTCAGCCGGATGATGGACCTCTTCAGCCCCCGCTTGGGCTTGGATGAAGACTTCGGAGCCTCTTGTGGATGGATCGGTGATACCCGGCGTGGTGAAGACAAGGTAGGGAGATCTTCAGGGGCTAAGTGTTAGGTTTATTTAAGGGGGGTTTGGGTTAGATTAGGGGTATGTGGGTGGTGGGTTGTAATGTTGGGGGGGGTATTGTAAGGTTTTTTTTTTACAGGCAAAAGAGCAGAATTCTTTGCCCCGCAAAAGGCCCTTTTAAGGGCTGGTAAGGTAAAAGAGCTTTTCAATTTTTATTTTAGAATAGGGTAGGGCAATTTTTTATTTTGGGGGGCTTTGTTATTTTATTAAGGGGCTCAGAGTAGGTGTAATTAGCTTAAAATTGTTGTAATATTTTTATAATGTTTGTAAATTATTTTTTTATTTTCTGTAACAGTTCTTTTTTTATTTTTTGTACTTTAGTTAGTTTATTTAATTGTATTTATTTGTAGGTATTTGTATGTAATAAATTTATTGATAGTGTAGTGTTAGGTTTAATTGTAGATAATTGTAGGTTGTTTATTAAATTTATTTATTGATAGTGTAGTGTTAGGTTTAATTGTAACTTAGGTTAGGATTTATTTTACAGGTAATTTTGTAATTATTTTAACTACGTAGCTATTAAATCATTATTAACTATTTAATAGCTATTGTACCTGGTTAAAATAAATACAAAGTTGCCTGTAAAATAAATATTAATCCTAAAATAGCTACAATATAATTATTATTTATATTGTAGCTATATTAGGGTTTATTTTACAGGTAAGTATTTAGCTTTAAATAGGAATAATTTATTTAATAAGATTTAATTTATTTCGTTAGATTAAAATTATATTTAATTTAGGGGGGTGTTAGGGTTAGACTTAGCTTTAGGGGTTAATAAATTTATTAGAGTAGCGGCAAGGTCCGGTCGGCAGATTAGGGGTTAATAATTGACGTTAGGTGTCGGCGATGTTAGGGAGGGCAGAATAGGAGTTAATACTATTTATTATAGGGTTTTTGAGGCGGGAGTGAGGCGGATTAGGGGTTAATAACTTTATTATAGTAGCAGTGAGGTCCGGTCAGCAGATTAGGGGTTAATAATTGTAGGTAGGTGGCGGCGACGTTGGGGGCGGCAGATTAGGGGTTAATAAATATAATATAGGGGTCGGCGGTGTTAGGGGCAGCAGATTAGGGGTACATAGGTATAATGTAGGTTGCGGCGGTGTACGGAGCGGCAGATTAGGGTTAAAAGTGTAATGCAGAGGTCAGAGATAGCGGGGGCGGCAGATTAGGGGTTAATAAGTGTAAGGTTAGGGGTGTTTAGACTCGGGGTACATGTTAGGGTGTTAGGTGCAGACTTAGGAAGTGTTTCCCCATAGGAAACAATGGGGCTGCGTTAGGAGCTGAACTCTGCTTTTTTGCAGGTGTTAGGTTTTTTTTCAGCTCAAACGGCCCCATTGTTTCCTATGGGGGAATCGTGCACGAGCACGTTTTTGAAGCTGGCCGCGTCCGTAAGCACCGCTGGTATTGAGAGTTGCAGTGGCGGTAAATATCCCTCTACGCTCCCTTTTTGGAGCCTAACGCAGCCATTCTGTGAACTCTAAATACCAGCGGTATTTAAAAGGTGCGGGGGGAAAAAAGCACGCATAGCTAACGCACCCCTTTGGCCGCAGAACTCTAAATCTAGGCGTATGATAGCTATATCTTCATTGGGAGAGGAAAATTTACATATTTTAGCTAATAACTGGCAAATCTCTCCTGAAAGAATACAGGAAAGTTTTAAGGCATTAGATGCAGCAACAATATCTACTTCCTGGAGAGAAACTCATACAAAATGTATAAATAAAATATATATCACACCGGCGGTTAAGGCCAGATGGTCAACAACGGGATTATGCTGCCCCAAATGTAGGAGGTTGAGAGTAGACTTGCACCATTATTTTTGGGGCTGCACTAAAATTAAAAGATTCTGGCATAAGGTTAATGTCTGGATCAATAGAATTAACTCAACTAATATGCAAGTATCAGATGACCTTATTTTTTTTTTTGACAGGGAAGGATACCCTTTTAAGAATTCACGCCAGTTAAATAGTATAATTATAACAAGCAGACTTTTGATACTAAAATATTGGAAGTCCAATAAATCTCCAAGTTTGAGAGAACTTAAACAACAAAAAATACAAAATCAAATTATTCTAGAACAGATGGATATCTCCGTTAGTTCGGAAATTCTTATAACTAGATTCTTTAAAAAATGGAAAAATATAATCTTAGACTTCCCAGAAGAAAGCCAGAGACAATTAATTGCTCCATTTAGGGGTACTATATACCTTGAAACAGCAATTTTTTATTATTTATTTTTTTAATAAAAGATTACAAAATAAACCAATGAGATATACTTAGGATAGAAAATCTGGATTGTTATGTTTTCTCAATTTCTTTTTTCTTTTTTGTTTAAAATTTTTCTATATATGAATTGTAAACTGACACTTGATCTGTGATGCGTACTTATTTGTTGGTATATAAATAAATATATTAAAAAAAAAAAAAGGAATACTAAATTTACATTTTGTAACATATATGGCCCTAATAAATTTTGCATTGACTTCTGGGAAAAGATTAAAAGTAAGGTATACCCCTTTATTGGAGAAAACCTTGTCATGTCAGTGGATTTTAATATGACGCTCTCACCAGAACTAGATAGATTTTCTAATAAAAACTCAAATCAGCCAATAAGATTTAAGCAGCTTTCATTACTATTGGCTGATTTGAAATTTTCAGCCAATAGGAATGCAATGGAACCCCAGTATTAAAGGGGTACTTTGCATTGAATCCTCAGTGTGCGGCGGATGATTGCATGAAGAGGATCTCCACGACAGACCGATGGACCTCCGCCTAGACCTCCCACTCCACTCATCCATCGACAGCTCCTCCTCCGCAGGGATGAAGAAGATATAAGATGTCGGTTCTTTCGCCGGATTTCAGCAACTGTAAGTACTGATTTTGGGGTTAGTGTAAGGTTGTTTGTTGTTTGGAGTGGTTTTATTTTTAGATTAGGGCTTTTTTATTTTTAATTAGCTGAAAAAGAGCTAGAGCTACAAACTTGCAAATTATTTCCACCGCTCACCTCCCTATAGCGCTGCTATTACAGGTTTGCAAAAATCCGGCGTTAGCAGGCAATATTGCAGCGTTGAGCAAAATTGAGCTCCACACCACACTCAAATACCAGCACTGCTTTACCTGCAATAAAGGAGCGTAAAGCTACGTAACGCAGCCCCATTGATTCCTATAGGGAAAGAAAATTTATGTTTACACCTAACACCCTAACATAAACCCTGAGTCTACACACTCCTAATCTGCTGCCCCCGACATTGCTGACACCTACATTACACTTATTAACCCCTAATCTGCCGTCCGACATCGCCGACACCTACCTACACTTATTAACCCCTAATCTGCCACCCCCATTGTCGCCACCACCTACATTACAGTTACTAACCCCTAATCTGCCGCCCCCGACATCGCTGCCACATACCTACACTTATTAACCCCTAATCTGCTGCCCCCAACGTCGCCGCCACTATACTAAGGTTAATAACCCCTAAACCTGACCCTAAATCTAACCCTAACATAACCATAACACCCACTAACTTTAACATAATTAAAATAAATCTAAATAAAAATTACTGTTAATACCTAAATAATTCCTATTTAAAACTAAATACTTACCTATAAAATAAACCCTAAGATAGCTACAATATAACTAATAGTTACATTGTATCTATCTTAGGTTTTATTTTTATTTCACGCTAAGTTTGTATTTATTTTAACTAGGTAGAATAGTTAGTAAATAGTTATTAACTATTTACTAACTACTTAAGATGAAGACTTCTCCCAGCTTAGTTGAGGACTTATGCCCGCTTGGATGAAGACTTCTCCCGGCTTTGTTGAGGATGGATGTCCGGTCTTCAAAAACTGTTAGTGGATATTCGAGGGTTAGTGTTAGTTTTTTTTTTAAAGGTTTATTAGGTGGGTTTTATTTTTAGATTAGGGTTTGGGCAATTGAAAAAGAGCTAAATGCCCTTTTAAGGGCAATGCCCATCCAAATGCCCTTTTCAGGGCAATGGGGAGCTTAGGTTTTTTTTTTAGATAGGATTTTATTTGGGGGGTTTGGTTGTGTGGGTGGTAGGTTTTACTGTTGGGGGGTTGTTTGTATTTTTTTTTACAGGTAAAAGAGCTGAATTCTTTGGGGCAATGCCCCGCAAAAGGCCCTTTTAAGGTCTATTAGCAGTTTAGTTTAGGCTAGGGTTTTTTATTTTGGGGAGACTTTTTTATTTTGATAGGGCTATTAGATTAGATGTAATTAGTTTAAATATTTGATCATTTTTTTTATTTTGTGTTAGTGTTTATTATTTTTTGCAATTTAGTTAATTGTATTTAATTAATGTAATTGATTTAATTGTAGTGTAAGGTTAGGTGTTAGTGTAAGACAGGTTAGGTTTTATTTCACAGGTAAATGTGTATTTATTTTAACTAGGTAGTTAGTAAATAGTTATTAACTATTTACTAACTATTCTAGTTAAAATAAATACAAACTTAGCTGTGAAATAAAAATAAAACCTAAGATATATACAATGTAACTATTAGTTATATTGTAGCTAGCTTAGGGTTTATTTTATAGGTAAGTATTTCGCTTTAAATAGGAATTATTTAGGTATTAATTGTAATTTTTATTTAGATTTATTTTAATTATGTTAAAGTTAGTGGTGTTAGGGTTAGGGTTAGACTTAGGGTTAGGTTTAGGAGTTAATAACTTTAGTATAGTGGCGACGATTTTGGGGGCAGCAGATTAGGGGTTAATAACAGTAATGTAGGTTGCGGCGATGTTAGGGACAGCAGATTAGGGAATAATAATATTTAACTAGTGTTTGCGATGCAGGAGTACAGCTGTTTAGGGGTTAATATGTTTATTATAGTGGCGTCGATGTCCGGAGCGGCAGATTAGGGGTTAATAATTTTATTTTAGTGTTTGCAATGCGGGAGGGCCTCAGTTTAGGGGTTAATAAGTAGTTTATGGGTGTTAGTGTACTTTTTAGCACTTTAGTTATGAATTTTATGTTACGGCTTTGTAACATAAAACCCATAACTACTGACTTTCAGTTTACGGTACGGATCTTGAGGATATTGGCTGTATCACTCACTTTTTGGATGGATAGGCAAACTCGTAATACCGGCGCTGTGGAAGTCCCATTAAAAAAAAAGGACTTTTTGAAAGCTGCGGCATGTTACGTTGCATTATGGCCAAAAAAGTGTGCGGTACAGATATACCTGCAAGACTCGTAATACCAGCAGTAGTGAAAAAGCAGCGTTATGAGGCTTTTTCACTCATAACGCAAAACTCGTAATCTAGCCGTTTGTTTGTTATTTTTTGTAATGGTAGTTTTTTATTTTTTGTAATTTTTTTTTTTTTTTTTTCAAACAAGCTTTATTGAAGAATAAAAAAAAAAGTTGTTATACAAATGAGTAAAGAGACATTCAACATAGGATGTACAGGGACAAATAAATGGTAAGTATTACAGGCGGCATTCAAGTGTGACACATCATATGTCCAACATAATCAAGTTCTCAATGTCTCTTTAGAGTATTTTTTTAAGCTTGCGGTATTTTCTTCTATTTATTCATAACAAAACTTCTAATTTTAATAACACAAAAACCTATAAACATTGCTACACATTGCTTGAGTCTGAAAATGTTATTTCAAGTACAAAATTCTATACATATTGTCTTTTAACGTGGCAGGACATGGGGGCACTCCTAGCTTGTTGTATTCTGTGTTTGCTAGATGGTTTATGTTAATTCAGTTATATCTAGATGCATGTCTTGGGGGTTTGAGATTGTTCTGAGCTATAGGAGAACAAATGTCAAGAAACCACTCCTTTTTTGTGGTTGTATAGATTGTGTACAAGTTCTTTGGAGTGGTGTGTGTGGTGAAATAAAACCCCAGAGGTGCTAATGGTAATAAGTAAAAGCAGAGATAGGTAGGGCTGGGTATGCTTAAATGTGACTTGGGGAAAGGTAGTGGCCAATAGATTCTTGAAGTTTCGGTGGATTGATTTATATGTTAGTGTCCATTTGGGATTGTTTAACCAGGGGTTATTGCTGTATCAGTGTGGATGTATGTTTCCCAGTATAGGGACATTGCGCAATAGAAGTCCATTCTTTCGGTTTTGAGGTAAT
Organism: Bombina bombina; assembly: GCF_027579735.1. Lineage (NCBI taxonomy): Eukaryota > Metazoa > Chordata > Amphibia > Anura > Bombinatoridae > Bombina > Bombina bombina. Next base: position 357,974,665 of record NC_069501.1, read on the forward strand.
GATACCTCTCTAGAGACAGGAGAAGTGTGACGTTTTGGGACCAGTCCTGTTTGGACGGGATCCTACACTGTTTCCAGAGTCTTGGGATTAGTTGTTTTGCACTACTGAGCATGATGTAAAATAGGGTGGCTTTATATTTGCACTTAATCTTTGGAGGGTTGTTAAATAATAATGTTAAAGGGTCGAAAGGGATTGTCTGTGAAAGGACATTCTGAATTTCCCCATGTATCTCTTTCCAGTATGGTAGGAGTATGGGACACTCCCACCAAATGTGGAATAGTGTTCCTGTCTGTTTGCAATTTCTCCAACAGAGGGGATCAGAGTGTTGAAAGATGTTTGCTAATCTGCTTGGGTATAAGTACCATCTCCCTAACAGCTTCATGTTTGTCTCGGTTATTCCCATTGATGAGGGTGCCTTGCCCATCTGTTGGAAGATGGTGTTCCATGTATTTGGGGATATCGTGGTATTCATCTCCGTCTCCCAAACCCTAGTGTATGATGGTAGGTTTGTCGAGTGTAAGGTTGTTAGAATTTTATATGTCATGGATAGTGATCCTCTCGTTACTTGCGGTGAGTGGCACAGTTGTTCGAAGGGGTTAAGGTTCCGAGTAAGGTTGGGCTTATCTTTGTGGTGTGCGAGGAAATGTGATAGTTGGAGATATTCGAACCATCTATTAAAGTATGTTATATTTTTTTCTTCCAAAGATGCTTTTGTTAAGATAGTTCCCTGATCTAGCACTGTGCATATAGGTAGGCCTGCTGTGATAGAGTATGAGCCCTTCGCCCATAGGTGTCTAAGTGGAGGGTAGTTGTGGTTGTGACATAAGGGAGTCAAGGGTGAGGGGATTGTGGATATATTCCTCTGAGATCTGGTAAGATCTGGTAGTTAGTGTATCTAATACCAGTGGGGAAGTGAATGTAAGACTATCTCTATGTTGTCTATGTGTCCAGCACATAGCTCCTAGGCTTTGTGAGCCCGCTAGGTCGTGTTCCAATTTGACCCATTCCTTGTTCGGTGTGTTCTTGCACCAGTCAATCACCCTGATGAGTTGGGCTGCTTGCTGGTAGAGTAAGAGATTGGGTACCCCGAGGCCTCCGTTATCTCTGCTTCTATAAAGAACCGGTTTTGCTATTCTAGGGCGTTTGTGTGCCCAAATGAAGGTGTTAACAATTTTTTGTACGGTGTTGATGTAATGTGGTGGGGGTTGGATGGGGATAGTCTGAAACAGGTACAGGAGCTTGGGTAGCGTACTCATTTTAAAAGCTTGTATCCTTCCCAACCATGAGAGACTTTTACCCTGCCAGGATTTTAACTCCGATCTAATAGACTCTAGAAGGTGGAGGTGGTTTAGTTGGTATAAACAATCTCTGGATTTCGTTATGTGTATCCCCAAGTATTTGATCGAGATGTTTTTAGATGTAAATTGAAATTGTGATATGATTTGGGTGTTTACTTGGTCTGTGATCCTTATGCCTAGAAACTCGGATTTTGACATGTTTATTTTTTAAGTTGGAATATGTACTATATGTCTCAATCTCAGGGAGTAGTGACGAGAGAGACTGTAGGGGGGAGGTGAGCGAGAAGAGGATATCATCAGCATATAGTGTTAACTTGTATTCTGTGTTGTTTATCTGAATCCCTTGTATATCTGTATTTTCCCTAACTCTTGAGGCTAAAACCTCCATGGCAAGGATAAATAATAAGGGGGATAGGGGGCATCCCTGTCTTGTTCCGTTTGAAATCCGGAAGGGTTCAGACAGAGAGTCATTTAACTTAATACGGGCTGTTGGCATTTGATACAGGGCAAATATTTTCTCTATGAGTTTTTCCCCTATACCATACCTAGTTAGAACAAGTTTCAGGAACGTCCAATCCAGCCTGTCGAACGCCTTTTCGGCGTCGACAGCTAGAAAAACTGTTGGGATATTAAGTGCTTGTGTGTACTCTAATAAATTGAGAACCTTAATGGTGTTGTCTCTCGCTTCCCTTTGGGGTACGAAGCCCACCTGGTTTAAGTGAATTAGTTGGGGTAGGAATCTATTCATTCTGATGGCTATTAGTTTCGCAAATAGCTTCACATCCACGTTCAATAATGAAATGGGACAGAAGTTTGAGGGGGTATATGGTGATTTCCTGGGTTTGGGGATTACTGTGACATGTGCTTCCAGCATTGAGGGTAGGAATGGGTGTGTCTGGTCGACCGTATTGTAAATGTTACACAAATGTGGTAATAAGATATGTGCATACTTTTTATAATATGAGACGGTGAAGCTGTCTGGTCCTGGGCTTTTGCCAGTGGGGAGTTGTTTAAGGGCTGAAAGTATTTCCGTTGCAGAAAAGGGAACTTCCAGTTCTGCTGCCTGTGTTTCTGACAGTTGGGGCAATAGGGAGTCTGCTAAGTACGTGTTGATCAATTGTGGCGTGTCTAAGGGATGACTATTTTTCTTTGGGAGGTTGTAAAGTTGGGAGTAGTATGTTAGGAACTGGGACAGGATTTCTGGAGTAGTGTGTACCTTCACATTCAAGGGGGTTTTTACTTCATGTATGAAGGTTTTGAGTTTTTTCAGTTTGAGGGAGCGTGCCAGGATCTTTCCTGCTCTATTGCTTTCAAAGTAGAACTTTTGTTTAGTTTTTAAAGCCAAAGTGTTAGCCTCCTTTATTAATTGATCATGTACTACCTTTCTAGCTTGTACGAGTTCTGCGATAATTTGTGGGGATGTGGGGTTTCGTTTATGTTCATATTCTAACTTGGATAAGAGATCGGTGGATGATTTGTATAATAATCGTGTTTTCTGTTTAATGTGTGCTTGGTACTTTATAAGTTCTCGCCTCATGAAGCACTTGTGGGCCTCCCAGACTATCAAGGGGTCTGTTTCAGGTAGTGAATTAAATTGAAAGTATTCTGGAAGCAATTTTTCAATTTTGCTATTGAGGTCGGGGCACTTTAGTAAGTTATCCTCTAGTTTCCACTGATATGTGCTTTGTGGTGCGGAGGGCCAGTCAAGCCTAGTGAGTACTGCGGAGTGGTCAGACCATACAGTATGTGAGAGTTTAGAGGATAGTACGTTAGTAAGTCCCCTTTGGTTGGTAAGTTGGTAATCGATTCTGCTATATGTGCGGTGTGGGGAAGAGAAGAAGGAATAGTCCCTCTTTTCGGGGTTCTTGAATCTCCAAATGTCGAACAGAGTTTGTTCATACATTAGTCTCCATAATTGTTTAGTTACATGTTTAGGTGTTGTGGGCTTGGGGTTAGTGGTATCTAAGTTTGGTTGAAGAGGGATATTAAAGTCCCCACCCATATAGAGTGCTCCTATTGTGTAGTCTAGTACCTGTACGAAAACTTTTCTGAAAAATGATAGCTGTTTGGTATTGGGAGCATATATATTGACCAATGTCACCGGGGTGCCAAATAGTAGGCCCGTGATGCAGAGAAACCTACCCTCTGTGTCAGCGTGTGATTGTATGGGAGTGAAAGAAATGTTCTTGCTTATCAAAATGCTTACACCACTACGCTTATGGTCAAATGAACTGTGGAAGCATTGTGTGTAATGTCTTCCAAAGTATTTAGGTTCTTTTGATTTTAAAAAGTGGGTCTCCTGTAAAAAAAGGCTATCACCACCCTTCCTGTGGAGGTCTTTCATAGCTAAGGAACGTTTTTGTGCTGAATTTAGACCCCTGGTGTTTTGACTAATTAATGTGATTGTTCTATTTTTAGTGGTCATAGTTAGTCCGGGAAAAGATATCTATTGGAGTGGTTATGAGGATGAAAGTATTCTCTCTCATTATAGTTTCTAGTTATGTATGGAGCTCCAAGCAGATCCCCACACCCATGCCTCCAATGTGTAGCAGTAACGTACAAAATACAAAACAGAATAAGAAAAAAATAAAAATAAACAGGTAGCATAAATCAAATCTTAATAAAGAATATCTTAAAGTACGTAATATCATGCAACTTTTCTGGTTCATGAGGGGCTATGAACCAGCTCCTTATAACAAATATATATTTTATTGTAGAAGGATCTAAAAAGTGTCTGAAATAAACTGACCCTTTCATCTGAGCGCTTGGCATAGTATCATTATTGGGTTAGATGTAGCTCTTATAGTAATGGTGCCTCAGATTCCCCTTTATTTTTTGTAATTTTAATGTTTATTATTTCTTGTAATTGTAGTTTTAATTTTTTTTGTAATGTTAGGTTTTTTATTTTTAGTAATGTTAGGTTTTATTATTTTTAGTAATGTTAGTTTTTTTTAGTTTAAGCTTAGGTTTTATTTTTATTTCACAGGTAAGTTTGTAATTATTTTAACTAGGTTTAGTAAATAGTAATATTGTAATTAGCTTAGGTTTTATTTTTAATTTCACAGTTAAGTTTGTATTTGTTTTTAAATAGGTAGCTAGTTAATAATTGTAACTTTAATTTAGGTGTATTTTAATTATGTTAAAGTTAGGGGGTGTTAGGTTTAGGGGTTAGAATAGTTTAATTTAGGTAGTTGTGATGTGGGGGGGGCGGCGGATTAGAGGTTAATAACTTCAGTTAGTGTTGGCGATGTGGGGGGTGGCGGTTTAGGGGTTGATAGCTTTATTTACAGTTGGCGATGTGGGGGGGCAGCGGTTTATAGGTTAATAGGTTTATTTCGTTTCTGCAATATTGGGGGGGCAGTTTAGGGGTTAATAGGTTTATTTAGTGTCGGCGATGTGGGGGGTGGCGGTTTAGAGGTTAATAGGTTTATTTAGTGTCAGCTATGTCGGGGAACAGTGGTTTAGGAGTTAATAGCTTTATTTTGTGCTTTAGTTAGTGTCGGCGATGTTTGGGAACTGCAGTTTAGAGGTTAATAGGTTTAGTTAGTGTTGGCGATGTTTGGGAACTGCGGTTTAGAGGATAATAGGTTTAGTTAGTGTCGGCGATGTTTGGGAACTGTAGTTTAGAGGTTAATAGGTTTAGTTAGTGTTGGCATTGTCGGGGAACGGCAGTTTAGGGGTTAATAGCTTTATTTAGTGTTTTAGTTAGTGGTGTCGCCGATGTCAGGAAATGACAGTTTAGAGGTTAATAGGTTTAGTTAGTGTTGGCATTGTCGGGGATCAGCAGTTTAGGGGTTAATAGCTTTATTTAGTGTTTTAGTTAGTGTCGGCGATGTTTGGGAACTGCGGGTTAGATAAGAACAATAATAAATTACGAATATGAATAAAGAATGGATCCGAAAATTCGGAAACTGATTTATTAGTTTTCTGAATATTCATTATGATGCCGATTCGGAAATTTAGATTCATCCGAATCTCCGAATCGGCCAAAATTCGTCTGAAAACGAAATTCGTCCAAAACGAATTGCACCTTGTCTACTTTGAAAACATGTTGTGGGTTCACAGCAACAGTTTCCAAATGCGAATGCCACACCTGGAATCAACTCCAGACCTTTAACCTGCTTAATTGATGATGAAATAACAAAGCCTAATTACTTTTGGTCCCTTGAAAAAGAGGGGCCTACATATTAAAGAGCTGTAATTCTTAAACCCTTCCTTCAATTTGGATTTGAATACCCTCAAATTAAAGCTGACAGACTGTTCTTCAAGCAGTTCATTATTGAACTGTAACTTGAATTTAGTTTGGTAAACAGCCGAAATAACAAAACTTCTGTCAGTGTCCAATTATTTACGGATCTAACTATATATGTTGTGACAGGATTAGACATCATATACAGTATCTCACAAAAGTGAGTACACCCCTCACATTTTTGTAAATATTTTATTAAATCTTTTCATGTGACAACACTGAAGAAATGACACTTTGCTACAATGTAAAGTAGTGAGTGTACAGCCTGTATAACAGCGTACATTTGCTGTCCCCTTTAAATAACTGAACACACAGCCATTAATATCTAAACCGTTGGCAACAAAAGTGAGTACAACCCTAAGAGGAAATGTCCAAATTGGGCCCAAAGTGTCAATAGTTTTTTTTTCTCCACCATTATTTTCCAGCACTGCCTTAAACCTCTTGGGCATGGAGTTCACCAGAGCTTCACAGGTTGCCACTGGAGTCCTCTTCCACTAATCCATGACGAAATCACGGAGCAGGTGGATGTTAGAGACCTTGTGCTCCCCCACCTTCCGTTTGAGGATGCCACACAGATGCTCAATAGGGTTTAGGTCTGGAGACATGCTTGGCCAGTCCATCACCTTTACCCTCAGCTTCTTTAGCAAGGCAGTGGTCATCTTGGAGGTGTGTTTGGGGTTGTTATAATGTTGGAATACTGCCCTGCGGCCCAGTCTCTGAAGGGAGAGGATCATGCTCTGCTTCAGTATGTCACAGTACATGTTAGCATTCATGGTTTCCTCAATGAACTGTAGCTCCCCAGTGCCGGCAGCACTCATGCAGGCCCAGACCATAACACTCCCACCACCATGCTTGACGGTAGGCAAGACACACTTGTCTTTGAACTCCTCACCTGGTTGCCGCCACACATGCTTGACACCTTCTGAACCAAATAAGTTTATCTTGGTCTCATCGGACCACAGGACATGGTTCCAGTAATCCATGTCCTTAGTTTACTTGTCTTCAGCAAACTGTTTGCGGGCTTTCTTGTGCATCATCTTTAGAAGAGGCTTCTTTCTGGGAAGACAGCCATGCAGACCAATTTGATGCAGTGTGCGGCGTATGGTCTGAGCACTGACAGGCTGACCACCAACCCCTTCAACCTCTGCAGCAATGCTGGCAGCACTCATACGTCTATTTCCCAAAGACAACCTCTGGATATGACACTGAGCATGTGTACTCAACTTCTTTGGTCGACCATGGGGAGGCCTGTTCTGAGTGGAACCTGTCCTCTGAAACCACTGTATGGTCTTGCCCACCGTGCTGCAGTTCAGTTTCAGGGTTTTCTTATAAACTAGGCCATCTTAATGTAGAGCAACAATTCTTTTTTTCAGATCCTCAGAGAGTTCTTTGCCATGAGGTGCCATGTTGAACTTCCAGTGACCAGTATGAGAGAGTGTGAGAGCGATAACACCAAATTTAACACACCTGCTCCCCATTCACACCTGAGATCTTGTAACACTAATGAGTCACATGACACTGGGGAGGGAAAAAGGCTAATTGGGCCCAATTTGGACATTTCCACTTAGGGGTGTAATCACTTTTGTTGCCAACGGTTTAGACATTAATGGCTGTGTGTTGAGTTATTTTAAGGGGACAGCAAATTTACACTGTTATACAGACTGTACACTCACTATTTTACATTGTAGCAAAGTGTAATTTCTTCAGTGTTGTCACATGAAAAGATATAATAAAATTTTTACAAAGATGTGAGGGTGTACTCACTTTTGTGGGATATTGTACATGTCAGCAGGAGAATGGAGCACTCTGTGTTTTCAGAATGAGAACAGTTACATTTCAGGTGCTCTCAGCTTGCTAGCAAGAGGCCTGATCTGAGAGCAAAGTCTCTCTCTTTCTGGCCCTGATATTCAAAACCTCTCTGCTCAGGTGAAATATTCTAAAATGATCCTCCAGTACTGCGAGATTCCTAGTGAAATTTTTAAAAGGCAGATTTTGCTTTACTCCTCCAAGGGGTGTTCCCTGCATTTCTGTATGTGAAGGAGAGACAAGCCCAGTGCAATATAGCACTGCATGAAATGACAATTGTGCTGAATTTACACTTTGTGCTTTCTATTTTATATCACATTATAATTCAGAAAATTTTATTACATTTAAACTTTGCACTTTCTATTTTCTATTTTATTTTGTATACAGCAGTGTATTTTGGATTGTGATTTTACTAATTCTGCCTTCACAGTTTCTGTGTAACTTATTAGGCTCATACTTATATATATATATATATATATATGACAAAACAAAAATAAAATTGTGGTGCTACACAATTGATCAATTGCATAGAACAACTATGCTAGCAGTCCCAGAAAATAATATGAACCATAGTTACAACGAGAGAAGGATTGAATATAATAATGTATCAATCAAAGAAGGACCAAGGCTGCACAGTGTTCAACTTGCTTTATTACTAAAAAATACATGGAATGGCTCCCAGGAGTGGGACGTCTATGCTCCACCCAAATCCCAACAACACAAAACACACTACTAAAAACTGTAAGAGCCTAGAGTGGCTAAACAAACAGAACCCCTAACTGTGATACTGCAGTATGCTAATACAGTACTAAATGTAATTGCCCATATAGGCACAAAATACAACTAAATCGCACACAATGTATCAAAATCTCAAGTAACCGGTTACTGCTGTGAAATGTAGCAAGCGGGGCCCCAGAAAATACTGACAAGATGTTAATGAATATCTGTAAATTATTATGTGCAGTCCCAGGCACTTAGTGCTAATCGCACGCTCTGGTAAATATCACAGTCCTACTTGTATTAGCAGTTCATTTTTTATAATTGCAACGATGCTGAGATCGCCTGGCACATAAGTGTTAACAACACGCACAGGCTTAGAACTTGTATGTCCACATCAGTATATGCAAATGTTGCCGCTTGTTTTTCATCTGTTAAACATTCACAGTGTAATCTTATTCAACACAAGTTGCATGCAACGTGTCAGATAGCCGACACAAATCTTCAAAAAGCAGCCGTGTTGAATGCTTGATCTATTAACAATTATATTATCGTTGCGGTAAGCAAGACTTAATCCTCGCCTAATCTCACCTTCATATCCGTCTGCGCTCACCACTGAAAAGCTGGCAAGTATACATAGACATACCCGAATCACTGGAATTCATTGAGGGGTGTGAGCTGGCATCTTCACTTGCATTACCGTGGAGGAGATCTTGAGAAAGTTTGGCGGTCTGTTTGATTCACCTGCTCCAGGCTCTACGTCACCAGTGTCTCTGCATGACGCGTTTCGCCCCTCCCACAAAAGGTTAGAGACCGGGGCTTCATCAGATGTGCTAGAGAGAGACTGATCCCTACTTTTATCAGGTTTCTTTTCTTCAGGTAACGCCTCCTTTGCACTGAGGTATTATTAAAGAAGCTGATTCTGCTACCTTACGTCTTTAGCATCTTAAGAACATATAGATAGCATTAACAAAGCTTTTCACTTCTATGCTTAAATGTAACAGGATGACGGTTACATTGTAAATAAATATATTTTTTAAATTTATTATGTTTGTGTCTTTTGGTATAAGGCAACAATAAGAAACAAGTAGTGAATAAGCATTTTCTCAGCCTGTCCCAATCTCAGCACGGCACACACTAAGGTGGTAAATGGCACGTAAGGTAGCAGAATCAGCTTCTTTAATAATACCTCAGTGCAAAGGAGGCATTACCTGAAGAAAATGCAATGCACAAAGTGTAAGTGTAACAAAACTCTCATATCATGCAGTGCTATATATTGCACTGGACTTGTCTCTGCTTCACATGCATAAATGGTAATGATCTCTCTGTGCTGGAGTGTTCCGCACTTTTTTTCTTTAGAAAATTCAGTGAGTTCAGCGTTTGGGAAGTCCGAACTACAATTTTTCTCCAAGAATCTTTGAGAATCTTTGATTTTTAGGGCCAAAGCGAGTAGGAATGACATGACAGACTGCTTGTAAGGACAGAAACATAGAGGAAGACAAAGCAGGCACTTAAAAAAAAAATTCTGTAAAGCAGTTGTTTACTGGGGACAGCTTAAATGTTCCAGTAAAGTATTTAGTAAATCTTAAAACTTTAGTTAGCCTCATGAGTAGGTGTTTGTTTTGATTTGTTATCATTGCAAAAAGCTAATTTTATGAAACCTGCTGTGTAACAAATAAATAGTTTGAATCAAATGAACCTTTCTTCTTGTTGAGGCTTAAAGGTTGGCAGCATTGTCACAGTGTATATATGTGTATGTATGTGTAAATATGTATGTGCACACATACATAAATACATTTATACACATAAACACTTAAATACCCATCTATATATACACACACACACATATATATATATACACTTTTGAACCCTTTCCGGTCATATACCTTGAAACATGCAATTTTTCTTCATTATTAATGGGCTAGATTACAAGTGGCGTGCTAATGATAGCATGGGCACAATAAGCAATATCACTGGACCACTCTAACATTAGCGTGCAACTTTGATATTACAATTCCATGGTAAAGCGCTTTAAGCAAAGAAGGGTTAGCACTGGCGACTTCACTCAAGTGCAGCCTATACATTCAATGGATATCACAAGAGTGCTAACTTGCGCTGGAATTACAAGTCGAAAGTTTTAAAGTTTTTCACTGAAGCAAAAGAATATTTAGCGTGACTTGAGACCCGAAGTAAACTGTGATTAAAAAAAAGTTGAACATTAAAATAAAGAATTATACACATATATACACTCTTTAATAAAAAAAAAATATTGTTATTATTATTAAAGGGGCACTCAAGTAAAAATGAAACTATCATGATTCCAATAGAGCATGCAATTTAAACAACTTTCCATTTTGCTTACATTATTTATATTTACACTTTTTTAGTCACCAGCTCCAACTGAACATGTGCAATAATTTACAGAATATACCTATATGCATTTGTGATTGGCTGATGGTGGGCATATGGTACAGGTGGAATGGAAATAGACATAACTTTGAAATTTGTCAGAAAAAAATATACTACTCATTTGAAGTTCAGACTAAATGCTATTGCTATGGCCTCTATTTATCAAGCTGTCAACCGCAAATACGCTGGAATTCCGCAGCGTATTTGTGGCGAGCCTGATTCGCCTTAGTTATCAAAGGCTAGGGACCGGCAAAAGTAGAATATAGTGACATAACATACAATCCACCGGACTCAGTACAAAACAGATCGATGGTTACGTCACTACAGATGTTCCAAATGCAAGCTCGGCACAATCTGACTACTTTTGGAAGTTATCAAGATCCTACCAGGTACGCTCGGCACTTTTCCGGCCCAGCGTACCTGGTTTTCAATCTGCCGCCCTGGAGGCGGCGGATGCCATAGGAATCAAAGGGAGTCTGACAGCAGCAGGAGCTTATGTTCGCTGCTGCCCGATATCCCATTGATTCCTATGGTAAATGTCTACACCTAACACCCTAACATGTACCCCGAGTCTAAACACCCCTAATCCACCCCCCCCTACATTGCCTCCACCTATTTTATACTTATTAACCCCTAAACCACCGCTCCCGGAGCCCATCACCACTCTAATAAAGTTATTAACCCCTAAACTGCCACTCCTGGACCCCGCCGCCACCTACATTATACTTATTAACCCCTAATCTGCCCCCCCTACACCGCCGCTACCTTCATTATATTTATTAACCCCTAATCTGCCCCCCCTACACCGCCGCCACCTACATTATATTTATTAACCCCTAATCTGCCCCCCCTACACCGCCGCCACCTACATTATATTTATTAACCCCTAATCTGCCCCCCCTACACCGCCACCAATATATTAATTTTACTAACCACTAAACCTAAGTCTAACCCTAACCCTAACACCCCCCCTAACTTAAATATTATTTAAATTAATCTAAATAAATTTACTATTATTAACTAAATTATTCCTATTTAAAACTAAATACTTACCTGTAAAATAAACCCTAAGATAGCTACAATATAACTAATAATTACATTGTAGCTATTTTAGGATTTAATTTTATTTTACAGGCAAGTTTGCATTTATTTTAACTAGGTACAATAGTTATTAAATAGTTATTCACTATTTAATAACTACCTAGCTAAAATAAATACAAAATTACCTATAAAATAAATCCTAACCTAAGTTACAATTACACCTAACACTACAATTAAATAAATTAAATTAATTAACTACAATTACCTACAATTAAATACAATTAAGTAAAATAAAGTACAAAAACAAACAAACACTAAATTACAGAAAATAAAAAAATTTACAAGAATTTTAAACTAATTACACCTAATCTAAGCCCCCTAATAAAATAAAAAAGCCCCCCAAAATAATAAAATTCCCTAACCTATACTAAATTACAAATAGCCCTTAAAAGGGCTTTTTGCGGGGCATTGCCCCAAAGTAATCAGCTCTTTTACCTGTAAAAAAAGAAATACAACCCCCCCAACATTAAAACCCACCACCCACACACCCAACCCTACTCTAAAACCCACCCAATCCCCCCTTAATAAAACCTAACACTAACCCCCTGAAGATCACCCTACCTTGAACCGTCTTCACCCAGCCGGGCACAAGTGGACCTCCAGAGGGGCAGAAGTCTTCATCCGATCCGGGCAGAAGAGGACATCCAGACTGGCAGAAGTCTTCATCCAGGCGGCATCTTATATCTTCTTCCATCCGGAGCGGATCAGGTCCATCTTCAATCCATCTGACGTGGAGCATCCTCTTCCATCGATGTCCTAACGAAGAATGAAGGTTCCTTTAAATGACGTCATCCAAGATGGCGTCCCTTGAATTCCGATTGGCTGATAGGATCAGCCAATTGGAATTAAGGTAGGAAAAATGCTATTGGCTGATCCAATCAGCCAATAGGATTGAGCTTGCATTCTATTGGCTGATTGGGACAGCCAATAGAATGCAAGCTCAATCCTATTGGCTGATTGGATCAGCAAATAGGATTGAAGTCCAATCCTATTGGCTGATTGCATCAGCCAATAGGATTTTTCGTACCTTAATTCCAATTGGCTGATAGAATCCTATCAGCCAATCGGAATTCAAGGGACGCCATCTTGGATGACGTCATTTAAAGGAACATTCATTCTTCGTTAGGACGTCGATGGAAGAGGATGCTCCGCGTCGGATGGATTGAAGATGGACCCGCTCTGCTCCGGATAGAAGAAGATAGAAGATGCCGCCTGGATGAAGACTTCTGCCGGTCTGGATGTCCTCTTCTGCCCGGATCGGATGAAGACTTCAGCCCTTCTGGAGGTCCACTTGTGCCCGGCTGGGTGAAGACGGCTCAAGGTAGGGTGATCTTCAGGGGGTTAGTGTTAGGTTTTTTTTAAGTGGGGTTTGGGTGGGTTTTAGAGTAGGGTTGCGTGTGTGGGTGGTGGGTTTTAATGTTGGGGGGGTTGTATTTCTTTTTTTACAGGTAAAAGAGCTGATTACTTTGGGGCAATGCCCCGCAAAAAGCCCTTTAAAGGGCTATTTGTAATTTAGTATAGGGTAGGGATTTTTATTATTTTGGTGGGCTTTTTTTATTTTATTAGGGGGCTTAGATTAGATGTAATTAGTTTAAAATTCTTGTAATTTTTTTTTCTCTGTAATTTAGTGTTTGTTTTTTTTGTACTTTAGTTTATTTTATTTTATTTAATTGTAGTTAATTGTAGTTAATTAATTTAATTTATTTAATTGTAGTGTTAGGTATAATTGTAACTTAGGTTAGGATTTATTTTACAGGTACTTTTGTATTTATTTTAGCTAGGTAGTTATTAAATAGTGAATAACTATTTAATAACTATTGTACCTAGTTAAAATAAATACAAAGTTGTCTGTAAAATAAAAATAAATCCTAAAATAGCTACAATGTAACTATTAGTTATATTGTAGCTATCTTAGGGTTTATTTTAGAGGTAAGTATTTAGTTTTAAATAGGAATTATTTATTTAATTATAGTTATTTTATTTAGATGTATTTGAATTATATTTAAGTTAGTGGGTGTTAGGGTTAGGGTTAGACTTAGGTTTAGGGGTTAATAACATAATTTATGTAAGAATTTACCTGATAAAATCATTTCTTTCATATTGGCAAGAGTCCATGAGCTAGTGACGTATGGGATATACATTCCTACTAGGAGGGGCAAAGTTTCCCAAACCTCAAAATGCCTATAAATACACCCCCACCACACCCACAATTCAGTTTAATGAATAGCCAAGAAGTGGGGCGATAAGAAAGGAGCGAAAGCATCAACAAGGAATTGGAATAATTGTGCTTTATACAAAAAAATCATAACCACCATAAAAAGGGTGGGACTCATGGACTCTGGCCAATATGAAAAAAATGAATTTATCTGGTAAATTCTTACATAAATTATGTTTTCTTTCATGTAATTGGCAAGAGTCCATGAGCTAGTGATGTATGGGATAGCAAATACCCAAGATGTGGAACTCCACGCAAGAGTCACTAGAGAGGGAGGGATAAAAATAAAGACAGCAAATTCTGCTGAAAAATTAATCCACAACCCAAATCAAAAGTTTTAATCTTTATAATGAAAAAAACTGAAATTATAAGCAGAAGAATCAAACTGAAAACAGCTGCCTGAAGTACTTTTCTACCAAAAACTGCTTCTGAAGAAGAGAAAACATCAAAATGGTAGAAATTAGTAAAAGTATGCAAAGAAAACCAAGTTGCTGCTTTGCAAATCTGATCAACAGAAGCTTCATTCTTAAAAGCCCAGGAAGTAGAAACTGACCTAGTAGAATGAGCCGTAATCCTCTGAGGCGGGGATTTACCCAACTCTAAGTAAGCATGATGAATCAAAAGCTTAACCAAGATACCAAAGAAAAGGCAGAAGCCTTCTGACCTTTCCTAGAACCAGAAAAGATAACAAATAGACTAGAAGTATTCTTGAAATCTTTAGTAGCTTCAACATAATATTAAAAAGTCTTATCACATCCAAAGAATGTAAAGATCTCTGCAGAGAATTCTTAGGATTAGGACACAAAGAAGGGACAACAATTTCTCGACTAATGTTGATGGAGTTCACAACTTTAGGTAAAAATGTAAACGAAGTCCGCAAAACCGCCTTATCCTGATGAAAAATCAGAAAAGGAGACTCGCAAGAAAGAGCAGATAAATCAGAAACTCTTCTAGCAGAAGAGATGACCAGAAGGAACAACACTTTCCAAGAAAGTAATATAATGTCCAGATAATACATAGGCTCAAACGGAGGAGCCTGTAAAGCTTGCAAAACCAAATTAAGACTCCAAGGAGGAGAAATTGATTTAATGACAGGCTAGATACGAACCAAAGCCTGTACAAAATAATGAATATCAGGAAGTTTAGCAATTTTACTGTGGAACAGAACAGAAAGAGCAGAGATTTGTCCTTTCAAGGAACTTGCAGACAAACCCTTATCTAAACCATCCTGAAGAAACTGTAAAATTCTAGGAATTCTAAAAGAATGCCAAGAGAATTTATGAGAAGAGCATCATGAGATGTAAGTCTTCCAAACTCAATATTAAATCTTTCTAGACACAGATTTACGAGCCTGCAACATAGTATTAATCACTGAGTCAGAGAAACCTCTATGACTAAGCACTAAGCGTTCAATTTCCATACCATCAAATTAAATTATTTGAGATCCTGATGGAAAAACAAACCTTGAGTTATAAGGTCTGGCCTTAATGGAAGTGGCCAAGGTTGGCAACTGGACATCCGAACAAGATCCACATTCCAAAACCTGTGCGGCCATGCAGGAGCCACCAGAAACATAAACGATTGCTCCATGATGATTTTGAAAATCACTCTTGGAAGAAGAACTAGAGGCGGAAAAATATAGGCAGGTTGATAACTCCAAGGAAGTGTCAATGCATCTACTGCTTCCGCCTGAGGATCCCTGGACCTGGATAGGTACCTGAGAAGTTTCTTGTTTAGATGAGATGCCATCAGATCTATTTCTGGAAGCCCCCACATCTGAACAAATTGAAAAAAACAAATCTGGGTGAAGAGACCACTCTTCCGGATGTAAAGCTTGACGACTGAGATACTCCGCTTCCCAATTGTCTATACCTGAGATATGGACCACAGAAATTAGACAGGAGCTGGATTCTGC
Organism: Bombina bombina; assembly: GCF_027579735.1. Classification (NCBI taxonomy): domain Eukaryota; kingdom Metazoa; phylum Chordata; class Amphibia; order Anura; family Bombinatoridae; genus Bombina; species Bombina bombina. The sequence goes on from NC_069501.1 coordinate 357,990,375, forward strand.
CCAAGCAAGTATCCGAGATACTTCTTTCATAGCCTGAGGACTATGAGTCCCACCCTGATGATTGACATATGCCACAGTTGTGACATTGTCTGTCTGAAAACCAATAAACGTCTCTCTCTTCAATAGAAGCCAAAACTGAAGAGCTCTGAAAATCGCACAAAATATTAGTTCCAAAATATTGATTGGTAATCTCGCCTCTTGAGAATTCCAAACCCCTTGTGCTGTCAGAGATCCCCAGACAGCTTCCCAACCTAAAAGACTCACATCTGTGATGATCATGGTCCAGGTTGGATTAACCAAAAGAGACCCGTAGAACTATACGATGGTGATCTAACCACCAAGAAAGAGATAGTTGAATATTGGGATTCAAGGATATTAAATGTGATATCCTAATATAATCCCTGCACAATTAATTCAGCATTAAAAACTGGAGAGGTCTCATATGAAAATGAGCAAAGGGAATCGAGACCGATGCTGCAGTCATGAGACCTGAAACTTCCATGCATATAGCTACTGAAGGAAATAATAGAGACTGAAGGTTCCGACAAACTGAACCCAATATAAATTAAAAAATAAAAAAGTAGATTTGTTAGTGTCAATATCTGATGAAGGATATTCTGAATCAGATAAATCCTTATCAGAGAAGGATAATTCAGTATGTTGTCAGTCATTTGAAAATTCATCAACTAAAAATGAGAAGTTTAAAAAAGACCTTTACATTTTATTAGAAGGCGGGATGGCAGACAAAGCCTTCTGAATAGAATCAGAAAAATATTCTATAAATTCATAGGTATATCTAGTACATTAGATGTTAAAAGAATAGCAACAGACAATGCATAGTGATGTCGCGAACATAAAAATTTGGGTTCGCGAACAGCGAACGCAAACTTCCACAAAAGTTTGTGAACGGGCGAACCGGGCGAACCGCCATAGACTTCAATAGGCAGGCGAATTTTAAAACCCACAGGGACTCTTTCCGGCCACAATATTGATGGAAAAGTTGTTTCAAGGGGACTAACACCTGGACTGTGGCATGCCGGAGGGGGATCCATGGCAAAACTCCCATGGAAAATTACATAGTTGATGCAGAGTCTGGTTTTAATCCATAAAGGGCATAAATCGCCTAACATTCCTAAATTGTTTGGAATAACGTGCTTTAAAACATCAGGTATGATGTTCTATCGATCAGGTAGTGTAAGGGTTATGCCCGCTTCACAGTGCGCAGTGTAGGTGATATACCTGCCCTGACCATGCTTTGCAGACCAGGTATCAGTGGTCAGATGGACCCTTGCCCCAACACTGTGTGCCAGACATGCCATTATAGCAGACTTATATGGGTTTGGCGTTGCTTTTTGGTAATTAGAAGGCTGCTAAATGCCACTGCACACCACACTTGTTTTATGCCCAGCAGTGAAGGGGTTAATTAGGGAGCATGTAGGGAGCTTGTAGAGTTAATTTTAGCTTAAGAGTAGTGTAGTAGACAACCCAAAGAATTGATCTAGGCCCATTTGGTATATTTCATGCCACCATTTTACCGCCAAATGCGATCAAATAAAAAAAAGTTCACTTTTTCACAAACTTTAGGTTTCTCACAGAAATTATTTACAAACAACTTATGCAATTATGGCATAAATGGTTGTAAATGCTTCTCTGGGATCCCCTTTGTTCAGAAATAGCAGACTTATATGGCTTTGGCGTTGCTTTTTGGTAATTAGAAGGCTGCTAAATGCCACTGCGCACCACACGTGTTTTATGCCCAGCAGTGAAGAGGTTAATTAGGGAGCATGTAGGGAGCTTGTAGAGTTAATTTTAGCTTAACTGTAGTGTAGTAGACAACCCAAAGTATTGATCTAGGCCCATTTTGGTATATTTCATGCCATCATTTCACCGCCAAATGCGATCAAATAAAAAATTTTTTTCACTTTTTCACAAACTTTAGGTTTCTCACAGAAATTATTTACAAACAACTTATGCAATTATGGCATAAATGGTTGTAAATGCTTCTCTGGGATCCCCTTTGTTCAGAAATAGCAGACTTATATGGCTTTGGCGTTGCTTTTTGGTAATTAGAAGGCTGCTAAATGCCACTGCGCAGCACACGTGTTTTATGCCTAGCAGTGAAGGGGTTAATTAGGGAGCATGTAGGGAGCTTGTAGAGTTAATTTTAGCTTAAGTGTAGTGTAGTAGACAACTCAAAGTATTGATCTAGGCTCATTTTGGTATATTTCATGCCACCATTTCACCGCCAAATGCGATCAAATAATTTTTTTTTTTCACTTTTTCACAAACTTTAGGTTTCTCACAGAAATTATTTACAAACAACTTATGCAATTATGGCATAAATGGTTGTAAATGCTTCTTTGGGATCCCCTTTGTTCAGAAATAGCAGACTTATATGGCTTTGGCGTTGCTTTTTGGTAATTAGAAGGCTGCTAAATGCCACTGCGCACCACACGTGTTTTATGCCCAGCAGTGAAGGGGTTAATTAGGGAGCATGTAGGGAGCTTGTAGAGTTAATTTTAGCTTAAGTGTAGTGTAGTAGACAACCCAAAGTATTGATCTAGGCCCATTTTGGTATATTTCAAGCCACCATTTCACCGCCAAATGCGATCAAATTTAAAAAAAACTTACATTTTTTCGCAATTTCAGGTTTCTCACTGAAATTATTTACAAACAGCTTGTGCAATTATGGCACAAATGGTTGTAAATGCTTCTCTGGGATCCCCTTTGTTCAGAAATAGCAGACATATATGACTTTGGCGTTGCTTTCTGGTAATTAGAAGGCCGCGAAATGCTGCTGCGCATCACACGTGTATTATGGCTAGCAGTAAAGGGGTTAATTAGGTAGTTTGTAGGGAGCTTGCAGGGTTAATTGTAGCTTTAGTGTAGAGATCAGCCTCCCACCTGACACATCAGACCCCCTGATCCCTCCCAAACAGCTCCCTTCCCTCCCCCACCCCACAATTGTCCCCGCGATCTTAAGTACTGGCAGAAAGTCTGCCAGTACTAAAATATATATAATTTTTAGCATATTTACATATGCTGTGATGTAGCATCCCCCCTTAGCCCCCAACCTCCCTGATCCCCCCCAAAACAGCTCTCTAACCCTCCCCATCTGCCTTATTGGCGGCCATCTTGGGTACTGGCAGCTGTCTGCTATTATTTCACAGTCAAAAAAGTGTTTGTTTTTTTAAATGTACACTACTGTTACACCAGATATGAGTGGTGGCACTGGGCAAGTGGGCACAGTATACGCTGTGAGCCTGACACATACGCTGGCAGGCAGGCAACTGCAATAAGATTACACAGGAAAAAAGAAAAAAAAACATAATTTATGCTTACCTGATAAATTCCTTTCTTCTGTAGTGTGATCAGTCCACGGGTCATCATTACTTCTGGGATATTACTCCTCCCCAACAGGAAGTGCAAGAGGATTCACCCAGCAGAGCTGCATATAGCTCCTCCCCTCTACGTCACTCCCAGTCATTCGACCAAGGACCAACGAGAAAGGAAAAGCCAAGGGTGAAGTGGTGACTGGAGTATAAATTAAAAAATATTTACCTGCCTTAAAAACAGGGCGGGCCGTGGACTGATCACACTACAGAAGAAAGGAATTTATCAGGTAAGCATAAATTATGTTTTCTTCTGTTAAGTGTGATCAGTCCACGGGTCATCATTACTTCTGGGATACCAATACCAAAGCAAAAGTACACGGATGACGGGAGGGATAGGCAGGCTCTTTATACAGAAGGAACCACTGCCTGAAGAACCTTTCTCCCAAAAATAGCCTCCGATGAAGCAAAAGTGTCAAATTTGTAAAATTTGGAAAAAGTATGAAGCGAAGACCAAGTTGCAGCCTTGCAAATCTGTTCAACAGAGGCCTCATTCTTGAAGGCCCAAGTGGAAGCCACAGCTCTAGTAGAATGAGCTGTAATTCTTTCAGGAGGCTGCTGTCCAGCAGTCTCATAAGCTAAACGAATTATGCTACGAAGCCAAAAAGAAAGAGAGGTAGCGGAAGCTTTTTGACCTCTCCTCTGCCCAGAGTAAATGACAAACAGAGAAGACGTTTGTCGAAATTCCTTAGTTGCCTGTAAGAAAATTTTAGAGCACGGACTACATCCAGGTTGTGCAGTAGACGTTCCTTCTTTGAAGAAGGATTTGGGCATAAAGAAGGAACAACAATCTCTTGATTGATATTCCTGTTAGTAACTACCTTAGGTAAGAACCCAGGTTTAGTACGCAGGACTACCTTATCCGAATGAAAAATCAAATAAGGAGAATCACAATGTAAGGCTGATAATTCAGAGACTCTTCGAGCCGAGGAAATAGCCATTAAAAATAGAACTTTCCAAGATAACAACTTTATATCAATGGAATGAAGGGGTTCAAACGGAACGCCCTGTAAAACATTAAGAACAAGGTTTAAACTCCATGGTGGAGCAACAGTTTTAAACACAGGCTTAATCCTGGCCAAAGCCTGACAAAAAGCCTGGACGTCAGGAACTTCTGACAGACGTTTGTGTAACAGAATGGACAGAGCTGAGATCTGTCCCTTTAAAGAACTAGCAGATAAACCCTTTTCTAAACCTTCTTGTAGAAAAGACAATATCCTAGGAATCCTAACCTTACTCCAAGAGTAACCTTTGGATTCACACCAATATAGGTATTTACGCCATATCTTATGGTAAATCTTTCTGGTAACAGGTTTCCTAGCCTGTATTAAGGTATCAATAACTGACTCAGAAAACCCACGTCTTGATAAAATCAAGCGTTCAATTTCCAAGCAGTCAGCTTCAGAGAAGTTAGATTTTGATGTCTGAAGGGACCCTGTATCAGAAGGTCCTGTTTCAGAGGTAGAGACCAAGGTGGACAGGATGACATGTCCACCAGGTCTGCATACCAAGTCCTGCGTGGCCACGCAGGTGCTATTAGAATCACTGATGCTCTCTCTTGTTTGATTCTTGCAATCAATCGAGGAAGCAACGGGAAGGGTGGAAACACGTAAGCCATCCTGAAGTCCCAAGGTGCTGTCAGAGCATCTATCAGGACTGCTCCTGGATCCCTGGATCTGGACCCGTAACGAGGAAGCTTGGCGTTCTGTCGAGACGCCATGAGATCTATCTCTGGTTTGCCCCAACGTCGAAGTATTTGGGCAAAGACCTCCGGATGAAGTTCCCACTCCCCCGGATGAAAAGTCTGACGACTTAAGAAATCCGCCTCCCAGTTCTCCACTCCCGGGATGTGGATTGCTGACAGGTGGCAAGAGTGAGACTCTGCCCAGCGAATTATCTTTGATACTTCCATCATAGCTAGGGAGCTTCTTGTCCCTCCCTGATGGTTGATGTAAGCTACAGTCGTGATGTTGTCCGACTGAAACCTGATGAACCCCCGAGTTGTCAACTGGGGCCAAGCCAGGAGGGCATTGAGAACTGCTCTCAATTCCAGAATGTTTATTGGCAGGAGACTCTCCTCCTGACTCCATTGTCCCTGAGCCTTCAGAGAATTCCAGACGGCACTCCAACCTAGAAGGCTGGCGTCTGTTGTTACAATTGTCCAGTCTGGTCTGCTGAATGGCATCCCCCTGGACAGATGTGGCCGAGAAAGCCACCATAGAAGAGAATTTCTGGTCTCTTGATCCAGATTCAGAGAAGGGGATAAGTCTGAGTAATCCCCATTCCACTGACTTAGCATGCACAGTTGCAGTGGTCTGAGGTGTAAGCGTGCAAAGGGTACTATGTCCATTGCCGCTACCATTAAGCCGATTACCTCCATGCATTGAGCCACTGACGGGTGTTGAATGGAATGAAGGGTGCGGCAAGCACTTTGAAGTCTTGTTAGCCTGTCCTCTGTCAGGTAAATCTTCATTTCTACAGAATCTATAAGAGTCCCCAGGAAGGGAACTCTTGTGAGTGGAACGAGTGAACTTTTCTTTTCGTTCACCTTCCATCCATGTGACCTTAGAAATGCCAGCACTAACTCTGTATGAGACTTGGCAGTTTGAAAGCTTGAAGCTTGTATCAGAATGTCGTCTAGGTATGGAGCTACCGAGATTCCCCGCGGTCTTAGTACCGCCAGAAGAGCACCCAGAACCTTTGTGAAGATTCTTGGAGCTGTAGCCAATCCGAATGGAAGAGCCACAAACTGGTAATGCCTGTCTAGGAAGGCAAACCTTAGGTACCGATAATGATCTTTGTGAATCGGTATGTGAAGGTAAGCATCTTTTAAATCTACAGTGGTCATGTACTGACCTTCTTGGATCATAGGTAAAATTGTCCGAATAGTCTCCATCTTGAACGATGGAACTCTTAGGAATTTGTTTAGGATCTTTAAGTCCAGGATTGGTCTGAAAGTTCCCTCTTTTTTGGGAACCACAAACAGATTTGAGTAAAACCCCTGTCCCTGTTCTGATCGTGGAACTGGATGGATTACTCCCATTAACAAGAGCTCTTGTACGCAGCATAGAAACGCCTCTTTCTTTGTCTGGATTGTTGACAATCTTGACAGATGAAATCTCTCTCTTGGAGGAGAGTATTTGAAGTCCAGAAGGTATCCCTGAGATATTATCTCTAGCGCCCAGGGATCCTGAACATCTCTTGCCCAAGCCTGGGCGAAGAGAGAAAGTCTGCCCCCCACTAGATCCGATCCCGGATCGGGGGCCCTCAATTCATGCTGTTTTAGGGGCAGCAGCAGGTTTCCTAGTCTGCTTGCCCTTGTTCCAGGACTGGTTAGGTTTCCAGCCTTGTCTGTAGCGAGCAACAGCTCCTTCCTGTTTTGGTGCAGAGGAAGTTGATGCTGCTCCTGCTTTGAAATTACGAAAGGAACGAAAATTAGACTGTCTAGTCTTGGCTTTGGCTTTGTCCTGAGGCAGGGCATGGCCTTTACCTCCTGTAATGTCAGCGATAATCTCTTTCAACCCGGGCCCGAATAAGGTCTGCCCTTTGAAAGGTATATTAAGCAATTTAGACTTAGAAGTAACATCAGCTGACCAGGATTTTAGCCACAGCGCCCTGCGTGCCTGAATGGCGAATCCTGAATTCTTCGCCGTAAGTTTAGTAAGATGTACTACGGCCTCCGAAATGAATGAATTAGCTAGTTTAAGGACTCTAAGCCTGTCCGTAATGTCGTCCAGAGTAGCTGAACCAATGTTCTCTTCCAGAGACTCAATCCAGAATGCCGCTGCAGCCGTGATCGGCGCAATGCATGCAAGGGGTTGCAATATAAAACCTTGTTGAACAAACATTTTCTTAAGGTAACCCTCTAACTTTTTATCCATTGGATCTGAAAAAGCACAGCTATCCTCCACCGGGATAGTGGTACGCTTAGCTAAGGTAGAAACTGCTCCCTCCACCTTAGGGACCGTTTGCCATAAGTCCCTTGTGGTGGCGTCTATTGGAAACATTTTTCTAAATATCGGAGGGGGTGAGAACGGCACACCGGGTCTATCCCACTCCTTAGTAACAATTTCAGTAAGTCTCTTAGGTATAGGAAAAACCTCAGTACTCGTCGGTACCGCAAAATATTTATCCAACCTACACATTTTCTCTGGTATTGCAACTGTGTTACAATCATTCAGAGCCGCTAACACCTCCCCTAGTAATACACGGAGGTTTTCCAGTTTAAATTTAAAATTTGAAATATCTGAATCCAGTCTGTTTGGATCAGAACCGTCACCCACAGAATGAAGTTCTCCGTCCTCATGTTCTGCCACCTGTGACGCAGTGTCTGACATGGCCCTAATATTATCAGCGCACTCTGTTCTCACCCCAGAGTGATCACGCTTACCTCTTAGTTCTGGTAATTTAGCCAAAACCTCAGTCATAACAGTAGCCATATCCTGTAATGTGATTTGTAATGGCCGCCCAGATGTACTCGGCGCTACAATATCACGCACCTCCCTCTGAGCGGGAGATGTAGGTACTGACACGTGAGGCGAGTTAGTCGGCATAACTCTCCCCTCGTTGTTTGGTGAAATTTGTTCAATTTGTACAGATTGACTTTTATTTAAAGTAGCATCAATACAGTTAGTACATAAATTTCTATTGGGCTCCACTTTGGCATTGCAACAAATGACACAGGTATCATCCTCTGAATCAGACATGTTTAACACACTAGCAAATAAACTTGCAACTTGGAAATACAATTCAATTAGAATAATATTAAAACGTACTGTGCCTTTAAGAAGCACAGAAGATCTATGACAGTTGAAAATTAATAAATTGAAACAGTTATAGCCTCAATCCTTGTAAACAACACAACTTTAGCAAAGGTTTAATCCCATTAGCAAAGATAACAAATTCTGAAAGCAGGAAACAAATTACAGAATAAACGTTTTTTATCTCAGTCAAACTATAATTCTCACAGCTCTGCTGAGAGAAATTACCTCCCTCAAAATAAGTTTTGAAGACCCCTGAGCTCTGTAGAGATGAACCGGATCATGCAGGGAATACAATGAGTTGCTGACTGAAATATTTGATGCATAGTAAAAGCGCCAAAAAACGGCCCCTCCCCCTCACACACAGCAGTGAGGGAGAACAGAAACTGTCAGAAAACAGATTAAGCAACTGCCAAGTGGAAAAATAGTGCCCAAACATTTATTCACTCAGTACCTCAGCAAATGAAAACGATTTTACATTCCAGCAAAAACGTTAAACATAATCTCTAGTTATTAAACAGCTTTATGTATTTCTTCAGTGTAATTCTAGTGAAGTACCATTCCCCAGAATACTGAAGTGTAAAGTATACATACATGACATTATATCGGTATGGCAGGATTTTCTCATCAATTCCATTGTCAGAAAATAAAAACTGCTACATACCTCTATGCAGATTCATCTGCCCGCTGTCCCCTGATCTGAAGTTTACCTCTCCTCAGATGGCCGAGAAACAGCAATATGATCTTAACTACTCCGGCTAAAATCATAACAAAAACTCTGGTAGATTCTTCTTCAAACTCTGCCAGAGAGATAATAACACACTCCGGTGCTATTTTAAAATAACAAACTTTTGATTGAAGATATAAAACTAAGTATAATCACCATAGTCCTCTCACACATCCTATCTAGTCGTTGGGTGCAAGAGAATGACTGGGAGTGACGTAGAGGGGAGGAGCTATATGCAGCTCTGCTGGGTGAATCCTCTTGCACTTCCTGTTGGGGAGGAGTAATATCCCAGAAGTAATGATGACCCGTGGACTGATCACACTTAACAGAAGAAAAGCAGACTGATGTTCTAGCCCTAAAAAGGGCTTTTTGGGGTGCTGTCCTTACAGCAGAGATCAGATGAGTCCTTCAGGACTGTAGTGGACACTGAATACACTAGCCTAGCTATCGATTTCCCTATTAAATCAGCAGCAGCTACACTGTCCCTCCTCTCACTAAGAATGCAGCTTCCGAATGAATCTAAAATGGATGCTGTCCAAGAGGTGGGAGGGAGGGTCTGCTACTGATTGGCTGGAATGTGTCTTCTGACTGTGAATAGGGGGCGGACCGAACATCGCATATGTTCGCTGTCCACGGCGAACGCGAACATGCTATGTTCGCCGGGAACTATTCGCCGGCGAACTATTTGCGACATCACTAATATGCATTAATACTGATGGACATTTTCTCTGCATGTAAAAGTTTATCATAATAACTTATTACAAACCATAGCTAAAGATAAAAAATTCATAACATTAAAATAAATGAACTTAGCTTTGGTAGGACTGATATCAGTCAGCAGGATTCCAACAGTGTTTTCTGATACAGGAACAGTTTTGAGATATCTTGCAAATGTAAGAGAGAAAAAAAAAAAGCAAAATATCAATTTCCTTAAATGACAGTTTCAGGAATGGGAAAGAAATGCAAAACAAAATAAGCCTCTGGAAACCAGAAGCAAAAAGAAATGAATTCTTAAATAATGTCAAAAGTTTGGCGCCAAGTATGACGCCCACAACTGGCAAAATATTTTTTGGTGCCAAGAACGTCTGCAACAAACACGAGCGTCATAGATGACGCAACCACGTGAAAACTCTCGGCGCCAACTAAGACGCCGGAAATGACAAAAATATATCAACAAACGTAATTCTCGCGCCAAAAAAGTGACGCAATAAATTATAGCATTTTGCGCACCCGAGAGCCTAACAGCCCGCAATTTAGAAAAGAGAGTCAATTTGAAAATTTCAGGTAAGTAAAAAAAAAAAATCTTTTTTTTTTTTTTTTTTCTTTTTATATGCATTTCCTAAAATGAAACTGACAGTCTGCAAAAAGGAAATATACTGATAAACCTGAATCATGGCAAATATAAGTACAAACACTATATTTAGAACTTTACATATAAAGTGCCAAACCATAGCTGAGAGTGTCTTAATAAAGGAAAACATACTTAGCAAAAGACACTCATCTACATAAAGTAGAAAGCCAAACCAGTACTGAAACGAGAATCAGCAGAGGTAATGGTATATAAGAGTATATCGTCGATCTGAAAAGGGATGTAGGAGATGAATCTCTACGACCGATAACAGAGAACCTATGAAATAGATCCCCGTTAGGATGACCTTTGCATTCAATAGGTAATACTCCCTTCACATCCCTCTGTCATTCACTGCACTCTGAGAGGAACCGGGCTTCAGCATGCTGAGAAGCGCATATCAAATTAGAAATCTAGCACAAACTTACTTCACCACCTCCATAGGAGGCAAAGTTTGTAAAACTGAATTGTGGGTGTGGTGGGGGGTGTATTTATAGGCATTTTGAGGTTTGGAAAACTTTGCCCCTCCTGGTAGGACTGTATATTCCATATGTCACTAGCTCATGGACTCTTGCCAATTACATGAAAGAAAACTTTATTATAGTGGCGGCGGTGTAGGGGGGCAGATTAGGGGTTAATAAATATAATGTAGGTGGCGGTGGGCTCCGGGAGCGGCGGTTTAGGGGTTAAACAATTTATTTAGTTGCTGCGGGGTCCAGGATCGGCAGGATAGGGGTTAATAACTTTATGTAGGTGGTAGCGGTATAGGGGGCGGCAGATTAGGGGTTAATAGGTATAATGTAGGTGGCGGCAGGGTCCGGGAGCGGTGGTTTAGGGGTTAATATATTTATTAGAGTTGCGGCGGCGTCCGGGAGTGGCGGTTTAGGGGTTAATATATTTATTAGAGTTGCGGCGGGGTCCGGGAGCGGCGGTTTAGGGGTTAATATATTTATTAGAGTTGCGGCGGGGTCCGGGAGCGGCGGTTTAGGGGTTAATAACTTTATTTAGTTGCGGGGGGCTCCGGGAGCGGCGGTTTAGGGGGTAAACAGTATAGTCTAGTGTGGGTGCTTAATGACAGTATAGCAAGAAAGCTGCGAATAAGCCGAAGAGCAGCAAGATCGATGACTGTTAGTTAACAACAGTCCGCTGCTCATCGCACCGTACTTGGTGCGCGGCTTTTTGACAGCTTTCTTGATAAATTTGGCGAACGTTTTCAGGTCCGCGGCGGCGATGTTAGGCGATCTTAGGTGAGCGTATTGGGGCCGTCGAATGCAGGTAAGTAGACAGCTTTATAAATAGAGGCCATTGTCTTTTTATCATGCATAAGTTGATTATGCAAATCTACTGTATTTACTGGTTTTAAATGTTTTAAAATTGATTTAGTATATAGCAAAGTGTTTGACTGGAAAGAGCTCCAAAATATATGTCTAAATATGTGTATGTATACAGGTCTATATACAGTCATGCGAAAAAGAAAGTACACCCTCTTTGAATTCTATGGTTTTACGTATCAGGACATAATAACAATCATCTGGTCCTTCGTGTTTAGCGCAGTTGGTCTAACACAGTGTTGGGATAGCGAGCAAATGTTAACTGTTAGGTTTTTTCAACAAGCCCCATATAAGTCAATGGGGAGACGAAGCTAATTCGGTATCCAAATTCGTGAAGTTAGCGGGTCCCGGACTATCACTTATGCTCTAATATTTCACTTTGAGCACAATTAGCGCAAAAGCAAAACATTTATTTAGCGTTCCACCTGTAATCTGGCTCAATGTGTTTTGAATAGAAATACTTGAAATTCCTATGTTCTTCAAATAGAAACAAAATTATTTTTTATTTTTAAATAAATAAATATATATATATATATCTGTATAAACAATATATATCTGTATATATTCATATAGATACAGTATATAGATATATATTTTACGTATATATAAAATGAAAAATATGTGAAGAACAGGAATTTAAAGCATTCCTGAGGTACTTCGGGTGTAGCGCAGTGTCTGGTTAGTGCACAAGCGATAACTAACAGTTTGGGTTTTTTTCAGCGTGCCCCATAGAAATCTAAGGGAACAAGTTAATGCAGTTGTGGTATCCAAAGTTCTGAAGTTAGCGCACCTCAGACTTTTGCTTGCACGTTAACTTTCACACACTAATGTGGCTGCGATCATTTTTTACTTTGTGTGCAGATGGCGCGGGACAAAACAGTAGTGCTCCACTTGTAATCTAGCCCTTAGTGTTTATGTTTCTTACTCCAATTTAATAAGGTCAATATTTCTAGCTTTAAATGTTTACTAATGGAGATCTGTATGTCATGCTAAGTACTCCCCAATAAGTTGAAAAATGGTACATTAGTAACAGCAGTTTGATGTTTAAAACATTATGAGATACAGTTTTTAAATGCAGAGATTTCATTAACAAGGATTTAAAGCCTGAAATGTTTTGGCTTTTTAAAATTTCAGTTCTTTTAGACACTTTTATTTAAAAAACAAAATCTTGCCTATGATTTTCATAATTTGATCATTGAGCTATTTATATCAATGTTCATATGCAAAGCAGTTTATAATGACACAGTAAAACTACTGAAACCTGTGAATGCCCAATCCTAAAACAATTTTGAAATCATATTACATTCTAAATCATTATATAACATTGCTCAAAAATAATAATGTAGCATGATTGCTAAAAAAAAGGCCTAATTTATCAAAAATTAAAATGACAATATTCCAATTTCAAAAACATAGCTTACAATACTATCATTAAAGAGACGCTGCATAAATTAGCGGTCCTGTGGTTTTTTCATCATGTTTATACTCCCTTTAAAATATTTGTTGATCTGTTCAAAAGTGTATGTACTGTGAATATGCATTAAGAATGTTATTTTTATTGTTTGCATGGTTAGTTTTTCAATATAAAGCCAAATATCTCTGTGAATCCTGTTCAGATTATGAGTTTTAACAGGGCATTCTGATTTATGACCTTGACCAGATTTCATTGCAATTAGTATGGCTCTTTGGGCTGTTGCTGTGACAAAGATTTCTTTTAGTTTTAAACTGGGTTAATAAATATCCCCCTTTTTCTAACAAATATCTCAAAAACTATAGTACCGATTTATGTCACTTAATTGGTAATTGTAATTGGTTATTGTATTTAGAGTCATTGCCAATTTACCATTAGAAAACTCGGGTTATATTGTAAAGGCATTTCCCATGTTATCTGAGGTGCAGTAATAATATTCACCTCGATTTACGAGTTTTGCCTTAAACAGGGTGTGAAAATAACGCTACAAAATTTGCGTTATTGCACTTTAGTGCTGTCATTACAAGTTACTGAAAAACCTCATTGTGCTGTGCGTTATGGTGCGTTAAGCTCCATACCGCACAAAAGCCAAGGGCTGAGTTTATGTGCTCGTGCACGCTTTCCTCCATAGACATCAATGGGAAGAAAGTGTTAGAAAAAAGTCTAACTCCTGCGATCGCGGAATGGAGATCGCCGTAACACAACCCCATTGATGCCTTTTGAGAAAAGAAAATTATGTTTAAACCTAACACCCTAAGATAAACCCCTAGTCTAAACACCCCTAGCCTGCCAGCCGATATCACCGACACTAATAAAAGTTATTAACACCTAAACTGCCGCCCGACATCGCCGACACTAATAAAAGTGATTAACCCATAATTCGCCGCTCCCCAACATCGCTGATACTAAGTAAACCTATTAACCCCTAAACCACTGCTCCCCCACATTGCAACTAATAAACTAAACATATTAACCCCTAAACAGCTGCCCCCCCACATCGCAAAACACTCAATTAAACTATTAACCCCTAAACCTAATACCCCCCTTAACTTTAAATTAAAAGTTACAATATAACTATCTTTAAATAAGTAAAAACTTACCTGTGAAATAAAATACTAACTAACATTAAACTATAAATTAACCTAACATAACTATTCTAATAAAATAAAATAAAAATACCAATTAAAAAAATCTAAATTACAAATTTGAAAAAACCATAATACAATGAAAAAAATTAAAAGATTCTAAGATTACAAAAATAATAAACACTAAAATTACGAAAAATAAAAAACTCTAAGATTACAAAAAATTTAGTGAAATTATCAAAAATAAAATTAATTACACCCAATCTAATAGCCCTATAAAAATAAAAAGCCCCCCCAAAATAAAAACACCCCCTAACCTACAATAAACTACCAATAGCCCTTAAACTGGCTTTTTGAAGGGCATTGCCCTAAGTTAAACAGCTCTTTTCACAAACATAGCAAGAAAGTGGATTCCCCAAATTGAGGGGTTTCCAAAAGTCTAGGCTTAATCAGCACAACCGTTAGTAATAACAACTCAAGAGACATAAGTGTCAAAAATTATAAAAATATCCTTTAATAAATCACACAATTCACAAACATACCACATTCATGCATGGGATCCCAGTAATAAAAATTCAATAGACTGAGAGCAAACTTCTGGTGCACCAGGGTGAACTGGATATGTATATATTAACCAGTGGTATTAGATATTTGTAATCCACAAGAGAGATAGTTCCATATCTTTAGAGTCCCCAAAGTGCCGCTCTGCTAAACTAGCCAGACCAAACCCTCGACCCAAAAACAGTGATCGAATCACCTTTCAAAGCATACTTTTTCAAGCCGTGTGTGTTATTCACAGGTACATCAACTGTCATTTCCTTCTTGACCACATTTGGTAAATAGTACTACCTGTGTTTGTAGTGCCAACGGCAGGATCTTCAATGCTTACATGGAGCGCGGTCTTACAGGGCAGGTCGGGGCTAGTCGGGATCCAATGCTGCGGATATATATACAGTTGTGCTCATAAGTTTACATACCCTGGCAGAATTTATGATTTCTTGGCCATTTTTCAGAGAATATGAATGATAACAAAAAAACTTTTCTTTCACTCACGGTTAGTGTTTGACTGAAGCCATTTATTATCAATCAACTGTGTTTACTCTTTTTAAATCATAATGACAACAGAAACTACCCAAATGACCCTGATCAGAAGTTTACATACCCTGGTGATTTTGGCCTGATAACATGCACACAAGTTGACATAAAGGGGTTTGAATGGCTATTAAAGGTAACCATCCTCACCTGTGATCTGTTTTCTTGTAATTAGTGTGTGTGTATAAAAGGTCAATGAGTTTCAGGACTTCTGACAGACCCTTGCATCTTTCATCCAGTGCTGCACTGACAATTCTGGATTCTGAGTCATGGGGAAAGCAAAAGAATTGTCAAAGGATCTGCGGGAAAAGGTAGTTGAACTGTATAAAACAGGAAAGGGATATAAAAAAGATATCCAAGGAATTGAGAATGCAAATCAGCAGTGTTCAAACTCTAATCAAGAAGTTGAAAATAAGGGGTTCTGTTGAAACCAAACCACGGTCAGGTTGACCAAGTAAAATTTCAGCCACAACTGCCAGGAAAATTGTTCAGGATGCAAAGAGAAACCCACAAATAACTTCAGGTGAAATACAGGACATGTGGTGTGGCTGTTTCAAGATGCACAATAAGGAGGCACTTGAAGAAAGATGGGCTGCATGGTTGAGTCGCCAGAAGAAAGCCATTACTACGCAAATGCCACAAAGTATTCCACTTACAAGACGCCAAACAGCACAGAGACAAGCCTCAAACCTTCTGGCACAAAGTAATTTTGAGTGATGAGACCAAAATTTAGCTTTTTGGCCACAACCATAAACGCTACATTTGGAGAGGAGTCAACAAGGCCTGTGATGAAAGGTAAACCATTCCTACTGTGAAACACAGAGGTTTGGTCAGAATTGATGGCAAGATAAATGCAGTAAGTTATAAAACAGAACACCTCATTTTCCACTTCTTGATTAGAGTTTGAACACTGCTGATTTGCATTCTCAATTCCTTGGATATCTTTTTATATCCCTTTCCTGTTTTATACAGTTCAACTACCTTTTTCCCACAGATCCTTTGACAATTCTTTGTCTTTCCCCATGACTCAGAATCCAGAAACGTCAGTGCAGCACTGGATGAAAGATGCAAGGGTCTGTCAGGAGTCCTGAAACTCATTGACCTTTTATACACACACACTAATTACAAGAAAACAGATCACAGATGAGGATGGTTACCTTTAATAGCCATTCAAACCCCTTTGTGTAAACCTTTGTGCATGTTATCAGGCCAAAATCACCAGGGTATGTAAACTTTTCATCAGGGTCATTTGGGTAGTTTCTGTTGTCATTATGATTTAAAAAGAGTAAACACAGTTCATTGATAATAAATGGCTTCAGACAAACACTAACCATGAGTGAAATAAAAGTTTTTGTGTTATCATTCATATTCTCTGAAAAATGGCCAAGAAATCATAAATTTTCCCAGGGTATGTAAACTTATGAGCACAACTGTATATATATATATATATATATATATATATATATATATATATATATATATATATATATATATATATATATATAGTGATTGTAAAGATAGGAATCTGAAAAGTCCAAAAGTCCTGCTAAAGAGCTGCTGGAAAAATGTTTACTGATGGATTAGAATTCCAGTGTCCAAATCTGCCTTAAAGGGCCACTAAACCCAAAATCTTTATTTCATGATTCAGATAGAACATACAAATTTAAACAACATTACAATTTACTTCTATTATTTATTTTGCTTCATTTTTTTAGATATCCTTATTTGAAGAAAAAGCAATGCACATGGGTGAGCCAATCACATGAGGCTTCTATGTGCAGCAACCAATCAGCAGCTACTGAGCATATCTAGATATGCTTTTCAGCAATGAATATAAAGAGAATAAAACAAATTAGATAATAGAAGTAAATTAGAAAGATGTTTAAAAATGCATTCTCTTTCTAAATCATGAAAGAAAAAATGTGGGTATCATGGCCCTTTAACTGTCTTGTCTTTACTGTATAGAGCTGCTAAATATGTTGGCAAATTGCAAACAAAGAAATTATTATTATTATTATTATTATTAATAATAATAATAATAATAATAATAATAATAATAATAATGTGCATGATAAATGGTTTATGTCAAGGTTTTCCTTTTGAATGTATTGTCTTTGCATTTGAAAACTCTCTGAACAGCTAGTGTAAAGTACTTTGCATGAGAATTCTGATTAAATAGGATCCAGAGATGCTATAGTAGCAGCCACATCATCTAGGAAACAGACTATTAATAATAGATTCTAATAACTGAGCACAAAGCAGGCCATAAAAAAGACTGGGACGTACAGCTGTGGATGTGCAGCTCAATAGAGTATTATGAATAACTCATACACTACACGTGGACATTATGTAAATGCAAGTCTGAAAATTTCCATTGGTATTTAAGGCTATTTCCTGTTCTGACTAGTACATTTTTTCCATGGCTGGTAATCTGCAGTTATAATTTGATATATTAATATATATATACTGTATATATATATATGTGCGTGAAATACAGATTTTAAGTTACATTACAATATAAATGTGGGTGAAATGCTAAGCTAGATGGTATTTATTGATCCAGTAATACCTATTAGCTCTATTAACACACAAATGCAGCACCTAGGTCAGCTCCGAAGCAGACTGGGAGCTACCTTGTATTTTAGCAGGTTGAATAACCCGTCACTGCTGAGCCATTTTAGTTATCACTGAGGCAGATTGTTCTCTGCTCTCTGCATTAAAATATCAACTTTAGTGGGGGTTTGTTTTATTGTTTGTCTGTTTTTCCACACAAATCATAACCTTGATTTCAGGCAGATAAAATTAGAAATTAACTTTAGTTTGCAGAATTACCATATCAGAAAGAAACCATAATAGAAAAAAATGCAAAAAAAAGGTGATTTGTTTTGTGTAATTTTCTATAGTATACATTGTATACCAAATGCATGGAAGTAATTCATTTCAAACATTTTAAACACTTTCACCTAGATTACGAGTTTTGCGTTAGGGTTAAAAAGCAGCGTTGAGAGGTCCCAATGCTGCTTTTTAATGCCTGCTGGTATTACGAGTCTTTCAGGTACAGGTGTACCGCTCACTTTTTTGGCCAGACTCGGAAATACCGGGTGGGTGGTGGGTTTTAATGTTGGGGGGGGGGTATTTGTACTTTTTTTACAGGTAAAAGAGCTGATTACTTTGGGGCAATGCCTCGAAAAAGGCCCTTTAAGGGCTATTTGTAATTTAGTGTAGGGTAGGGCTTTTTTATTTTGGTGGGCTTTTTTATTTTGTTAGGGGGATTAGAGTAGGTGTAATTAGTTTAAAAATCTTGTAATTATTTTATTATTTTCTGTAATTTAGTGGGGGGGTTTTCTCGTAATTTAGATATTTTTTTTAAATTGTAATTAATTGTATTTAGTTTAGGGAATTAATTTAATTATAGTGTAGTGTTAGGTGTAATTGTAACTTAGGTTTTATTTTACAGGTAAATTTGTCTTTATTTTAACTAGGTAGTTATTAAATAGTTATTAACTATTTAATAACTATTGTACCTAGTTAAAATAAATACAAAGTTGCCTGTAAAATAAAAATAAACCCTAAGCTAGCTACAATGTAACTATTAGTTATATTGTAGCTATCTTAGGGTTTATTTTATAGGTAAGTATTTAGTTTTAAATAGGAATAATTTAGTGAATTGTAGTAATTTTATTTAGATTTATTGTAATTAGATTTAAAGGGACAGTAAAGTAAAAAAAAATCTTTCATGATTTAAATAGGGCGTGTAATTTTAAACAACTTTCCAATTTACTTTTATTACCAATTTTGCTTTGTTCTCTTGGTATTCTTAGTTGAAAGCTAAATCTAGGAGGTTCATGTGCTAATTTCTTAGACCTTAAAGACTGCCTCTAATCGGAAAGCATTTTGACAGTTTTTCACCACTAGAGGGCGTTAGTTCATGTGTTTCATATAGATAACATTGAGCTCCGGCACGTGAAGCTCCTAAGAGCAAGCACTGATTGGCTAAAAATGCATGTCTGTCAAAAGAACTGAAATAAGGGGGCAGTTTGCAGAGGCATAGATACAAGGTAATCACAGAGGTTAAAAGTATATTATTATAACTGTGTTGGTTATGCAAAATTGGAGAATGGGTAATAAAGGGATTATCTACCTTTTTAAACAACAAAAATTCTGGTGTTTACTGTCCCTTTAAGTTAGGGGGGGTTAGGGTTAGACTTAGGTTTAGGGGTTAATAACTTTATTATAGCGGTGGCGACATTGTGGGCTGCAGATTAGGGGTTAATAAATGTAGTTAGGTTGCAGCGACATTGGGGCGGCAGATTAGGGGTTAATAAATATAATGTAGGTGTCGGCGATGTCGGGGGAGGCGGATTAGGGGTTCATAAGTATAATGTAGGTGACGGCGGTGTCCGGAGTGGCAGATTAG
The DNA here is from genome assembly GCF_027579735.1 of Bombina bombina. NCBI lineage: Eukaryota > Metazoa > Chordata > Amphibia > Anura > Bombinatoridae > Bombina > Bombina bombina. The sequence goes on from NC_069501.1 coordinate 358,009,998, forward strand.
GGGTTAATAATATAATGCAGGCGTCAGCGATGTAGGGGTTCATAAGTATAATGTAGGTGGCGGCGGTGTCCGGAGCGGCAGATTAGGGGTTAATAATATAATGTAGGTGTCGGCGATGTCGGGGTCGGAGGATTAGGGGTTCATAAGTATAATGTAGGTGGCGGCGGTGTCCGGAGTGGCAGATTAGGGGTTAATAATATAATGCAGGTGTCAACGATGTCGGGGGCGGCAGATTAGGGGTTAATAAGTGTAAGTTAAGGGGTGTTTAGACTCGGGGTTCATGTTAGGGTGTAAGGTGTAGACATAACTTTATTTCCCCATAGGAATCAATGGGGCTGCGTTAAGGAGTTTTACGCTGCTTTTTTGCAGGTGTTTTTTTTTCAGCCGGCTCTCCCCCATTGATTCCTATGGGGAAATCGTGTACAAGCACGTTTTACCAGCTCACCGCTAACGTAAGCAGCGCTGGTATTGAGGTGAGATGTGGAGCTAAATTTTGCTCTTCACTCACTTTTTGGCGGTTAACGCCGGGTTTGTAAAAACCCGTAATAACAGCATTGTCTGTAAGTGAGCCGTGAGGGAAAACTGCTCATTAGCACTGCACAGCCTCTAACGCAAAACTCGTAATCTAGGTGTTTGTTTAGTATCAATTCAAGCAATAGCTCTGTTTTAGTAAAAAAATATTAACTGAAGATTGGAAGATAAATGTATTTTTTTGTCACTTTGTACTAGTTAAAATTGATAAAGACATTGGGTAGGAATATAATCTCTGTTCATAAAATATTATATCAGTTTTACACTAATTCAGATTTCACAGAGGGGTGACAACTCAATTTGACAATCTGTGAATTGACCTACCCCTGTCAATAAGCACTGATCATTAGCATAATAATAAAAAAAAAAAATTAAAAACCCATGCAATATATATTTGTTTTATCAAAATGTCATCTATTTTAGCTCCCCTACCCTCTTTTGAAATATATTATTATTGTAATTAATAAAGTGCCAACATATTATAAGGGTTACATTGCAATTATAAGGGTACAACTTGGACCCTCTTTTCAAAAGTGTGGGTTTGTTGGGATACGGCTAACTATATTAAGAAGCACCAACAGCGTTCGTTGAAAACGCTTCTTAGTTGAATTGTATCTAACCTGCTCTAGCAACACAGCATTAGTGTGATTGTCCACTTAAGAATCGGGCTGACGAAGTCGCTCATATTTGGGTGAATTATTTATATGATGTTATTTACTTAAAGGGACAGTCTATACCAGAATTTTTTATTGTTTTAAAAGACAGATAATCCCTTTATTACCCATTCCCCAGTTTTGCATAACCAACACAGTTATATTTATATACTTTTTACCTCTGTGATTATCTTGTATCTAAGCCTCTGCAAACTGCCCCTTTATTTCAGTTCTTTTGACAGACTTGCAGTTTAGCCAATCAGTGTTGGCTCCCAGACAACTTCACATGCATGAGCACAGTGTTATCTATATGAAACACATGAACTAACACCATCTAGTGGTCAAAAACTGTTAAAATGCATTCTGAAAAGAGGTGGCCTTCAAGGTCTAAGAAATTAGCATATGAACCTCCTAGGTTAAGCTTTCAACTAAGAATACCAAGAGAACAAAGTAAAATTGGGGATAAAAGTAAATTGGAAAATTGTTTAAAATTACATGCCCTATCTGAATCATGAAAGTTTATTTTGGACTAGACTGTCCCTTTAACCCCTTAATGACAACTGACGTACCAGGTACGTCCTGCAAAAACTTGCAGTTAGTGACAATGGACGTACCTGGTACGTCAGTTGTCTAAGAGAGTGCTGGAAGCGATCGCAATCGCTTCCAGCAGCTCTCAGGGTATTGCAGTGATGCCTCGATATTGAGGCATCCTGCAATACCCTTTAAAAAGCATCCGATGCAGAGAGAGCCACTCTGTGGCCCTCTCTGCACCGGTAGCGATGGGGCCGTTCGTTGGTGGGTGGGAGCTTACAGGGAGGAGGGTGGGCGGCCCATCGCTACCCGGCATCCGGTTCCTTCAAGTGCATTGTGCACGCCGGATGCCGGGAGCGTGCGGGGGGCTGCGTGCACGCGCGCGCAGCAATCACTGGCACTGCCACCAATGAATTTTGGTAAGAGGGAGGGGGGCAGAAAACAGTAAAAAATTTTTAATAATAATAGGATCTGGTAGGGTTAGGGGGGTGGGGGTACTGGGGGGGGCAGCTACACTACAGAAAAAATGAAAAAAAACCCATTTAAAAATTAAAAAAAAAAACACTTTATTTTTTGGGGAAAACTGGGTACTGGCAGACAGCTGCCAGTACCCAAGATGGTGGCAATTAGGTAGGTGGGGAGGGTTAGAGAGGTGTTTGGGGGGGATCAGGGAGGTTGGGGGTTAAGGCAGGGGTCCATCACAGCTGAATAATTAAAAAAAAACAAACAAAAAAAAAAAAACACCTTTTATTTTAGTACTGGCAGACTTTCTGCCAGTACTTAAGATGGCGGGGACAATTGTGGGGTGGGGGAGGGAAGAGAGCTGTCTGGGAGGGATCAGGGGGTGGGATGTGTCAGGTGGGAGGCTAATCTCTACACTAAAGCTAAAATTAACCCTGCAAGCTCTCTACAAGCTACCTAATTAACCCCTTCACTGCTGGGCTTAATACAAGTGTGGTGCGCAGCAGCATTTAGCGGCCTCCTAATTGCCAAAAAGCAACGCCAAAGCCATATATGTCTGCTATTTCTGAACAAAGGAGATCCCAGAGAAGCATTTACAACCATTTGTGCCATAATTGCACAAGCTGTTTGTAAATCATTTAAGTGAGAAACCTAAAATTGTGAAAAATGTCACTTTTTTTTTTATTTGCTCGCATTTGGCGGTGAAATGGTGGCATGAAATATACCAAAATGGGCCTAGATCAATACTTTGGGTTGTCTACTACACTACACTAAAGCTAAAATTAACCCTTCAAGGTCCCTACAAGATCCCTAATTAACCCCTTCACTGCTGGGCATAATACACGTGTGGTGCGCAGCTGCATTTAGCGGCCTTCTAATTACCAAAAAGCAATGCCAAAGCCATATATGTCTGCTATTTCTGAACAAAGGGGATCCCAGAGAAGCATTTACAACCATTTGTGCCATAATTGCACAAACTGTAAATAATTTCAGTGAGAAACCTAAAGTTTGTGACAAAATTTGTGAAAAAGTGAACAATTTTTTTTATTTGCTCGCATTTGGCAGTGAAATGGTGGCATGAAATATACCAAAATGGGCATAAATCAATACTTTGGGTTGTCTTCAAAAAAAAAATATATACATGTCAAGGGATATTCAGGGATTCCAATGTAACTAGCGCTAATTTTGAAAAAAAGTGGTTTGGAAATAGCAAAGTTCTACTTGTACTTATTGCCCTATAACTTGCAAAAAAAGCAAACAACATGTAACCATTGGGTATTTCTAAACTCAGGACAAAATTTAGAAACTATTTAGCATGGGTGTTTTTTGGTGGTTGTAGATGTGTAACAGATTTTGGAGGTCAAAGTTAGAAAAAGTGTGTTTTTTTCCATTTTTTCCTCATATTTTATATATTTTTTATATTAAATTATAAGATGTGGGGGGGCGGAGCTAGCCAGCAGCAGAGGCAGACGTGTGGATCTGTAGCTCTCTGCACAATTTGATAAAAAACCTGTTTTTCAAGACTCAGATACTCCATAAATCTATACTAAGCATGGGAGCCTTGTGCCTATTGACTTGCTATTATCGGATTTGAAGCTGATAACATGAAGAAAGATTTTTGGGGAATATAACGGTGGAAGGGACGACTGAGACAGAACTCATTGAGAAGCGGCCATCTTATTGCCCTCGTGGCCCTTTCTACCTAGACCAGCTCAACCTTCTTCACATCTGTTAATTTCCCGGTATAATACACCACGACCCATACAGTGGCGGCTATGGAGTACCTCTATAATGAGATAGCTGCAGCGTTCAGGGCCGCAGAAAGAGACATCCATCACATAATACGCAGTTATCTTTCCTACCGACACCCATCTTGTGGGACTGAAGCGAGCTTGCAGACGAGGCATGTATGCGGCACAATACTGCATGAAGCTACACCTATTAGTGCACGATCAGTTGTGCCGACTTTGCAAGGAAACCCGGTGCGGCCACCAGTGGAGGGGCACAGATCACGAATGGCCAGTATGCCCATGTGGTCGTCAGCTAAAAAGACCGCTGCCGGATATATCTCTCAGCCTAGGCTGACCGCAGCAGAGATAAGGAGAAGAGCTAGACCAAGACGGGAGACATATGATACTAGTGCTGCAGATGCTAGGGGCCTGCGGAGCAACACTACTGAAGAGCCTAACCTGGTTCTGCTTGAAGCGGAGGACACGTTGTCTATGATTGCTATGAAGGGAGAATTAGTGTTATGCGGTGAGGCCCTGGGTGATAATCAAGAATGGGACCTGGCCTGCCGAAAAGTTCCATATTTCCAGCTCTTTTTTATTGAGGTGAGACCACATACCCCCGGACTGATTCTTAAATCACTTTGGTGTAAAGGGGAACCGGGAGATAACCCTGAAACCATACTGGACTGTCATGGCTGTGATTTCTCCTGCCTCCAGAGATCCGGAGTGGGCTAAGCCACACAGACTTACATCAGCTGATGCGGATTTCTGGGTCTGCAAAGAGACCCTGGAGATCTCAGTAAAGTTCAGCCTGTCTGAGTTTGTTTTTGCTCTGTTGACGTTCCCATTAAAGTTCCATATTGACTATGTAGATATATGCAAATATAGATGCACTAAGGACTTTCAACTTGTTTAACCTGATAGCCTTAACGACACAGTTGGGTAAATTTGTTCTATAAGTTTTAACTGTTTGTGCAGTTTGGCCCTCTACTGTATACTGTTGCTGTTACTAAGCTTTCTATGTTTTTGATAGCTACCTTACAATTATGTGTAATGCCAATATACTTATCTCTAGCTATCACAAAATATTATAGTATAGTTCCATGAAACTATAGGCATTCACTGCTATTACTGTTTATAGTTTTATACATGTGTCCCTTAGACAAACGGTGGTTATTATAAATATGCTGACAGACAGATTTCCCCTATGGCGACTCTAGAGTCACTTTGTCTGTGATTATTAACTGGGTAATGAGAGCAGTGTTTAACTCCTCTATATACTATCCCATTCTCTATCAGGTATGAGGGTTTTACTTTGAGAGATTTTATTTCTTTGAACTATATACCACTCTCAATCAGTAAGCTTAGATTATTAGTAATATGTTTATACTATTTCTGTGACTCGAGCCGGAGTGGGGTGAAGAGGTTACAGACATACTGAGATGACTATGGGACATTCAGGGTTTGGGCCTGAGATCCTCCCTCCTCACTGTTAGTTATGATTTTTAGCTACAAATTAATAGCGTGTCCCAACTCAGATTGTTTATTGCTGATGTTTGAGATTATTTTGTTTGATGTTCATTTTTCCCTTTTATGTCCATCAGAACTAAGAGAAGTTATACGGGACACTATATAGCACTAACTCTGTATGAAGGCCTAACAACCTGATCTAAGAGACTTTGCTAATGGGCCACGTGGAGTGCTTCATATAAAATATACTTAGTATGTTAGTCGCTGCGTTGCTGTTGAACCAGGAAGGGCACAGTATGTTATCTTTTACAATCATATACAGCTCCAATATGTTATTTTTTATAATCATATACAGCTCCGCTAGGTTAGCAGCTACATTTACTATTCCATATCTATAGCTAAACCTAACATAAGTCCTCTACAGGAGATATGCTAGAGATATAAATCAGTTTATTATTAGGATCTATCTACTATACTTATTGTTTTGTTGGGACTCCCCTGCCAGACTGTTCTACTAGCTCTGTTATATATTTAAATGGTTTGATGTGCTTCTCTATATATTTCTGGGAAGTCTGTTGGGATTAAAATATGTTCTCAATATATAATCTTCTATCACTCTATACAGCTTCTCTAGGTTAACTGCTGCACATATTATTCCACATTCATAAATAACCCTAACATAAGCCCTCTACAAGAGACATGCTAGAGATATTGAACAGTTTATTATTAGGTCCTATTTACTTCCTAAGGTGTTTGTTTACCTGCGGTCGGGCATTGGGCCCGTGTCCGAGTGCAGGATTCAGATATACAACATTGTTTTATATAGGTTAATCCAGACAGTTCAGCTATTTTCCATTGTAAAAGTTTTCTGTGTTCTCATATGTTTTTGTGGAGGGCTTGCTGCAAAGTTGTACTATTTATTGTACTTATCTTATTAAGAGTTTTGAGAAATTTTATTGTGCATGTATAACATAACCCTAGCTCTACGACAAGGTGAAATAATACATCAGCTTGTTGGGACCCCATTGAACTTGTTTTGTATAGTGAAAATTTTGTCTTTGGGGTGTTATGGGTTAATGTGTCAAATAGATAGGATATATAGCAGTTATGATAGCATAGCACCTGATATACACCCATATAGGATCCCCTATTTATAGATAAGATAAGTAATACCTAATTGGTATCTGCCTGTTGACTATATAATTTTAGATACATTTCTCCGTAAGACAAGAGAGTATAGTTAAGTAACTATTACTTGTATATAGTTGAAAACACATGTTATTTCTATGCTACGAGAAGATATTATTTGACTAATTTTACTCTCTATATGGATTGGCTCCGTATTCCCCCCCTAAGGGCTTTCCCTTAGGCCCCGTTTACTAAATGTAAACTTAGGAACATAGATTCCATAGCATTTTCCTATTCCTTATTAGATATTTGACTTGACATAGCAGCACATAATATTCCCCTTCCTGTAATATCCTCATTCTAGTATTACATAATAATAGTCTTGCTAATCTCCTTTTTTATTGCATATTTTCTAATAACTTAACTAGTCTAAGGAGATTTCTTTTTGTATGGGCTTGAATATGGCCCTATAAGCTACATATTTGAATTATTTTCATAACTTTTGGCAATAATAGTCATAAGGGCTCCAAAAGTGCCCCATATTTTCATTTAAAAATCTGAGGTTAGTCCTTTTTACTTTTATTAACCACATAGGTAGCACTTCTCTACTAGTGTTTGGTTCAGTTTTTAGTTTTTGTTTTTTCTATATGTAGAAGTGCAAGACTTTGTTTATGTTTATAGTTTTGTGGAGATGTATGCTATATGCTATATGTACAGTACTCTATACCTTATTATGTATCCTCACGGGTTGAGGGTTTTTTTACGTGATTGCTATGTACTGTTATATTCTTTACCTCAATAAAAAATATTTAAAAAAAAAAAAAAAAATTATAAGATGTGATGAAAAAAAATGGTATCTTTAGAAAGTCCATTTAATGGCGAGAAAAACGGTATATAATATGTGTGGGTACAGTAAATGAGTAAGAGGAAAATTACAGCTAAACACAAACACTGCAGAAATTTAAAAATAGCCATTGTCATTAAGGGTAAGAAAACTGACAGTGAATTTGTGATTTTTTTTTCATTACAGGAACATCCGTTTCACAATAAACTAAAATATTTTGAAATCTCCCCCCCCCCCCCCCTTCAGAAGCAATAAACACAATAACTTTGTTTTTCTTTAAAGCAGTAAATAGATTATTCTCAGAATATGTGGTTTCACTGGTTTTAATTTGCTAATTGTGCATATCTATAATATTTTATAAATGATTTTCTTGAAAGCGGGATACATTTTAGACATAGTTTTAGAGAACTGTATATTATTTCTCCAGGTATGTTTCCGAGACTACTTAAATCATATACTGACTGTTGAGTTAATAAACTGTGACTGCACATGTATGGCACATTAAAATAGTCCCTGGTCTAGGTGATAACTTTCTGAGGATCAACTAAAAAGCCTATTAACTAGAGACTGAACTTTTTGCAACAGTGAATGTTTCTCCTTCAAGTAGTTTGAAGATACTTAAAGAAGAATTTTCATATGATTTGAAATCTATTTTCCTTTGCTATGAAACATTTTCATTTTGTCTTTTATATAGATACCACATGTTAAAACCAACTTGGTTTTCCTCCAGGCACTAGGAAGCAGTTCTGTGAAGGTTTGTTGTGAAAAAGCTTAGAAGAAATGTGCTTCCTTAAAGAGATTTTAATATGACAAAGAAAACGCAGAAAGAAGGAAAACTGTTACACTCAATTCCAAGCAACTCTTCCCAGAAGTTCTGGTAGAGCAATGTGGAATGTACATTCCATTCTACATATCACATGCATAAATGGCAGTCACATTTCTTTTAAAACTACCTGCTAGAATGCCCTATTAAAAAGGGCTGTATTAGACTCTCTTTTCAAACACATATCAGCATGTCAATCATTCTGTTTACTTCAGTGGTGATTGGTAGATATGAGCCGTGGACTGTGCACATAGCATAATTATACTTATAGGCTGCTCAGACTACACACATGCTAATTTTCATATGCTTAATACTTTAAACAGAACATTTAGTATCATGGGTCTCCCTGATTTCTAGGTCCCTAGCTTCATAACCCCTGCACGGGGCTCTGCTGGCTAAGTGTTTGCCACCCAAAATCTAGTTTCTGGAACCACCATTCACCCAAGGAACCCTTTATACACTACCCCATGGGACCTTCAAATTAAATTTTAAACCAATCAGGAGGGCTTGAGAAATGAGCCAATTAGTGATCTTCAAAATGTTTACAGTTTAATATTTCCCCCTTAGTCTTGGTTGGCCCCAGGTATCTTAGCAGATAATAATAATTTAAAGGGTTCTCTAAACTTAATTTTATTTTTAACTTAGCATGCTGTAAGATGCTGAAGATTGAGGATATGGACATTAATCAATGTCTATTAAGAAACTGTGGGACCATCAATCCAAGTAGAAAAATGGCATTGTGCTGATTAGTCACATGGGGGATTATTATAGTGTTAGGGGTAACAGAGAGTAGTTAGTTACTATGTCAGGTAGTCTCTGTGTTAGAGAAGTTCAATGAATATAGGCTTTATGCAGTTAGGATGTCGTATAAAAGGTGAGATCAGGGCCGCCATCAGGGGGTGACAGGGGTGACTCCTGTCAGGGGCCCAATGAGCCAGGGGGGCCCCATGAGGCAAGAACTAAAAAAAAAATTATTTTTTTTTTTAAATTTTGGCAGCCACCAGTGGGTACTACAGCAGAGTGCTAATTGATCATGGGAAATGTTATTACAAGTAGTAAAGTATTAGCATTTGAGAGGATTTATGAGTGTGCACTAAACCACTATGCTCAGTGTGAGACAGACTTGGCACTTTGTACAGTGTGTGCCTGAGTCAGACGGCAGATCACTTTCATTTGAAGAGGAGGTAGGACTTACTTAGCAAATGTTTTTTATTTCTTTGTGCAATTTTGGATTGTAACTTCAGTGTGGTAGTAGTTGTATAGTGGGGCCAGGGGTCCATAAAAATATTTTTTTTTTAGCAGCAGTGTATTTATGATTATTTGACAATGCTGTAGAAATTCTATATTTAAAACCATGCAGAAATGTTTCCTCCTCAATACACAAATGGTAATGCCCTTTTGGCAGATATGCATTTTATATATATATATATATATATATATATATATATATATATATATATATATATTACATTCCAGTTTACTGTCCCTTTATGCAAGGACTTTCCAGATGCAAGGAGGCATTTTAGCTAAGATTTTTACATCTGCATAAAATTTTATACTCTCAGACTAAGATTGCTCAGTGTTTGAAATGAGACAGGTTAACTTAAAACTGTTCAGTTTACACTACAGCTGACTTAGTTTTGAAATACATACCAACAAGCCTAAATCCTGCATTTAACCAGATCTAATGGTATGAGTACCACAGCTTATGGTCCCACCAAGACCATATAGAGTACAGCATTTTCAAAATCCATAAGTACAGCTGACAGATGAGAAAATTTGTACACTATATTTGAAGTGGTGCTCTTGGTTGGGGAAAATGGGAAAAAAAAAAAAAACATATGTCAACCTTTTAAAGGTACTTTTCTTCATCTAGCCATCTACCCAGCTCATTAATGTACAATTTTGAATTCACAGAATTATTTTTGTTTGCACATTTACAAATATGATTCTTTAAAAAGTGATCTCTTAATTTCTGCATTTTTTTTATCATGCATGTCACACACTGTTGATTTAGGGGATGCAAGGTGCATAAATGTTTCCTCCTGTGAGTGTTTCTGTGGGTGTATGTGTTTATGTCTTTGTGCTTTGGTTTGTGTCTCTATGTGTATGTATTTTTTATCTGTGGGTCTCTCTGTGAGGGTGGGTGTGTATGTCTTTGTGCATTTTCTGTGGATGTCTGTGAGGGTATGTGCATATGTCTTTGAGCTTTTTCTATGGGCGTTTCTGTGAGGGTGTTTGTGTGTATGTATGTATGTATGTCTGTGTTTTCTGTGGATGTCTCAGTGAGGGTGTGTGTATGTATGTCTTTGTGAATTTTCTGTGGATGTCTATGAGGGTATGTGCATATGTCTTTGAGCTTTTTCTATGGGCGTTTCTGTGAGGGTGTTTGTGTGTATGTATGTATGTATGTCTGTGTTTTTCATGTGGTTGTCTCTGTGTGTGTGTGTATGTCTTTGTGTGTTTTCTGTGTGTGTATGTGTGTATATGTCTTTGTGTGTTTTCTGAGGCTGTCTCTGTCGGTGTTTCCTTGGGTGTATGTGCAAGTTTGAGTTTGTGTGTGTGTGTCCATTGTCTGTTCCTTTTTAGGACATTTTGACCTTACTACTAATTATTCACATCTTTCTACAGACTTTGAGACTAACAAGACCTTTCCGGAAGTAACCACTCCACCATTTAACCTTTAAATTATTGTTTAGGCAGTTCAGGGCCCTTCCTTTCAGCCACTGCATGCTGTTGTCATAATTTAGTTGTCATCTTCCTTTACAAAAAAATAATCAGAACTCCATATTTTGTTTTCTAAATCTCCTTTTTTTACAAAACTGTAGTTTACCTCATTACTTGTCAGGTCAATGTAAACAAGTGCTAAGTGTCTGTTTGGGTGTCTGTGTCTGAGTGTGTTTCTTTGCGTGTCTGCTAGAGTGTCTATATGTGAATCCTTATGTGTGAGTGTGTTTGTGTGTTTCAGTGTATGAGTGTGTCTGTGTGTGTGTGTGTGTGTGTATGTTACTACCTTTACAACATTTCCAAGTTTAAATAGACAATTAAGAATAAAGTGCATATACGTTTTAGTCACTTTGTCAAAAATTGCACATGTCAAATGAGGTTGGCCCCAGTCAGAGGCCCCAAAATTTCTAGTGGCGGCCCTGGGTGAGATATCATTGGAAGCTATGTGCACAGATATCATACTGATTAATTTATTCACATAGGAAGCTATTGGTATCAATTTTATTGCTGTATGATAACCACATTGTAGACAACACTGAAATGGGTGATGTCGACCCCCTTCTTGTTGTCAAGGACGCATTGCAAACCTTTGTCCCAATTCCTCAAAGAAATTGCCTTCAAAGTAATCTTAGCATATGGCACTCTCAAGTTTGAATGCCCATATATGGAGTTTTCTGCCCAAGATGTGTAATAAAGTTACAGAAACTAATTAGGATGACACATACCCCCTGTAGACACCAGAGATCCAGTCTGAACTGATACTTGAATATACAAAAAAATTCTCAGGGATTGTGGCCCTTATAATCTAAGTGTGAACTACCCCATACTGAGTTCAAATACACAAAGTACAGGCTCACGTCTCTATGGAAAACAAAAGGAGAAAACAAAGAAATATCCTAACCTGTGTATTTTGAAAGCATAAGATTGAAACTTTAAAACTTAATTTCTTGTGTCTGGTTTTCAAATATTTAATATGTGCCTCAGACTGTCCAAATAATATGTATAAATAAATGGATCTGAGAGAAATGCCTAAATATACTATATCAGATAGTGTCTGCAGTGTTAAATAAATAACCACATATGTAAAATATTTAACCAACTTGTTTCAAAATGGATAACAAATTAGGTTCCAAATATGACGAGTAGTTACTGCAAAGTTTACTTCCAATTACATATATAAGATGGTGACTGGGAAATGAAATATATACCAGTATATCAAATGAACTGATATACAAATAAAGTCAGATATACATATATATTTTATTGGTTTATACTACTAGTCCACTCATAAAAATGTAACTTTAAAATGCATGATGTTGGAAATTATAAGTGTATTTTAATGAACACTTTAAAATATATATTAAAGTGTTAGCAATATTTGCAAACAAAACTGTATTTCTATTGTCTGTCGCCCCCCCAATGGTTTAAATGAGAATTACAGCCAAAAGGGGCTGGCTATAAAAAAAAAACATTCCCAGTAAGCCAATTAAATGTTCAGCTTCGACATGCCTATAGGGACAAGCTTTGGTTAAGGGTGTTAGCAAAATTTCACCAATGGTTATAGAAAAGAGGCAGGCTTTAATCACTTGATAAAAGTCTCATGCAAAAGGAACAAAGGGACATGCTGCTGAATTTTGACTGAGTGACTTAACTTGCTGCCGTGAACACAGTCTCTAAAAAGCAAAATTGTCCTAACCTTTTTATTTCAAGAATTGCAATACCTCTCATATGATGGTGAACGGATTTATCTGAAAAAGCTGAAACTTACAAATTGGTTAATTTGATGACGTATTAATGGTGATTTTATTTTTTAATAGATTTTAGCAAATAAATTCTTTACAGCATAGTTAAACTACAGCTGTAAGTTATAAGGTATTTTTTCTTATATTTAATATTATTTAGAACAATGGTAGTAAGTATACTGGTGTTAAATATTAATATTTAGAGAGAGTTTTTGTATTTTAATGTCATAATTTAATTGCGGCTATTGCGATATATTTTAGAATTTTTATTGTGGCTAAATAAGAGGTTGTTTCAGGCCAGATTAATTGACATATAAATAGGCTGTTGCATTAACAATATACAATTCTTGTTGGTTTAATTAAAGTTATATAGAACCATTTGTGGGCTAAATAGTTTTATTATACTTTTCTGAAAGTTCTCTTAGATTTACTGAGATTTAATATGATTTGTGTGAAGCATCTTGTTATATTGTTAACTAAGCACTGTTAAGTTAGCAGTCCATATTTTGGTATTGAAGTAAATATTGCTGGATAATTATAGACTGTTCTGGTATTCTCATTTGTGATATTTTAATAAGTGATTCATTGTAAGTAAGGTTAATTTTTAGAGATATATTTTATGAGCATTTTTATATAGAAAATTGTAACAGAATAAGCGTATATAATTGATTCCAATTTTTTTAGTTTTTACATAAATATAATTTAAGGTGTCTATAAAGATAACTGATCAGAACAAAGGATTAAATATTAATTTTAAATAATAATATTGTCCAATTTATAGATATCTCAGTAGTGATATTTTGGAGTACACTGCAGAGATTTGACATCTTACCGAAGTATATTGACAAAGTTCTGCTATATTAATTGTAGATATCGCTGACAATAATTTTATACTGCTATTAATTATTAATATTCATAATTACAATACGTAACATGATGGAGGAAACTCCTGAGACGTATCAACATAAATGGAGGTTACTGCTGAGATAATAATAAATAATATTGTAGCCTAGTATATACAACAATGGACAGAATATTCTGCGATTTTCAGAATTCAGTTTTTGTTTTTTGTTGTTTTTATACATAAATCAGACATTTATTCAATAATTTATGTCCATTTGTTATATAATTTAGCTAAAACATGACATCACTTTAAAGATCATCTTCATAAAATGTAATCATAAATAAATCACTGAAGGAACTAAAACTCTCAAGAAGTTAACTAGGGACACACACATGCTAGGCACTGACAATTTTTCTATTTTTACTACTATTTACTAAGGCCTAGATTTGGAGTTTGGCGGTAGCCGTGAAAACCAGCGTTAGAGGCTCCTAACGCTGGTTTTAGGCTACCGCCGGTATTTGGAGTCATTTAAAAAAGGGTCTAACTCTCACTTTTCAGCCGCGACTTTTCCATACCGCAGATCCCCTTACGTCAATTGCGTATCCTATCTTTTCAATGGGATCTTTCTAACTCCGGTATTTAGAGTCGTGGCTGAAGTGAGCGTTAGAAATCTAACAACAAAACTCCAGCCGCAGAAAAAAGCCAGGAGTTAAGAGCTTTCTGGGCTAACGCCGGTTCATAAAGCTCTTAACTATTGTGCTCTAAAGTACACTAACACCCATAAACTACCTATGTACCCCTAAACCGAGGTCCCCCCACATCGCCGCCACTCGATTAAATTTTTTTAACCCCTAATCTGCCGACCGCCACCTACGTTATACTTATGTACCCCTAATCTGCTGCCCCTAACACCGCCGACCCCTATATTTATTAACCCCTAACCTGCCCCCCACAACGTCGCCGCCAGCTACCTACAATAATTAACCCCTAATCTGCCGACCGCAAAGCGCTGCTACTTACGTTATACTTATGTACCCCTAATCTGCTGCCCCTAACACCGCCGACCCCTATATTATATTTATTAACCCCTAACCTGCCCCCCACAACGTCGCAGCCAGCTACCTACAATAATTAACCCCTAATCTTCCGACCGCAAAGAGCCGCCACCTACATTATAGCTATGTACCCCTAATCTGCTGCCCCTAACACCGCCGACCCCTATATTATATTTATTAACCCCTAATCTGCCCCCCTCAACGTCCCCTCCACCTGCCTACACTTATTAACCCCTAATCTGCCGAGCGGACCGCACCGCTCCGCTATTATAATAAAGTTATTAACCCCTAATCCATCTCACTAACCCTATAATAAATAGTATTAACCCCTAATCTGCCCTCCCTAACATCGCCGACACCTGACTTCAATTATTAACCCCTAATCTGCCGACTGGAGCTCACCGCTATTCTAATAAATGTATTAACCCCTAAAGCTAAGTCTAACCCTAACACTAACACCCCCCTAAATTAAATATAATTTTAATCTAACGAAATAAATTAACTCTTATTAAATAAATTATTCCTATTTAAAGCTAAATACTTACCTGTAAAATAAATCCTAATATAGCTACAATATAAATTATATTTATATTATAGCTATTTTAGGATTAATATTTATTTTACAGGTAACTTTGTATTTATTTTAACCAGGTACAATAGCTATTAAATAGTTAAGAACTATTTAATAGCTACCTAGTTAAAATAATTACAAATTTACCTGTAAAATAAATCCTAACCTAAGTTACAATTAAACCTAACACTACACTATCAATAAATTAATTAAATAAAATACCTATAATTATCTACAATTAAACCTAACACTACACTATCAATAAATAAATTAAATACAATTCCTACAAATAAATACAATGAAATAAACTAGCTAAAGTACAAAAAATAAAAAAGAACTAAGTTACAAAAAATAAAAAAATATTTACAAACATTAGAAAAATATTACAACAATTTTAAACTAATTACACCTACTCTAAGCCCCCTAATAAAATAACAAAGCCCCCCAAAATAAAAAAATGCCCTACCCTATTCGAAATTACTAAAGTTCAAAGCTCTTTTACCTTACCAGCCCTGAACAGGGCCCTTTGCGGGGCATGCCCCAAGAAGTTCAGCTGTTTTTCCTGTAAAAAAAAACATACAATACCCCCCCAACATTACAACCCACCACCCACATACCCCTAATCTAACCCAAACCCCCCTTAAATAAACCTAACACTAAGCCCCTGAAGATCTCCCTACCTTGAGTCGTCTTCACCCAGCCGAGCCAAATTCTTCATCCAAGCGGAGCAAGAAGAGGTCCTCTATCCAGTAGAAGTCTTCCTCCAAGCGGGGCAGAAAAGGTCTTCCATCCGATTGAAGTCTTCATCCAAGCGGCATCCATCCGGAGTGGAGCGGCAGCATCCTGAAGACCTCCAACGCGGAACATCCATCCTGGCCGACGACTGAACGACGAATGACGGTTCCTTTAAATGACGTCATCCAAGATGGCGTCCCTCGAATTCCGATTGGTTGACAGGATTCTATCAGCCAATCGGAATTAAGGTAGGAATATTCTGATTGGCTGATGGAATCAGCCAATCAGAATCAAGTTCAATCCGATTTGCTGATCCAATCAGCCAATCAGATTGAGCTTGCATTCTATTGGCTGTTCCAATCAGCCAATAGAATGCGAACTCAATCAGAATATTCCTACCTTAATTCCGATTGGCTGATAGAATCCTATCAGCCAATCGGAATTCGAGGGACGCCATCTTGGATGACGTCATTTAAAGGAACCGTCATTCATCGTTCAGTCGTCGGCCAGGATGGATGTTCCGCGTTGGAGGTCTTCAGGATGCTGCCGCTCCGCTCCGGATGGATGCCGCTTGGATGAAGACTTCAATCGGATGGAAGACCTCTTCTGCCCCGCTTGGATGAAGACTTCTACCGGATGGAGGACCTCTTCTTGCCCCGCTTGGATGAAGACTTCTACCGGATGGAGGACCTCTTCTTGCCCCGCTTGGATGAAGAATTCTACCGGATGGAGGACCTCTTCTTGCTCCGCTTGGATGAAGAATTTGGCTCGGCTGGGTGAAGACGACTCAAGGTAGAAAGATCTTCAGGGGCTTAGTGTTAGGTTTATTTAAGGGGGGTTTGGGTTAGATTAGGGGTATGTGGGTGGTGGGTTGTAATGTTGGGGGGGTATTGTATGTTTTTTTTTACAGGAAAAAGAGCTGAACTTCTTGGGGCATGCCCCGCAAAGGGCCCTGTTCAGGGCTGGTAAGGTAAAAGAGCTTTGAACTTTAGTAATTTCGAATAGGGTAGGGCATTTTTTTATTTTGGGGGGCTTTGTTATTTTATTAGGGGGCTTAGAGTAGGTGTAATTAGTTTATTGATAGTGTAGTGTTAGGTTTAATTGTAACTTAGGTTAGGATTTATTTTACAGGTAAATTTGTAATTATTTTAACTATTTTAGCTATTAAATAGTTCTAACTATTTAATAGCTATTGTGCCTGGTTAAAATAAATACAAAGTTGCCTGTAAAATAAATATTAATCCTAAAATAGCTATAATATCATTATAATTTATATTGTAGCTATATTAGGGTTTATTTTACAGGTAAGTATTTAGTTTTAAATAGGAATAATTTATTTAATAAGAGTTAATTAATTTCGCTAGATGTAAATTATATTTAACTTAGGGGGGTGTTAGTGTTAGGGTTAGACTTAGCTTTAGGGGTTAATACATTTATTAGAATAGCGGTGAGCTCTAGTCGGCAGATTAGGGGTTAATGTTTGAAGTTAGGTGTCGGCGATGTTAGGGAGGGCAGATTAGGGGTTAATACTATTTATTATAGGGTTAGTGAGGCGGATTAGGGGTTAATAACTTTATTATAATAGCGGTGCGGTCCGGTCGGCAGATTAGGGGTTAATAAGTGTAGGCAGGTGGAGGCGACATTGTGCGGGGCAGATTAGGGGTTAATCAATATAATATAGGGGTCGGCGGTGTTAGGGGCAGCAGATTAGGGGTACATAGGGATAATGTAAGTAGCAGCGGTTTACGGAGCGGCAGATTAGGGGTTAATAATAATATGCAGGGGTCAGCGATAGCGGGGGGCGGCAGATTAGGGGTTAATAAGTGTAAGGTTAGGGGTGTTTAGACTCGGGGTACATGTTAGAGTGTTAGGTGCAGACGTAGGAAGTGTTTCCCCATAGCAAACAATGGGGCTGCGTTAGGAGCTGAACGCGGCTTTTTTGCAGGTGTTAGGTTTTTTTTCAGCTCAAACAGCCCCATTGTTTTCTATGGGGGAATCGTGCACGAGCACGTTTTTGAAGCTGGCCGCGTCCGTAAGCAACTCTGGTATCGAGAGTTGCAGTGGCGGTAAATATGCTCTACGCTCCTTTTTTGGAGCCTAACGCAGCCATTCTGTGGACTCTCAATACCAGAGTTATTTTAAAGGTGCGGCCAGAAAAAAGCACGCGTAGCTAACGCACCCCTTTGGTCGCAGAACTCTAAATCTAGGCGTAAGAAGGCTCTATTTTGAGAAAACTATCTGTAGTATACATTTGCATAATAATAATAAAATAATGTAAACTTTAGCATATGTTTATAAAGAACAGTTTAAAATGACTATGGGCTAGATTACGAGTGGTGCGCTAACTGTTGAGCGCAAACAATATGGGGTATACACGCGTTGGAAGTAGCGAGCGTATTACGAGTTGAAAGTAAACGCGTTCACTTGAGCACAGTTGAATTTAACATAGGTCGGGTTAGCGCGACTGCGGAGCTCTGGTTAAATGTTAGGCAAGACTAAAAAGTTGCTAGATTACCAGTGGCACGCTACCTGTTGCGCGCAAGCGATCAGGGGTTAATTGCAGCTCTTTGGAAATGTTGAAAGTAAACACATTCGCTTGAGCACAAAAGTTGCTAGATTACCAGTGGCACGCTACCTGTTGCGCGCAAGCGATCAGGGGTTAATTGCAGCTCTTTGGAAATGTTGAAAGTAAACACATTCGCTTGAGCACAATTTAATTTATGTCAGGTTAGCATGACTTCAGAGCTCTGGTTAAATGGTATGTGACACTAAAAAGTTGTACAAAACACATCAAATATACATTTAAACGTACAGTTACACTCATATTAACACTTTTTACAAAAAAATATTGCATAAAAAAGTTATAAGAGCTCAAACATATAAGGTCTGCAAACATATAAAGCTGCAAAGGGCTTTAAAATAGATATACATACATACATACATACATACATGTCTAAATATGTATATGTGGGTGTGTGTATGTATATATGTATATCTATCTATATATCAATATATCAATATATCAATATATATATATATATATATATGTATATGTGTGTGTTTGTGTGTGTGTGTAGTGTGTATTATTTGTGTACATATGTATTTATGTATTTATATGTGTGTATATATGTATTTATAGAGCGATATATATACACATAAATACATATGTACACACATATAAACTATATATATATATATATATATATATATAGAGAGAGAGAGAGAGAGATAGAGAAAGATATAGATAGAGATATAGAGAGCTATAGAGAGAGAGAGATAGAGAGAGATATAGAGATTTATATATACAGTATATATATATATATATATATATATATATATATATATATATATATATATATATAGAGAGAGAGAGAGAGAGAGAGAGAGAGAGAGAGAGAGAGAGAGAGAGAGAGAGAGAGAGAGAGAGAGACATTGGATCCTTTTGCAGTCAAGTAGCTGAAAACATGAAAAAGCATATTTATGCAATATTTATATTAAAAAAAGTTTTTAACAGTGTATTTAGTGTAAATATTTTACATTCCATTGTTCTTCACAAAAGGGGAATAAGTAAAAAAAAGTATATATATATTTTTCCACCCAAAAATATATTAAAAAAAAAATAATATATATATATATATATATATATATATATATATAAAAAAAAAGGTAATATATATATATATATATATATATATATATATATATATATATATATATATATATATATATATTTAAGAATATTTTGCTATGTGAATAACACTGGAATGTGAAATATTAATGTTTCATATCTGTTTAACTCACTTGAGTTAGGTTAGTGCGTAAGAAAAGGTGTTAGGCTTCCGTGTCCACTTTTCGTGCTCCATTGAAATATATGGAGGAATAAGTGAATGTGGGAGTGATATTCGAAGTTCGGCTATTTTCACGCATTGGGTTAGCGCTCGTACAAAAAACTTTTTACTTTCAACTTGTAATACAAGCGCAACCCGACGTGCACAAAAAGTTAACTTCTAGCAAAGTAAACGGACAAGTGGGAGCCCTAATTCTTGCTCCACTCGTAATCTAGTCCTATGTCAGTATTCCCTGCATTAAAAAGCAATGTAAGTATAAAATATATAGAAAAACACAGCAGGTTTAGTAGATTTATAAAACACATTTCACCACATGCAGCTTATTTAGAGTAGGCTGCAACTAGCGCTTCTCACGTTTATATCTTAAAATTACTTTTGTCAACCCCACAAATGCGTCTATTTTCAAACTGTTTAAATCAAAGATGTTTCTTTTAATAAAATCTTCTAAGCATATAGGAAAATATTATGCAACTTACATGCTGAGAACCTCTTGTCTGCTACAAAATGTTTTTTGCATAGCAATGTACTGCAGTCCTCTCTGATTTCTAAAGGGTTAAGCATTCAGATAAACATGAAAATATTGAAAGGAAATCAAGTTATATTTGATCTACCGTAATAATCTGAAAAGTATTCAGAAGTTTTTAGAGCATGTTTACTATCTTACCCTATTCACTTCTAAGAAATATATATTCTTTTAAAATATTAATATTGACTAAAATTGGCAAACTGTTTATTAATCATTGAATCTTGTATAATGTGAATAATCATTAGAAGAATAAAGGTAGAAAATGGTACTTGGCTAACTTGTGTATTTGTCGCTCAAGAAAGGAATCTCCATTTCCCAGTGCACAGATTTGAAGACAGAGGAAACGACTTGCAGTGAGAGTTGACCTAAACAATTTTTTAATTTACTTCCATTAACAAAATGTGCATGTGTCTTTTTATATTTAATTTTTTTGAGTCCCCAGCTCCTACTGAGCATGTGCAAGAATTTACAGAATATATGTATATGCCTTTGAGATTGGCTGATGGCTGTCACATGATGCAGGGGGAGTGTTAATAGACATAACTGTGAAATTTGTCAGAAAAAAAATCTACTACTCGTTTGAAGTTCAGACGTAGGGGCCGATTTATTATAGTGCGAGCGGACATGGTTCGCCGCACATCGATAAATGCAGTCAGCATACGCTGTAGGCATTTATCATTACACAAGCATTTCACTAGAAATGCTTGTGCAATGCTGCCCCCTGCATATTCGTGGCCAATCGGCCGCTAGCAGGGGGTGTCAATCAACCCAATCGTATGCAATCCAGCAGATTGCTGTCTGCCACCTCAGAGGTAGCAGACGAGTTAAGGAGCAGCGGTCTTAAGACAGCTGCTTCTTAACTCCTGTTTCCAAGGCTTGCGTGAAAACAGCTGCATACAGCTCCATATGGAGTTTGATGAATAAGCCCCCAAGTGCTATTGCATTGTCTTGTTATCATGCATTTGTTGATTGTGCAAATTTACTGTATTGACTGGTCCTTTAAAGATTTGCCCATAAAAGTGGAAGGGAGAAAAAAGAATGGAAAAAAAAGTTGTTTTTAAGGTAGTATTTTGAAGATGCATAATTCCATTTAGAAAAGGAGAGCATTAGAATAGAAACTGCACTACCTAAATAAAAATTAATTAGAATAATTAAGAGACTGAAAAATAAAATTAAGAAAAACATAAATAATAATAGGGCACTTGGAGGATAACTGCCCTCACTACCCCAATGGACCAGCCACCACTGTGGACAGGTTATGGGATTTTGTAGTTTATTGTGGTAGGATCCTTGGGTTTTTGGTGCTAGGGAATGAAAGTGAAAATTGTGCTTGGAAATGTTGGAGAGCAGGTTACTGGGTACAATCTCATATTGTATAGCGATAACTTTTATCTTACATTTAAACCCAGTCTATTTAAGTTACACTGTATTTGTGGCTGGTTTAAAAGCTTTATACTAGGTCAAGGTAAGCAAAATGAAAAAAACAGGTTAATGGTTGCTTACTCACACAGAATAAGAAATTGCTACGGGATCAAATTTTCGAATTTCGAATGTAGAACGAATGTTATTACCGAAATTCTAATTATAAATCCGAATGTTGATAAGAACGAATATTCTTAAAAATTCTAAAATCGAATGTTATTTACAGTTTTCGAATGTCACTTTCGAATTCGAATGTTTATAATTATATCGAATGTCCACATTCGAAATTTCGAATTTAACATTTTATTTAACAAATACTATTCAGAAGTTCAAAAGTTCATGTGGTAGGGCGGGAATCTAGTAAATTGATACATAATAGATACAAATATATCATTTCGAATGTTTCTATATAGAATATTGCATAATTCGAATATTACATTTAAAGAAAGCATGCATTATTCAAATTCGAAAAATTCGAATTTATATGTTTGTAAATTGTAATACTAACATATAAATTCGAATTTTTCGAATTCGAATATTGCATAATTCGAATATTACATTTAAAGAAAAAGCATTAGAAATACTATTACAATATAAATTCGAATTTTTCGAAAAGAATATTTTCGAATGTTATCATAAAATTCGAAACCGAACATTCGAAAATCAAATGTTTGAATGTTATGTATACATTCGAAATTCGATTCGAACGAACGAATGTGTTAAAATTCATGCCGTTTTTTGAATGTTGCGAAACATTCGCCCATCCCTAATTCCTGGCATAAAATGCATTTTGCTTTTCGCATATAAATAAATAGAAAGTGCCATTTCTTGCCAGGTGTCACTACTTTTTTTTTTATTTTTGCTTGCCCAGCAGGTTCCTAATATCTACTGGATACGTTACAAAAAAAACTCTGAGACAGGACTGAGATCTTGCCCTTAGCCTTTTCTCTTTTCTATCTAATCCTTTGTTTCAGATAAAGGAAACATACCAGGTTTTAGCTGTCAAAGATATCAGTGTTTACTGTTATTAGTTTTGTGCGGTCTTATTTCTGCCAAATCTGTATATTGCAGTTGTAACTAATAAAAAGCCAAAATGAAATCTCTTCATAACAAGCACATTCAGTACTGTTATAATTTGTATTGTGTTTTTAATATATGGTGAGATTTGTTTCCAAATATATTTAAAGGGACAGTCTACTGCAGAATTTTTATTGTTTAAAAAGATTTTTACGTCTCTTCTGCACAGAGGAGATAAATGGGGCTTTGACTGATCTACTTCAGCGCTAGAAGCGATTATCAGCTTAACCTCCCCCCTCCTTCCTGATCACCGCCCTCACACCCTACCCTCTCCCTTCCTTTACTCCCTTCTCCTAACCCTCCCCATTTACCCCCCCTTCCCTGAACCCCGACCTTCTACCATCAGGCTGCAGTTTCTCTTGCCAAATGCTCAGGACTTGAACATTTTCCACTACACTTGCTGATTCTATTGGATGGAACTGCTGTAGCCTCTACTATAATAGCAGAGAATCCTAAGTTTCCGCAACCATGTTGCGCAGTATCCTTATATGTGCCTTCTTAAATATTGCTCCTTTGTTTTAGTTGTTTATTCACTGGTTTGCTCTTACTCTCTAGCTGCAAATGGGAATTTCATCCTTCACCTGAAAACCTTCCCCTCCTTCCACCTTCCCCTCCTTCCACCTTCCCCTCCTCCCTTTCCTCTTGTCCCTCTCCCTCTCCTCCCCTTATACTATCTTCCATCCTTACCCCTCCCTTACCTTAATACCCTTAATCTTCAACCCCCACCCACCCCCTCTTTCTCCCCTCCTCCTTCCCTGCCTTCTTTATCCTTCTTTTCCCATCCACCTAATTTTTCTCCATTCCCTCCTCTCAATCTAACTTTTCCTTCTTCCCTTCTTCCCCAACCTGCCCCTCTCTTTGTTAACACCTCCTTTTCCCTTCCCTTTTATGTTCTCTCCCTCTTCCCCAGGCCCTCCCTAATACCCCCTATTCAGCATTCTCAGTTACCAATCCACAGGCCCTGAATACTCACCACCATCACAAAGTTGGTGTTTGATTTCTCGCTGGGGACTTAACCCCCCCGTATGATCACCCCCCCTTCCTACCCTATTCCTTTCCTCTGACCTCTTCCCCCTTCCTCCCTTTTTCTCTTTCCCTTTCCTCTCCCCCTGTATATGTCCCCTCCCTCCCTCTCTCTCTCTCTCTCTCTCTCTCTCATTCCCTTCTTCTTTTTCTCCTTTACTCCTCTTTTCCTCTCTTCCCTTTTCTCCCCTCCTATTACCCTACTACTTTACGTTTGAGTCTAAAACTCGAATTGCCTCCCCCACAACCTCTATTTCTGGACCATACCCCGGAACTTGACACACACATTCCCTATATCTCCCCCCTGGTGTGATCCCAGGATATTTTGTATCAGATAAAGGGACAACTTTAGTCCTTCAACTTTTTTTTGAATCCTGGGGATTAGCGGGGCTAGAACCTTTATGCTAGCTCCCTCCCACACATTTTGAGCTGTGACCTCTTGGTTCAACTAATAGGTAATTCACAATGAAAGTGAAACAATAACACTTTCCCCCCTTCTTTAACTTTTCCTAACATATCCCTACTTATCTGAGCCCCTCCCCATAGAAGACCCCCAAATTGGTAGACATAATTCTTGAAGGAGAACATTATCCCTCCCTGACTTTTCATTTACGGTACGCTAATCAGAGTCGACTTCTCCCTGGACGTTACCCAGACCCCTACTCACTAAGTAATTTTGACTTTTCCATTCCATTTATTTGACTGCCAAAGCCACAGTACACCTCTCCCCTCCTCCACTATGCCCTTTTGGACATAGTAGCCGAGAACCATTTCAAGATGCCTCCACTCAGATTCGCTACACTTAACACCCAGGGCCTCAACTCCCCTACAAAACGAAGCCTCTTGCTCCGGTATCTCCTCCGGCACAAGCTCCAAATTGCCTTCTTACAGAAAACTCATTGGCAGGAAGGGACCAGATTTCTTACTAATTCTTCCTGCTTTCCAATCTGTGAAACAGCTTCCTACACCGAAAAGAGGAGAGGTGTGGATGTCCTGGTTCATAGATCAGTTAAATGCAAAATTGAATATAGTGAGTCTGACCTGGAGGGGAGATTCCTGATAGTAGTCTGTCGTCTTAATGAGGTCTTGTGTACCTTGGTTTCTCTATACGCCCCTAACACCAAACAAATCCCCTACCTTCGTTCCACCCTTGAATGCATTGAAAAGGTGACAAGAGGTCACCTAATTATTGGAGGTGATTTCAACCTTGAATGGGATCCCGCCCTGGATAGGGAGACACTGAGCAATTCCCCCCAGGATAGGAGTACCTCATCCCAGTCGGCGGCTTTGCAGAAGCTGTGCTTCCAATATAATCTCTACGACATATGGAGATGCCTATCTCCATCTAAGAGAGACTTTACCCACTTCTCGAAGCCACATAACTCTTAATCGAGACTTGATACCTTCTTTTGTGACAGCTGGACCTTGGACGCCTGTATTTCATCATGTATTAAATCATACCCCTGGTCTGACCATGACCTTGTTGTAGTGACTTGTTCCCTTCTTACATACTTGCCCGCCGTGGCGACTCCTGGATTCCTTCATGTCAGACATTGAATCACCAGAAATATCTCGGGTCATCGTGGATTTTTTCACACTAAATGACACGGGTGATAACTCCTTTGCAACACTATGGGCCTCTTTCAATGCCTACATGAGAGGTTATTTCATATTTAGAACAGCTCAGCTTAGGGACAAATATGAAACCCCACTAGCCAAACTACATGCGAAGCTCCACTTACCGCACCTTTCCTCTGAAGAGGTAACTGACTTGACACTACCTTTTACACAAGAAGAGACCCAATTAGCTGTATACTCTCTTAAAATCGGTAAGGCCCCCGGACCAGATGGCTTCACTGCATCGTTCTATAAGACCTATGCTCCTGTATTAATGCCAATCCTCACAAGATTTTTTCTTGAGGTAAGCAATTCATGTACTTTATCTTGAGAGTTTCTTGAAGCTAGCATCCTCACAATACCCAAAGAGGGGAAAGATCCAACCATGTGTGAGAGTTACAGGCCAATTTCGCTCATTAACATTGATGTTAAGTTCAATGCTAAGGTGTTGGGTAACAGATTGGCAATCCATGTTCCATCTTTGGTACACTTGGATCAAGTGGGGTTTGTAATGGGCTGACAAGGCTCTGATAATACACGCAAGCTTCTAAACCTCTATACCGAATCCTCGGATATGGGCCTCCCATTACTCACCCTGTCAATTGATGTGGAAAAAGCGTTTGAAAAGGTGAGATGGGATTATATGTTCTTGACCTTAAAAGCTTTTGGCGTACCGCCCACACTTTGCAAAGCCATTGGTGCATTATACTCCAACCCTTCAACTAAAGTTACAGGGGTGGGATTTACCTCCCCTTCTGTTCTGTTCACTAATGGCACGAGGCAGGGTGTCCACTATCCCTTATCATGTATGCGCTATCGAGCCTCTAGCTGTGGCCATTAGACAACAAAAGGAGAGCCAAGGCCTCATAATTCATGACTTGGAGCAGAAACTTGCATTATTTGCAGATGACCTCACTATCTTTTTGTCCCACCCATTGACCTCCCTTCCCCCTCTTTTCGCCCTTCTGGAACTATTTGATACTCTGTCGTATTACAAAGTAAATGTATCTAAAACTGAAGCTTACTCCCTGGGACTCCCACTGGAGGAACTTAAGACTTTACAAAGACTTACAAAGCAATTAAGCATCTGGGTGTTTTCCTTTCTCATGACAAGAAAGTAATAATGGCACACAACTATTCCCCCCTATTGACACAAATTGAATCCCTCCTAAGCTCTAAAAGATACGAGAGTAGTGGCAAATATCTTGCACAGACCTATAGAGAGGGGAGGGATAGGACTTCCACACATCAGAACCTACCATGATGCCGCAATGGTCACCCATGCTTCTGCATGGAGCTCTGATCTCCCTCAAACCAGATGGCGAGAACTGGAACAGGTTTCCCTTACGGCTTATGTCAAACCTGAGGACCTACTTTGGATGGTGAGTCATGGCTTCCAGTAACTTACTCCCCACCCGTCCCCAGTTCAGCCTGTAGTAAGTCTTCTCTTAACCCTTCTCAGCTTTTCTATCGGGGTTTGGAGAACCTCTCAGTTACGATCAATAAGTGATTTTTACCATAACGATAGGCTCTTGACTCAGTCGGACTTAATAGCAAAGAGGGATCTTCCCTCCAAGCTTCTCTTTGACTTGACCAGGTTACGATCCTTGTTAAGATCGTGGGGTTTCCTCCCTGAGACACTCCGGGACACAACACTCTGGGAAACCAGGTGGACAACCAAACTTCAGCTACATAAGCCCTTATCCGTCTACTATCAATGCCTTCTTGGCGACAACCCTTCCTTTGAAACCCCTCATACTTTGGCGTGGGAACGAGAGTGGGGAAGAGACAACTCAACAATGGCAACGTGCCATATCTGACACCAGGATGGCCATACACTGAGTAACGGTGTATGAACTTTTCTATAAACTTCTCACCCGATGGCACTTGGTGCCAGCTAAACTACAGAAATTTTACCCTACAACATTGGGACTGTGCTGGAGGGGATGAGGAGGGAGAAGCAACCCCACGCATGTGTGGTGGGATTGCCCCCAACTCGAGAACTACTGGGCTAAGACGAGGCATCTGTGTACCAACCTGGGTCTCCCTAGTGTCACACTCCCTTCCATGGGTATACTCCATATAGATATCCCTCCAATTCCCTCTCATAGCAAATGTTTGCTGATCTGCATCCTTCTATCAGCCAAGCTACTGATAGATAGAAATTGGAAAATAAAAATCCCCTGAGATGGAGAGGTGTGCTGGAGATGGTTGAATACTTTAAGTCCATGGAGAGCGGTGTATATCTGCCCAATAGACAAATGGGCACTTATGCCCAGATCTGGGAACCCTGGGAGACTCTTATGACCCCTAGAACCCGTACCACCCTAAATGACTAACTCCCTCCCTGACCTGAGAGGATCAAGATGGACAACGATTCCCACAATTAGTCAGTGAGCCGTAACTTCTTCTCTACTAGCTCCTCCTACCCTTTGGATATCACTCTCAGTGATACCATCGTGTAATAACCCCCCCCCGCCCCCTCCAAACCTAACATATACTAGCATTTACACATGAACTCACCTGACTCTGACCCCCTCAGATCTTCGGCTTCAGTAATAACCTTTGCAGGTTGTTTACTGACCACATTTTCCCTCACTTAAGTTATGATAGCGCTGTGAAGTCTAGGGATGACCCATTTGGGGCATTTGTTTCTATTCCCCTACCCTCCTTCCCCTCAACTTGTTCTGTTAGGAAACTTACTTTGTTGCTATGATTGAATAATATGTTTATATAGTCTTTATCATTTGTTGTAAAATGATTTCACTCTCATCCACTCCCGGCCGTACTGTGTAACCCTTAGGCCGGGTCTGGTGTTATGTACTGTATTTTGTATAATTCTCCTAAAATAAAAACATATTTAAAAAAAAAAAAGATTTTTACCCAATCCCCGTTTTTGCAAAACCAACATGCTTATATTAATATACTTTTTACCTCTGTGATTACCTTGTATCTAAGCCTCTGTACACTGCCCCTTATCTCAGTTCTTTTGACAGGTTTGCAATCAGTGCTAACTGAAAATAACTCCACGGAAGTGAGTACAATATTATCTATATGGCACATATGAACTACTGCTATCTAACTGTGAAAACATGACAAAATGCTCTGCCACTTAGAAATTAGCATATAAGCCTACCTAGCTTTCAACAATGAATACTAAGAGAAGAAAGCAACTTGGAAAGTTGTTTAAAATTGCATGTTCTATATGAGTCCTGAAAGTTTAATTTTGACTACACTGTCCCTTTAATTGCACAGGTGTCACAGAATTTTACTTCACCAAGAAAATCTGAAAGCAAAAAAAATAATTTTTTTTAAAGGTCTTAAAAAAAACCCTATTGCAGAATTTGAAGCTACATACCTATTGTATGGCAAATAAATATTTAATGACAGATTTGGAACAGTGGTGCACACCACCATAGATAGACTTTATTAGTTAAATAGTAGGATAACAATAGAGATCTGGGTTTTAACCCCTTTATTACCAATTACGGAATTATTTAATTATGGAATCACTGAGCAAATTAAAGCAAGACACTAAAAGGAAAATTAAACTTTCATAGGTCCGAGTATGCATTTTTAAGCTAATTTTCTTACATTATGAAGTTGTGCACAATCTTTTAATATTCACACTTTGAGGCACCAAATTTTAATGAGCATGTTCAAGAGTTCACACTTTATACATATGAGTCTGTGATTAGCTGATTGCTATCACATCATACAAGGCACTAACATATTAAAGGAGATATTTAGATTTGTTGCAAAAAAATCTATTGCTCATTTGGAATTCAAAGCAAGTGTTATTGCATTATCTTTAAATTATTAACTTTTTTATTATAAAATTCTACACCTATAAAAGGGCTAAACACATAAATAAGCCAATTACGAGTGCCTCAATGTTGATGCAATCACAATTAGCAATTTTTATTGTTATGTGAAAAATGGTCCAGACAGTAACCTGTTTTACTTATCAAAATCCTAACTCTCTACACCAGGGGTGTCCAAACTTTGCTCTCCAGAGGTTTTGGAACTACATTTCCCATGATGCTCAGCTAGATAAAATGCTGGCTGAGCATCATCGGAAATGTAGTTCCAAAACCTCTGGAGAGAAAAGTTTGGACACCCCTGCTCTACACATAAAGACACATTTACAGGACCATTTTTCACTTATAAAATTTTACAGATAAAAGAACTTGTTAATCCCCAGAAAACAATTTTCATATTATTGCAAATGTAACATTGGTTGTGTACATGGGCATAACACACTCAAATTACCCGTTTCCATATTAGTTGGTAATTAGGGAACAACATCAGCAAACAGATACAAACTCTGGTCAATCAATTCAAGTTACAAAAATAATAATAACCACATTTACATTAATAAAACAGCACTTTTTACACTGTTAAAAAAATAACCAAATCAATAACTTATCAAGCACATGTGCCCACCACACCAATAATGCCCCTGTTCAGATCCCTTTAGACATCTCTATGGTTTAGGAGTTCATTTCACACATGTCACCTATTAGAATCCCTACACGCTATTAAAAAGGGCCAATTTGCATACAGGCTCTTGAAGCTGTGGTTTAATCATTAAAGGGACAGAAGACTGTAAAATTGTTTTTATATGAATGTATTTTCAATGACTTGTTATACCAGCAGCTGTGTATAAAATGTATGAGACATTGCATTTTCAGGTTTATTTGTGTATATAAAGTAGCTGGTGTTGTTCTTTTAAACCACAGCCTATTACAATGGGTTGAACTTCAGGTAATATCAGATCTCATTATGTTATCACTTTGTGTACAAACACTTGCTTCCTTATCTTATATTTAATATACACGCACAGAGAGTTGCGATAGCACTACACAAATAATGTGGGGATGCCCTGTATGGCTTTTATTGTAGTATACCTTAAAGGGACACTAAACCCAACATTTTTCTTTCATAATTCAGATAGAGAATACAAATTTAAACAATATTACAATTTACTTCTATTATTTATTTTGCTTCATTTTTTTAGATATCCTTAGTTGAAGAAAAGCAATCCACATGGGTGAGCCAATCACACAAGGCTTCTATGTGCAGGAACCAATCAGCAGCTACTGAGCCTATCTAGATATGCTTATTAGCAAAGAATATCAAGAGAATAAAACAAATTATATAATAGAAGTAAATTAGAAAGTTGTTTAAAATTGTATGCTCTTTTTAAATCATGAAAGAAAAAATGTGGGTTTCATGTCCCTTTAAGGCTAGAGTGCTTGTGCATATACAAAATTTACAAAGTTGAGTCAAAGAAATTTGACTGGAAAGTATGCACATTAGTAAGCACTTCTGTTTCCCCTTATATAAAGGACATCACTTTACAAGGGGTAGAAAACTTGTTCTTTATTTAAAACATAGCTTTTATTTCAAAACATTTTTTTAAAAACAAAAGTGTGAAATTAAAACCACAAATGAGATTCAGAGATGCATTATCACAATACTGTTTCTGCACTGCCGGTGATCAAATAATAACTATAGAGAGGTATCTTATATGCTGTATCAAAACCTTATGTGCTTCTAATAGAATAACAGTCAACATAGGACCTATCAAAATTTTAAATATAGAGGTATTATAGAGTACCCATGGCCATTGGGAGTCTCTATACCTGTTATACAATAGGTACACACTAGTAAGGATGGCTGGTATATATAGAATGCTATGTTATACCGGTTTGACGATTGAATCTGATATCACCCTGGGTAGTGTAGGTATTTACCAATGGAAGGTTACTGAATAAAATGTGGTTATTGGACAAAGTGATCCCTTTGACTGTCTCCTCTCCCAGGAAGGGGTTCTGTGTAAGGGGAGGGAGGACAACTATCTCCGCTCCCAGGGGATGGCTCTGCCGCTGGGGAGAGAGACTGACTATCTCCTCTCCCAGGAAGGGGTTCTGCTTATGGGGAGGGAGGACGACTACCTTCGCTCCCAGGGGAGGGCTCTGCCGCTGGGGAGAGAGACCGACTGTCTCCTCTCCCTGCTCCTGGCTCTGCAGCTGATGAGAGAGACCGACTGTCTCCTCTCCCAGGAAGGGGTTTTACTTACAGGGAGGGAGGAAGACTACCTCCGCTCCCAGGGGATGGCTCCACCGCTGGGGAGAGAGACCGACTATCTCCTCTCCCTGCTCCTGGCTCTGCAGCTGGGGAGAGAGACCAACTGTCTCCTCTCCCAGGAAGGGGTTCTGTGTAAGGTGAGGGAGGACGACTACCTCCACTCCCAGGGGATGGCTCTGCCGCTGGGGAGAGAGACCGACTGTGTCCTCTCCCTGTACCTGGCTCTACCGCTGGGGAGAGAGACCAACTGTCTCCTCTCCCGAGAAGGGGTTCTGTGTAAGGGGAGAGAGGATGCCTACATCCACTCCCAGGGGATGGCTCTGCCTCTGGGGAGAGAGACCGACTGTCTCCTCTCCTTCCAGTTGAAGACTAGAGCCTCCCTCCAGAGTCGCCAGCAGACAAGGTCCCTTTTTGCCAGCAGGTCCCAATATGAACTAGGACCATACAGCTGGGCCAGTGCCTCCTTTACTCTCCTTAGGTACTCAGCTTCCATAGTTACCAGGTACTGTGGCCCTTCTCTGTCAGCAGGAATTGTGTGGAAGAAGCAGATCCCACCACTGCCAGCCAATGTGACGGATACCCCGCTTACCCCGACTGGGTAGCTCCGCCAAACGGGTCCTGCTTCCTCCCTGCCGACTGCAGCTATGTAGCTGGCAAGTGACCACAGCCTGTAGCCACCCCTGATGCCCGACAGCACCAGTATTAAGGGTCCCACCCTGTGGCAGACTCCAGCTACCCAGACTGAGTGGCTCTACTTGAGGGTCCTTCCTCTGCCTGGAACAGGCTGCTATGTAGCCCAGGAAAGGGATTCTAGCAGGAGCCCACCCAAATAACTAGACATACTAGCATTCAGGTGGAACAGGAACTGATTTTATTGAAAACACACACTCCTTTTATACACACAGCTCATCTTGATAAGATCCTGGACAATCCCACTATTTTCCTGCCATTCCCGACCCTCCAGACAACCGTCACCTCCATAGGAGCCACAGTCCCACATAATCTAAGTACCTAGGGGTGTCATTTTAAAGCTCTCAGTCCCCAGATGCTACAGTCCAAAAATCAGCGTGATTCATTACTGGGGACCGGAGTTACAGTCCGTTGAAGTTATGCGGGTAGGGGTGTCCAAAACTCCCGGTTCCAAAAGGAGCTCCCCTCCGATAATTCCCCCAGCTCTTGTCCTGCCTAGGGGCTGCCAATCCCCAAAAGAGCAGCGCTCTGGGGCAAAGGGCTGCTGGAGCGACGAGGGGTAAAGTTAGCGGGTGTCCTGCTGTCCTGTGGCCGACCGGGAGTTCCAGGAGCGCAGCCAGCCTGAGAGGAGTTAGGCGGGTGTCCGTTGTGAGGCGCCCGACCGGGAGTTTTCAGTAGCCTGGCCAGCGTAGGAGGGTTTTCCTGGTCATACACCAGCTCTTCACAAAACAAGCAAACAAAAGATTGTGGTTGCTTTGAGGAGCCCAAAACCACTGAGAAACAACAGGGGTGAGGTTGTAGGGGGGGGGGGGGGGGTGTAGTCTTAGCTGTCTGGTATCAGTGACACCCCCCCATGCTGTAGTAACAAGGTCTGTAATTTGCTGGCTCCACAAACATACACACACACACACACACATACATGCATAAATACACACACAGTCACATACATATATACACACACACACACATACATGCATAAATACACACACAGTCACATACATATATACACACACAAACACACACACATACATAAACACCAATGGGTAAAACAGAAACACTAACCCTTGTAGTCAGAGACACTAGTGAGGCATCATGTCACACTCACATGATATCAGTGCAGGCAGCAGCAGGTAAACATTTTTTTATTGGGAATTTTTTTTTTTAACCTGGGCCCCCAACCTCAGGGGCGCTGTTGAATCCTCTGCACCCCCTTTAGTTTTGCCCCTGCTAGAGACAGCTCTGAGCCGTCGTTAGCACCTGAGTGGGAAACTCTGCAACGGGTCAGAGCAGTCGTTAGCACTCAAGGGGTTAAAACCTTAAATACACCATTTTGTTTTCCTTAAAGGGACAGTATACACCAATTTTCATATAACTGCATGTACTAGACACTACTATAAAGAATAAGATGCACAGATACTGATATAAAAATCCATTATAAAACTGTTTAAAAACTTACTTAGAAGCTTTCAGTTTAGCTCTGTTGAAAAGGTAGCTGGAACACCCACTGCAAGTGGGAAATAAGACACTCCCCCTCCCCCTTCTTTTGCATATGAAAGACCCTTTACACAAACAGGAGCAAGCTGGAGTAGGTATCTGACGGTATTCTCCTAAAACTTTGGGGCTTGGTTAGGAGCCTGAAAATCAGAGCAATGTTATTTAAAAAAAATAAGCAAAACTATACATTTTTCAAAGAGAAAAACTCTATGGGCTATATAAATAGGCCATCTACAAAACATTTATGCAAAGAAAAAATGAGTGTATAATGTCCCTTTAATCCTGTGTATTTGTTTTTTGG
Organism: Bombina bombina; assembly: GCF_027579735.1. NCBI lineage: Eukaryota > Metazoa > Chordata > Amphibia > Anura > Bombinatoridae > Bombina > Bombina bombina. Next base: position 358,043,935 of record NC_069501.1, read on the forward strand.
ATTATCAAATGAGGATATTAACAATGACAATAACAATTCTGTGGGGGTTGGGGTTAATATTTTAAGATTGTGATCACTTGAAAACACACTGGCAATACTAGCTGTTCAGAAATTAATTTTTGCATTAGAAAATCCTTTAAAGGGCTTTGCTCTTTTAGGTCAAAAATAGTTTAAATTATAACACAAATCATGTTTATTTCTTGTATTAATTAATTTTTTTACTGTGTTAGCTGACTGCATAATATAAATCTGCTTGTCTTTGCACTATTCATAATGTAAACATCAGCCAAGATGGCTTATATAAATTTATTAACACTAGAAAGAACCTAGATGTTTTCTTGCATATCAATAAATATCTCATACTTTTAAAAAGTGCTTTTTAGGTGTCCAGGCATTCAGTGCTGCCATCAGGGGGTGACAGGGGTGACTCCTGTCAGGGGCCCAATGGGCCAGGGGGCCCCATGAGACGAGAACAACTATTATTTAAAAAAAATAATAATAATTTTTGCAGCCACCAGAGGGTACTACAGCAGAGTGCTATAGAGCGTGGGAAATGGTATTTCAAGGAGTAAAGCATTAGCATTTGAGAGGATTTCTGAGTGTGCACTAAACCACTATGCACAGCTTGAGACAGACTTGGCACTTAAGTTTGCACAGTCTGTGCCTGAGTCAGACGGAAGATCACTTTCATTTGCAGAGGAGGTAGGACTTACTTAGTAAATGTTTTTTTTATTTCTTTGTGCAATTTCAGATTGTAACTTAAGTGTGGTAGTAGTTGTATGGTGGGGCCAGGGGTCCATAAAAACATTTTTTTTAGCAATATGCAGCAGTGTATTTATGATTATTTGAAAATGCTGTAGAAATTCTATATTTAAAGTCACGCAGAAATGTTTCCTCCTCAATACACAAATGGTAGATGCCTTTTGGCAGATATGAGTTTTTTTTTATTAATATATATATATATACTAATTACATTCCAGTTTACTGCCCCTTTATGCAAGGACTTTCCAGATGCAAGGATGCATTTTATCTGATTTTTACATCTGCATAAAATGTTATACTCTCAGACTAAGATTGCTCAGTGTTTGAAATGAGACAGATTAACTTAACACTGTTCAGTTTACACTACAGCTGACTTAATTTTGAAATACATACAAACAAGCCCTGCATGTAACCAGATCTAATGGTATGATACTGAGTACCCACAGCTTATGGTTCCACCAAAACCATATAGAGAACAACATATTCAAAATCCATAGGTACAGCTGACAGATGGGAACATTCGTACACCATATTTGAAGTGGTGCTCTTGGTTGGGGAAAATGGGGGGGGGGGGAAACAAACATATGTCAACCTTTCAAAAGTACTTTTCTTCATCTAGCCATCTACCCAGATCATTAATGTACAATTTTGAATTCACAGAATTATTTTTTGTTTGCACATTTACAAATATGATTCTTTAAAAAGTGATCTCTTAATTTCTGTATTTTTTTATCATGCATGTCACACACTGCTGATTTAGGGGATGCAATTTGCAGAAATGTTACCTCCTGTAAGTGTTTCTGTGGGTGTCTGTGTTTATGTCTTTGTGCTTTTGTTTAGGTCTCTATGAGTGTGTATGTATTTTTTTCTGTAGGTCTCTCTGTGAGGGTGGGTGTGTATGTCTTTGTGCATTTTCTGTGGGTGTCTCTGTGAGGGTGTGTGCATATGTCTTTATGATTTTTCTATGCGTGTCTCTGTGAGGGTGTGTGTATGTATGTCTTTGTGTATTTTCTCTGGATGCCTCTGTGAGGGTGGGTGTGTATGTCATTGTGTGTTTTCTGTGGATGTCTCTGTGAGGGGGTGTGCGTATGTCTGTGTGTTTTCTGTGGGTGTCTCTGTGAGGGTGTTTGTATGTCTGTGCATTTTCTGTGGGTGTCTCTGTGAGGGTGTGTGTGTATGTATGTCTTTGTGTGTTTTATTTGGTTGTCTCTCTGTGTGTGTATGTCTTTGTGTGTTTTGTGTGGGTGTCCCTGTGTGTGTATGTCTTTGTGTGTTTTCTGAGGCTGTCTCTGTCGGTGTTTCCTTGGGCGTATGTGCAAGTTTGTGTTTGAGTTTGTGTGTGTCCATTGTCTGTTCCTTTTTAAGACATTACTTACATTACCTTACTACTGATTATTCACATATTTCTACAGACTTTGAGACAAATGAGACCTTTCCGGAAGTCACCAATCCACCATTTAAAGGACCAGTCAACACATTAGATTTGCATAATCAACAAATGCAAGATAACAAGACAATGCAATAGCACTTAGTCTGAACTTCAAATGAGTAGTAGATTTTTTTAATAACAAATGTCAAAGTTATGTATATTTCCACTCCACTTGTACCATGTGATAGCAATCAGCCAATCACAAATGCATATACGTATAGTCTGTGAATTCTTGCACATGCTCAGTAGGATCTGGTGACTCAAAAATTGTAAATATAAAAGACTGTGCACATTTTTATTAATGGAAGTAAATTGGAAAGTTGTTTAAAATTACATGCTGTATCTGAATCATGAAAATTTAATTTAACCTGAGTGTCCCTTTAACCTTTAAATTATTGTTTAGGCATTTCAGGGCTCTTCCTTTTAGCCACTGCATGCTGTTGTCATCATATAGTTGTCATCTTCCTTGACAAAAAGATAACCAGAACTCCATATTTTGTTTTGTAAATCGCCTTTTTTGACAAAACTGTAGTCTACCTCATTACTTGTCAAGTCAATGTAAACAAGTGCTGAGTGTCTGTGTGGATGTCTGTGTCTGAATGTGTTTGTGTGTTTGTTTGCGTGTCTGCTAGAGTGTCTATATGTGAATCCTTATGTGTGAGTGTGTGTTTCAGTGTATGAGGGTGTTTGTGTGTTTTTGTGTTTTTGTGTTTGTCTTTACAACATTTCCAAGTTTGACTACACTTAAGAATAAAGTGCATATACGTTTTAGTCACTTGGTCAAAAATTGCACATGTCAAAGGGAGGGGGGCCCTGATCAATGGTTAAGTCAGGGGTCCCAAAATTTCTAGTGGCGGCCCTGTAAGCATTGCAGGGGACATAGCACCTTGCTGCTGAGCTTTTCTTTAATTCATCTGGCTTGTATGCAGTATAATGGGGAGAAGCACAGAGTTTACATTTTAATTTAAACAGTACACACGGAGAGTCTGGGTGCAGGTGAAATACAGTTTTGTAATAAACAAATGATCTCAGTTCAAATGTGGAAAGGACACAAAAGTCTATATTGATAAAACCCCTATAGTGACTAAAAACCACACTGGAGTCTACAAAGTGTTCATCCTGGGAACGATTCCCATATGCATACAATAGTTTAGCAAGGTGATAGAGTCAAATCCCCTGGAACTAACAAGTTCTCACTCTAAAAGCAGAAAATGTGCTCACAAATCATAGAGACAGAGCACATACCTCCAAGTGGGTTACTCGACCTCCGTATCACAGTATTGCAATATAGCTCATGGTCTTGGTAAGAAGCTCCTCCTGGTTGCTGTCAGCATATTCGACCTCCCTACATCCTTTCCTTTCACGCTGTTCACCGGAGCAAACAAGCTGCCTTACACACCTCTGCAACTACTGCTCATTTCGGCGTCTGTGGTCACTTGGGGTGTGTAAGATCTCCAGCCCAATCCGGTAGTCAGACAGTCAGCACAACTTAAAGGAACACTGAACGCAAATTTTTTCTTTCATGATTCAGATAGAGCATGACATTTTAAGCAACTTTCTAATTTACTCCTATTATCAAATTTTCTTCGTTCTCTTGCTATCTTTATTTGAAAAAGAAGGCATCTAAGCTTTTTTCTTTGTTCAGAACTCTGGACAGCACTTTTTTATTGGTGGATGAATTTATCCACCAATCCGCAGGGACAACCCAGGTTGTTCACCAAAAATGGGAAGGCATCTAAACTTACATTCTTGCATTTCAAATAAAGATAATAAAGAAATAAAGAGAATAAAGAAAATTTGATAATAGGAGTAAATTAGAAAGTTGCTTAAAATGTCATGCTCTATCTAAATCACGAAAGAAAACATTTGGGTTCAGTGTCCCTTTAAACAGAGCTGAAAACAGAAATGTCACTGGTTTCTGAAGCTTAAACTCTGATCTGAGCGTACTTTTGTTTTTTCTTACCATTTAATCATCTTTTATTACTTAGGTGCAGATGGGATCCCCTTTCTCACTGGTTGAGATTAATTGAAGCCCAAAAAGGAAAACCCTATAGATGGTTAATTTGTTTAGATAAGCATTAAAGGGACATTGTAAACTAGATTTTTCTTTACATAATGGTTTTGTAGATGATCCATTTATATAGCCCATCTGGAAATGTTTTTGCAAAAATGTATAGTTTTGCTTATTTTTAAATAACATTGTGCTGATTTTCAGACTCCTAGACAAGCCCCAAAGTTTTAAATGTATACTGATGTATACAGACTTCAGGCTGCTTATGTTTATATAATGGGTCTTTTTTGCAGGGGATGGGGGGGTCTGCTCTCATCCCCTTTCAGTGGGTGTTGCAGGCTAATCTCATTAACAGTGCTAAATTGGGAGCTTCTAAGTACGTTTTTAAAAGGTTTTATACAAAATTTGAAATCAGTATCTGTGCATATTCTTCTTTATAGTAGTGACTATTACATGCAGTTAAAGGAACACTGAACCCAAATTCTTTCTTTCGTGACTCAGATAAGGCAGCAAGTTTAATCAACTTTCTAATTTACTCCTGTTATCAAATTTTCTTCATTCTGTTGATATCTTTATTTGTAAACCAAGAATGTAAGTTTAGATGTCGGCCCATTTTTTGTGAACAACCTGGGTTGTTCTTACTGATTGCTGGATAAATTCACCCACCAATAACCAAGTGCTGTCAAGAAATTGGCTGGCTCCTTTAGCTTAGATGCCTTCTTTTACAAATAAAGATTGCAAGAGAACGAAAAAAAAATGATAATAGGAGTAAATTACAAAGTTGCTTAAAATTCCATGCTTTATCTGAATCACGAAAGAAAAAAAAATTGGGTTCAGTGTCCCTTTAAATGAACATTGGTGTATACTGTCCCTTTAAAGCCAGACACTAAGAAGAAAAGATAAAGGTAGCAACACACCTCCCTTTTTGAAAGAAAAAAAGCTTTTAATTCTGTATTTTATCCATGAGGTTCCAAGGCAAGCTTTCAAGCAATCCGCTCTCAGTTATGTCATGCATACCATGATAACCCCAGTTAAAGGGACAGTCTAGTCCAAAAAAACGTTCATGATTCAGATAGGGCATGTAATTTTAAACAATTTTCCAATTTACTTTTATCACCAATTTTACTTTGTTCTCTTGGTATTCTTAGTTGAAAGCTTAACCTAGGAGGTTCATATGCTAATTTCTTAGACCTTAAAGGCCGCCTCTTAAGAATGCATTTTAACAGGTTTTTCACCACTAGAGGGTGTTAGTTCATGTTTTTCATATAGATTACACTGTGCTTGTGCACGTGAAGTTACCTGGGAGCCATCACTGATTGGCTAAACTGCAAGTCTGTCAAAATAACTGAAATAAAGGGGCAGTCTGCAGAGGCTTAGATACAAGATAATCACAGAGGTAAGAAATATATAAATATAACTGTGTTGGTTATGCAAAACTAGGGAATGGGTAAACAAGGGATTATCTATCTTTTAAAACAATAACAATTCTGGTGTAGACTGTCCCTTTAATTCTATACTTGTGTTTGGTCATCATAAGAAAAGCAACGTCAGCCATAAATAACCTAAAGGTAGATTTTTGTTTTTAGCATAAAACTAATTCTATTCTTCCTCTTGAGTAAAGCACTTTCAGTCACTGTGATACTAATTGAAATACTACTTGTGTAATAACACCTTTCCTTCTTTACCTGTCCCTAGATTCCTTTCACCTGCACTTAGCTGAATCATAATATCTACTAAATTGTAGCAAGTACAGTTTTAAAATGGAGCAGTCCTATATTGATATTAATGTGTCAATTTTATAGGGTTTTACATCTTGATAATGTGCTATTTAGACATCACTTCCAAAGCAGTAAAGCATCTGAGAAGTGTGCACAAAATCTAAAAGCATACAATAATCTTTATGTGATGAAAGCATGAGTACAATTAAGTCATCATGTATACTTTACATTTACAATGTTTTATTAGTGGGACGCAATGATTCACATTACAATAGCTTGCATTATACCATCTATGTTATTAAAGGGATATGTAACTCAAAAATGTTCTTTGCTTATTCAGACAGAGTTTCCCAATTTACTTCTATTATCAAATTTTCTATTTGTTATCAAATGTTACCTAGGTAGGTATCTGGGGCACTGCTTTACAGGAAATAGTACTGTCATAAAGTGCTCTTGCAATTAGATAACATGTTTGCAAAACTGCTGCAATATAGTGCTCCAGATATGAGCAGACGTCCGAGCTGACCTGTCTGCTTTTCAACAAAAGATATGCAGAGAATGAAGACACTTGATAATAGAAGAAAATAAGAAGTTGTTCAAAATCGCATGCTCTATTTGAATCATGAAGGAAACATTTTGTGTTTCATATCCATTTAATTCACATTCTAAACATTCAGCAAACCTATTAAATCTATTTATTGCATAAGGAGCAGAGCAAAAAAGAGCGTAACCAGAACAAAACAACAGAATAGTAAAACATTTTAAATGATATCACAGAGAGGAAACCACTGACCCACCTTTTGTATAGAATGAATGACAAAAGCAGAATTTTAGCAATATTATGTATGATTTGTTTATAGAACACTTTATGCTGATGTAGAATTACCTGATACTCAGTAAAAACTATTATATCTATCACAGTGAACCTGTAAGCCTCTTTTTCACTATTGCCTTGACCTGGCATTAAAGGGACATGAAACCCAACATTTTTCATTTATGATTCAGACATAGAATACAACTTTACACAACTTTTATAATTTGCTTCTATTATATAATGTGCTTCATTCTCTGGGTATCCTTTGTTGAAGAAGCAGCAATAACCAACTGGGAGCTAGCTGAATGCATTGGTGAGCAAATAACATGAGGAATATATGTGTAGCCACAAATCAGAGCCTACCTATGTATTCTTTTCAACAAAGGTCACCAAGAGGACAAATCAAATTAGTTAATAGAAGTATAATAGAAAGTTGTTAAAAACCACCTGCTCTATCTGAATCATGAAAGAAAAATTTTAGGTTTCCAATCCCAGCTTAATAGGGATTGTCTGATACCCAGATGCAATGTTGTAGGAAACCCCAACTGCAACCAGCCACCTGCACTAAACTAGCCATACCAGTCCCCTATCCACTGACTAGTTATTCTAACTAAAAATCCCCATAAAATAATTAATGCTGCCAACCATGCTAGCAACTTTGCCCCCCACCCCCCCCCCCACCCCACACACACACATAAACACCAACCTTAAATCAAACAACTGGTCTTAAAACTCAAAAACCCAGGCCAGGAACAGAACAGCCCCCTTGCATGAAGTCTGGCTGATATCATAACATTTAAAGAAAAATAAAAAAATTTATTGAGGTTTTGAGAAAAATACATTGCATTGAGAACGCCATATGACAATAATTCAATTGAATTATACAGAACTGATCGAGATAGGAAAATCTGTGAGATACAAGACATAGACTTCTGTACCCTAATTTTTTCAGTAAAAACTATCATGTGATTGACTACTTGGCTGGCCACTTTTGGACCACTTAGTTGTGTAACATGAAGCTCATATGGTAGTCAATTTTGTGGCCACTTTTGGGCCTTATGACACTCATAGAATACATAGATATTACTTAAGATAAAGATCATACAAATTGTAATTAGCTATTAATATGTATTAACCTTGAAGAAATTGGTGCTAATTGTAACAGTATTTAAAGAACAACAAAAGAAATACTGGGTGATTATAACAATTAGGCACTTAAATAGGTAACTGACAAATTAGTGAAACTTGGAGATGTACTTATAAAAGTTAACAGGCTCATTGATAAGGGAACCATCTCTGCTGACAATTTAGGTTGACCCAATAGAATAGGAGTTAGGCTGCAGTGTCTTTTAGAGTTTTATAATTAGGTGGTGACAGATACATAGCTAGGACTTGAAAGTAGATGACTGCTAGTACAGATCCTCTATGGTATATTTCTTTCCCATAGATTTGTATAATCCAGTGTTAAAGGACTAGGGGTAGAAGAGTGTTAGCACACTCTATACTCTAGTAGGTGGTCATGTGCCTACTGGTATTAACATTGATGGTGATTTAAAGAAGACGCAGATGTGCTATCCCGGCCGCAGGCAACACATCATTACTGTGAAATGGATTTGGGCAATCATCCTACATTAGAAAAAAAAAACAATATCCTTAAAGTAAGGCAATCTATGACCCCTTATGTGAGAAAATATCTTATCTACTGTATATATACACCGGGAGTATGGTTAATCTATTTCAGACCACTCTTCAGTTTTAAGTTATAGCTGCATGAGAATAAGGTACTAGATACTTTGATATAAGAGACTTGCAGAAGTTGGTAAGCAAAAGAGAATTTAAAGCATTATCTATTCAGTGTCCATTATGAACTAGCCTAAAAAACAGCTGTATATTACTCTATCAATGGACAGGGTGGCAGATCTATTAGTTTACATGTGAGGAATCAATTGTAGGAAAACAATAAGCAGCCAATAGTTTGTATATATATATATATATATATATATATATATATATATATACACACACACTCAAGTCCAGTATAATATACACACACACTCAAGTCCAGTATAATATACACACACACTCAAGTCCAGTATAAATGGTACACTCCAACATATACAGGGAGTGCAGAATTATTAGGCAAGTTGTATTTTTGAGGATTAATTTTATTATTGAACAACAACCATGTTCTCAATGAACCCAAAAAACTCATTAAAAGCTGAATATTTTTGGAAGTAGTTTTTAGTTTGTTTTTAGTTTTAGCTATTTTAGGGGGATATCTGTGTGTGCAGGTGTCTATTACTGTGCATAATTATTAGGCAACTTAACAAAAAACAAATATATACCCATTTCAATTATTTATTTTTACCAGTGAAACCAACATAACATCTCAACATTCACAAATATAAATTTCTGACATTCAAAAACAAAACAAAAACAAATCAGTGACCAATATAGCCACCTTTCTTTGCAAGGACACTCAAAAGCCTGCCATCCATGGATTCTGTCAGTGTTTTGATCTGTTCACCATCAACATTGCGTGCAGCAGCAACCACAGCTTCCCAGACACTGTTCAGAGAGGTGTACTGTTTTCTCTCCTTGTAAATCTCACATTTGATGATGGACCACAGGTTCTCAATGGGATTCAGATCAGGTGAACAAGGAGGCCATGTCATTAGATTTTCTTCTTTTATACCCTTTCTTGCCAGCCACGCTGTGGAGTATTTGGACGCGTGTGATGGAGCATTGTCCTGCATGAAAATCATGTTTTTCTTGAAGGATGCAGACTTCTTCCTGTACCACTGCTTGAAGAAGGTGTCTTCCAGAAACTGGCAGTAGGACTGGGAGTTGAGCTTGACTCCATCCTCAACCCGAAAAGGCCCCACAAGCTCATCTTTGATGATACCAGTCCAAACCAGTACTCCACCTCCACCTTGCTGGCGTCTGAGTCGGACTGGAGCTCTCTGCCCTTTACCAATCCAGCCATGGGCCCATCCATCTGGCCCATCAAGACTCACTCTCATTTCATCAGTCCATAAAACCTTAGAAAAATCAGTCTTGAGATATTTCTTGGCCCAGTCTTGACGTTTCAGCTTGTGTGTCTTGTTCAGTGGTGGTCGTCTTTCAGCCTTTCTTACCTTGGCCATGTCTCTGAGTATTGCACACCTTGTGCTTTTGGGCACTCCAGAGATGTTGCAGCTCTGAAATATGGCCAAACTGGTGGCAAGTGGCATCTTGGCAGCTGCACGCTTGACTTTTCTCAGTTCATGGGCAGTTATTTTGCGCCTTGGTTTTTCCACACGCTTCTTGCGACCCTGTTGACTATTTTGAATGAAACACTTGATTGTTCAATGATCACGCTTCAGAAGCTTTGCAATTTTAAGAGCGCTGCATCCCTCTGCAAGATATCTCACTATTTTTTACTTTTCTGAGCCTGTCAAGTCCTTCTTTTGACCCATTTTGCCAAAGGAAAGGAAGTTGCCTAATAATTATGCACACCTGATATAGGGTGTTGATGTCATTAGACCACACCCCTTCTCATTACAGAGATGCACATCACCTAATATGATTAATTGGTAGTAGGCTTTCGAGCCTATACAGCTTGGAGTAAGACAACATGCATAAAGAGGATGATGTGGTCAAAATACACATTTGCCTAATAATTCTGCACTCCCTGTACAACTCACTGGAGCACTGCTAAACATTGATACAGAGATCCAGACTATATCCCAGAGGTGGCCGGAATCCCCAGAATATACAGCAGGGCTACACAGGTAAGTAGCATAAAATCAGCCTTTTATTAGACAAAAATACGAATTGGCCTGTTGCCAAAAATTTCAGCTCACGCAGGAGCTTTCCTCAGTGGAGGCCCAAGTAGACATAAAGTGCATAGCAATAAAATATCCTTATATACCCTTATAAAACACAAATTAAACCCACCTGTGTGAATCAATCTCCACAGCAAACACATTGTTTGCACTGTGTCTGTAGGCCATGCCCATCATTAGCCACGCCTATTATTGACATCATCAGCATCAGACACAGTTACCAAGGCAACCTGTAAACACCACTGGGCACCAATGATCCATACCCAATCGCCATGAGGACACGCCCACCGGGGAGTGTACTGCTATCTGTCATACCTCTTATCAGATCAGCCCACAGTATTATGTACAGGATTACGTAGACAAACAGTATTAATAACGAAATGATAGTTCTGGAGACAAAGCAACATATAAACCTACATATTGTGTACTTATATACAAACAAGCTATTATGGCATTCAAGCGTTCTAGCTAGATAGTGATGCAAAGCACAAGCACATATAACAGACTCTCTTGATATTACACTAAATAAATATTGTGCAATATACATATAATTCTAGCATCATAATAAAATACTTAAGGAGATTTACACATTGCTGTGTCAAGACCTGATGGAGCCATAACCATCTGTATTTGCAGCATATCACATGATTTCATATCCCAAGAAATAGGTAGAAGCATATGCCCATATCAGCAAGAGTACTGAGGACTTAGATACCCATAAGAGTCCATAATAATAAGCAAATCAAATCTTGATTGTAGTCTTCATCCCCATCAGTCTGTTGTTGTCTGGCACTAGGTTAACAATAGCAGCACGCATAAACAGCACTACTATTCAATCACCTTGGGGACATAGTGTCCAGACATGTAGTCTTGATTGTAGTATCTATCCTCATAGTTAAGTTGTAAGAAAACACTCAACTATCGATAGCAGCAAGCATAATCAACACTGCTATTCAATCTCCTTGGTGACACAGTGTCCAGAGCAACCAGTATTATAATAAGGATGCAAGAGTGGCTGCGCTGTGTCTCCTTGGGATATAGCTGAAATCCAGACTTGGTTCACTGGTCAACCTCCAAGAAATGATAGACCACAATTGGCAAAAACGTAAGATACTAGAGAAAAATAAAGCAGTATACTCACAGTATAAATAGAGGCAAACGGCCTTTATTCTCGAAATCGCTTGAAAACATCAGTGAGCCTTTCGTAAAGATTCAGCTTCATTTATTAAAAACAGAGGTAAAAATAGCTCTGCTTCTGAGTCTACCTTACTATACAAAGGATATCAAGAGAAGAAAGCAAATTAAAGAGGTTCATTCGGGCTTCGAACAAATGCAAATTTGTCTGAATTTTGCTGATTTGTCGAGTTATTTGATATACGAACAGCTGAATACATTATTGGATGCAATAGATGAAAAACAAATGATTGCTTGTTAAATCAATTCATTCATTTGTTTATGATGCTTGGCTCTAAAACACAAATGTGCAGAAATGGGGGAAAGAAGATATTTTGTTTGCTTAATAAGCTTTTTTGTTTGTAATGATGTACAGGGGGTCTTGCCATTTATTTGTCTATTGTCCCTTGTCCAATCCTGCTATAGTATTACTAATGACTGATGTTAGAGATATCCCTGTCAGGCACTAAATGCTGGATTTTAGTCATACAGGTAGGGTTGCCACCTGTCCCTTAAAATACAGAACACTTATAAGTTACACATGCTGCAGGGTGTGCAGGGAGGAACATGAATAGTGCTGTCCAGAAACACAATACATGTTCCTCCCTGCACACCCTGCAGCATGTGTAACTCATAAGTGTCCAGGAAAACATGGCTGAGGTGGCAACCCTACATACAGGAGTTAAATGTTCTTTTAACATTAAACAAAAAGGTTCTTTTAATTGTTCGAATCCTATAATATAAGATATTTTTTTAATATTAATTGTCTATTTTAGCTGTTCCCATTGGAAATAATATTTAAATATTTAAATAAATTTTTCCTTCTAGAGCAAATTTAATTTTAGAAGTACATTGTAAATTTGTTTAAAATGTCCTATTCTTTTTGAATTATTAATGAAAAAGTTAGGGTTTTACATACCTTTAACAGTAAACACTGTGAGATTGTTTTATAAAATGCTTAAAGGGACACTGTATCCAAAATTTTTCTTTTGTGATTCAGATTGAGCATGAAATTTTAAGCAACTTTCTAATTTGCTCCTATTATCAAATTGGCTTCATTCTCTTGGTATCTTTATTTGAAATGCAAGAATGTAAGTTTAAATGCCGGCCCATTTTTGGTAAACAACCTGGGTTGTCCTTGCTGATTGGTGGATAAATTCATCCACCAATAAAAAAGTGCTGTCCAGAGTACTGAAACCAAAAAAAAGCTTAGATGCCTTCTTTTTCAAATAATGATAGCAATAGAACGAAAAAAAAATTGATAATAGGAGTAAATTAGAAAGTTGCTTAAAATTTCATGTTCAATCTGAATCACGAAAGAAATATTTTGGGTACAGTGTCCCTTTAACTGTGCATAGCAAATCAATTTTGCAATATACTTTCATTATTCATTTTGCCCCATTTCATGTAAGTAAAGTCTGAATATTATGGATTTCCCAGTCTTGAGGACTTCACAAGCCTAACCTTGATACATATTTATCCTAATTTGAAGTTTATCATCTTATAATTTCTACTGAAGCCAAATATTGGGTATTTTGTTAACACAATTACAGAGGCAAGCCCAATTTTCTTCATACTACCACAGACCGGCCCATGAAATCCCCACTGCAATCAGCTTTATGTGTGCAAAAAAACACTCAAAAAGTAAAAAAAAAAAGAATTAAAACATTACAGTGTGGTCTATCTTCAATATACTAAAAAGAATTTGAGGAGTGCAAAGGATCAGCTCATATAATACTTAAAAATTAAATCAGAAGTTCAATTTAAACAGAGAGAAGAACGTACATTAGATTAACTCCCATTGCAGTATTCATGGTGTTGACAGTGCAGAAACGTTTTCAAATTAATAGTGAACTTGATGGACTTCACTAGTCCTGGGTTCTCATCATCAGTCTCCAAAGGTGAGAAAAGTTATAATTTTTATACATTCTGAAATGATAATTTTTCTATTTCCATATCCTGATTTCCGGTGGAGACCAGGGAGTCTGTACCCACGCTGCAAGCCAGTAGCAGACCTACTCAACAGAGGGCCCTGGTGCAAAATGTGACAGTTCAAAGGAAATTGAAAGATATATTTGAACATGACACATATGAAACTATTTTGCAACATTCTATTCATGACGGAACATTTAGAAGCTTGTCCAGCCTAGGTCCCAAGCCCACAGTTCACCCTTTCCATGTGTTGTTCTTGCCATCCACTTATCTAAAGTAAATACATTGATACTGGTAAAGCTGAATAGGCTGGGGTATTATGCTCTCTGTGATTTAGTTTTCACACACAATTGATCTTTGTTTCAATGTGCCGTATAGTCAAATTAAACTTTAATGATTCAGATAGAGCATGTATTTTTAAACAACTTTCCAATTTACTTCCATTATTAGTTTGCTCTCAGCCTTTTTATATGCACACTTTCTGAGGCACCAGCTCCTACTGAGCATGTGCAAGAGTTCACAGTGTATCTGTAATTGACTGATGGGTGTCATGTGATGCAGTAGGCAGGGAAATTAAGAAACCTTTGAAAATTCTCAGAAAACAAACTACTGATAATTTTTAAATTTAGAGTAAGTGCTATAGCATTTGTGGATTATGCAATGCTACTGTATTTAATGGTACTTTAACTAACATTTTTTTAACGGAGACCACTGTAGAGGTGTGGAATATATTTGCTTAACTTGAGACCAAACTATCACTAAATGGCTGAGACAAGCCTAAGAAATAATACAACAGGCTTATGTTCTAGTGACAGCTCTCAATTTAGCTGTTGGGCAGACCTGATTGATTTATACAATTCCATTTGTGTTCAGAGTTTTAACTCCTTTGTATGTATTTAGCATTTAATATTCATAATTCTTTGAGTATACATGGATGTTATTTGTCAACAGTATTTTAGAAAAATTAGAAACAAAAAATGCATATTGACTATAACCCTATTTTTCCCAACTGAAAGGGAAATTCCAGCCATACCTACCTACACACTAGACACACTTATGTCCTCAGAATACATTTGACAATTACAAACAGAATCTCAAAGGTAGTTTATTCTATGAATTCAAAGAATAATAAGCACAAATGTATAATTTCAGTATTGTTCATGTGCACCAGTCATCTTTCACTGAATACTTAAAAATACGTAATTTAACACTTTAAGGGATTGAGGATTATCAGAAAAATATATTCACCAATAAACTGTGTAAATAAATTAATGTATGGGGACCAGAAGGTGTTAATGAAGATTGTAACTGACAGGTTTTCTTGAGTTACACAGCTGCTTCATGTTTTTAATTGTTTCAATTGTATAAATAGCCGTCGTGTGGCTAATCAGTTTGCTTTTCATAGCCCAGTATTTAGAAACCAGTTAAGATAAGGGAAACATTGTCTGATGATTTATAGATATTTTGGTATTGAATAGTCATGATTCTTTTACATTTTAAATGAAAAGTTTTTCTCAAGGCATGAATTAGTTAATTATCCTTTGCTTGTTCTTAAAAAAAAACTTGTCTTTTTGTACGTAATGGTTCCAACAGTATATTGTAGACATGCAATTAGCCAAAAATGAGTGAGCTGAATTGTATATGAGACAACATTAGTCTATTTACTGTTGTTCTTAATACAGTAAGGCAACTATTCAAAACTCCAGTCCTTAAAGGGACACTAAACCCATTTTTTTCTTTCTTTCATGATTCAGATACAGCATGCAATTTTAAGCAACTTTCTAATTTACTCCTATTATCATTTTTTTTCCGTTCTTTTTGTTATCTTTATTTAAAAAGCAGGAATGTGATGCATAAGAGCCGGACCATTTTTGGTTGAGAACCTGGGTTATGCTTGCTTATTGGTGGGTAAATGTAAGCCTCCAATAAGCAAGCACTATATATGGTGCTAAACCTAAAATGGTCTGGCTGCTAAGATTTACATTCCTGCTTTTAAATTGAAGATAGCCAGAGAATGAAGAAAATTTGATAATAGGAGTAAATTAGAAAGTTGCTTAAAATTTCATGCTCTATCTGAATCATGAAATAAAAAAATTGGGTTCAGTGTCCATTTAAGTACCACTAACAGGCCAGATTTTCATTGAATATTAAAGGGACATTAAACACTAAATACATGCTAGATAGAATGACGCATTCAAAGAAAATATTAGTCCATGACTAACATGTAGATGTATTTTTTAAAATTTCATTAGTTGTTTAAAAAGTGACAAAATAAGTGTAAAGTTTTAGTGTCTATAAAACACTGGGACCTGCCATGTTGTAACTTGTGTTACCTTCTCTGCTGTGGCCAATTAGGGTCAGTTATAAATAGGTCACTAGAGTGTGCAGCCAATGGTTATGCTGGATTTAACAGTGTTCTGCACTTCCATTTCTAACAGGAACTAAAAAGCTCACAATTTCAGAATGGAATTACAGGCAAAGAGGACAAAATAAATAATGAAAGTATATTGCAGAGTTGTTTTATTATATACAATTTATCATTTTATATTACCATCTCAAAGTGTTTAATGTCCCTTTAAGTAGGGCACAGGTGAAATAATCAGATGATGGGTGAGAGCAGGTTAGTAACCATGATTATTTCACCTGCGCTCTAGTTCAAAATATCATGAAAATCTGGCTTGTACTTGGACCAGAGTTGAGAAACACTACAGTAAGTGACCTAGAAATCTTGATAATGTATCTTTACAGCATAGTTGTAAAATATATGTGGTTATGATAGCCAGGGCAGTTAAAAACAATCCTCTTAAAGGGATAGTAAACACCTTGAGATTTTTATATAAAATGTTTAATAATGTAAAATGAAATAGTCATGTGTCTAATAAGTTTGCTTTTGATAGCCCAGTACTCGGAAACCCAATAAAGATAAGGGTAAACAACTTATGTCTAGCCCGAGCTGAGATGTTTACTGTACTTTTAAATGGACATAACAGTCAAAATTGAGTGTTCATTAATCAGATGCTGTACAATTTTAAAATAACTTCTATTATCACATTTACAGATTTCTCCTGATGTCCTTTGTTGAAGTATATCTCCTTTCTTTGAATGCATACTGAGTTAGGTTCAGGAGTGTGCATGTGATAAAAAAATGCACTTCATCACTACAATATATGGGTAGTACTGATCTTGGTGAACAACAAAAACACTAGAAAACAATTCTCTATGCTGGTCCGCAGGGCCTTATATTATTCTCAAAAAAGGTTTGTGTGATGTCGGTCAGTGTACAACTAAGGCAAAAAATCTTGAGAAAATAAAAACTGCATTTCAACTTGAAGGAGAGAGAGGGGAGATTGAGGTGGAGGGGGGAGATAGGGAGAGAAGGAGCCAGGGGGAAGTAGACAGAAATAGGAGTAGGAGGCAGAGAGAGAGAGAGAGAAAGGGGGGAGATAGAGGGAAAGAAAAAGGGAGGAGATAGAGAGAGAGAAAAGTGAAAGATAAGACTGATTAAAGAAACACAGACGAAACAATAATATAGATGAGAGAGAAGAGGAAAGTCATGTGTAGAGGGAATAGAAAACTGTAAAGGGGAGAAATGAGAAGAGAGAGATGTGGGATGGTGAATAGGAGAAATAAAGAGATGCAGGGGAGACGGGAGAAGAGAGATGAGGAGAAAGTGTTGAGACAGATGGGAGAGAGGGGAGAAGAGAGATGCGGAGAGAGCAGAGAAAAAGATATGGGGAGATAGATGGGAGGGAGAGTGGAAATGGAGTAGGGTGGAATAGGTAAAAAGAGGGATGAAGTAGAGAGCGTTAGGAAGAGGCATTCCGCTCTTTTTCACTGCCCTTAAAAAGGGCATTCAGCTCTTTTGCAAATTGCCCAATAAACCCTAATCTAAAAACACAACCCCCACCCAAAAAAAATTTAACACTAAAGCCCCAAATAGGTACTCACGGTTTCAGAAGTCCGGCGGAGAAGGTATTCTTCCAGGCGGGTCCATCATCTTCATCCACAGCAAAGGCGGCGGGGAGCAGAGGTCCAGAGCGGTCTTCCTAGATGTGGAAATCCTTGGTGGTGGTCATCTGTAGCGGTGTCAGCGGTCCCCGGTGGTGGCAGTCCTCACGGCAGCGGTGGTCCTCAGCGGCATGGAGGCTCATCTTCATCCAATGTCCGTTGTATACTGAATATTGAATGCAAGGTACCGCAATCAATTTGGGGTACCTTGCATTCCTATTGGCTGAATTTTTCAAAACAGCCAATAGGATTAGAGCTACTGAAATCCTATTGGCTGTTCAAATCAGCAAATAAGATTTCAGTAGCTCTCCTATTGGCTGATTTTTAAAATTTCAGCAAATAGGAATGCAAGGTACCCCAATAAATATGATGTACTTTAAATTCAATCTTCAGTGTGCAGCGGACGATTGCATGAAGAGGAACTCGACACCTTCGCCGAGGACCGCCGCCGATAACCACCACCGAGAATCGGCACATCTGGGAAGACCGCTCCGGACCTCCGCTCTGCGCTGCCTTCGCTCAGCAAACATCTGGGAAGACCGCCACATCTGGGAGGACCGCTCCGGACCTCCGCTTCGCGCTGCCTTCACTGTGGATGAAGATGATGGACCTGGCTAGAAGAAGAACTTCGCCACTGGACTTTTTAAACCATAATTACCTATTTGGGGCTTTAGTGTTAGGCTTTTTAAAAAATGTTTATTTTTTTTTTGTTTTTTTAGATCAGGGTTTATTGGGCAACTTACAAAAGAGCTGAATGCCTTTTTAAGGGCAGTGACAAAGAGCTGAATGCCCTTTTAAGGGCAATGCCCATACAAATGCCCCTTTAGGGGCAATGGGTAGTTTAGGTTTATTAGTGTTAGTTTGTTTTTATTTTGAGGGGTTTGGTGGGTGGAGGGGTTTACTGTTAGGGGGGACTTTGTTTATTTTTAATGTAAAAGAGCTGATTTCTTTAGGGCAATGCCGTACAAAAAGCCCTTTTAAGGGCTATTGGCAGTTTATTCTTAGATTAGGGGGTGTTTTTATTTTGGGGGGCTTTTTAATTTTCATAGGGATTAGGTTTAATTTTTTTATTTTGGATAGTGTTGTTTATTATTTTTTGTAATCTAAAATGAAACACAAGGAAAGAGGCGCCGTATGTGTGAATCTGTAACGACCAACATCAAAAATAGAACAAGTGCAGGGTACTCACAATGTGGAGCGGCACTCAATTGTGCCTGTAGGTGCGGACTGGTATTCACAGCAAGCCAGCTAGCTGTACAAGGCACTGACTGGATATCCCAAAGTGAGGAGTCTGCAGGTACTTCAGCGGAATGTTAGCAATCTGTCCAGCAGTATGGAGATCTGGAGCTGGGTACAAGGAAACAGAGAGGCACACAGACTGTGTGAATCTGTAATCACCCAATTGTATGTTTAGAACCAGTGCTGGGTACTCACATTCTGTAGCGGCACTCCAATGTGCCAATAGAGGCAGGCTGGTTATTACAGCAAACCAGCTAGCTGTATAGGGCAAACTGCAGGACACTCCACAGCAATAGAATCGACAGGTAGCTCAGATAATAGTAATAGTCAGCAATGAGGATATAGGATTAAAAGCGAATTTAATAAAAGTAAAAACAATTATAAAAATACATATATCACTCATGCAGTATGAGTCTATAGCATGCAACGTGTTTCTAGGTGTAGACCGTTTCATCAGGCATGTATTATTTTCTAAACAGACCCCTTAAATAGGACTAAGCTACCTGTCTCATCCCACACCCATAAAACAAATGTACCAATCACAATGGCCCTTTGTTTAATTGCTAATAAGTTGAAGCATCTGGGCACCTCTCATAGTACATCCTAGTAAGACAAAAATTGAATAAATAGTTAATAATAGTATTAACACACACATCAATAGGCTGCATACCCATTGTTAACTGTACATATATAAATGTGACCACACATAATTCTTCATAGTTTATCTGATGCACCCCATATAAAACCTTGTTTAATAAAAGCATTCTTATACGTAATAGAACATCCTACCTTTCTGCTGTGTTAATCATAGGGCACAGCACTGAGCTGACACATTCACATATTAACCGCCGAGTAACTCTGCTTTGTACTAAGTAATTTAGCGCTATGACTTTCAAATCATTTATAATATAATCGCCAGACTTTGCAGTCACAGATATTAAAATTGCCAGATATACGAAAAAAAGTCAATCAAAATCACTAACTGTATAGCGTCTGACGTAAGCCTAGCTGATTGGAGGGATTGTTTTTACAGACAAGCCAATCGGCATCGTCGTATCTACACACCCCTAATGACGTGTTTATCTTTGTTTATTTGCCGAAAAAAGGTAGTTAAGGGGAGGAGTAATAAGCCCACAAACAACGCTAATCAATTAAGCGATTTATACCCAAACATAGATACGTAAGCACTACTACTGGCAGCGGCCATATAAAATAAGAGAAATACAAACAGAAGATCTCACACGCAAATCGCCCCCGTGACTCGAGTGTCATCACTGGAAATTGGTCTCACAGCCACGTCATCGGCACTGTCAGACCGAATGTCTATTGACCAATAATAGCTGAGTCTGATCATATTCAGCCAACCACTTAGAGTTGAGACTTAAAACCCCAATACCAATCATAATCTTGAGAAGCCGATATATGTAAATATGATACCGGGTAGCCCGTTGACCACAACAAATTATAATCGCTAGCTGGAAAAGCATCACAATGTGAATTGTGTTAACAAACACCAAATCTAAGCGAACATCATGATAGTAAGGGAACCATCCCAATACACTTCTATATTAACCCACATAGGGTCCAAAATAACAATAAATATTACTAATAAAAAATGATAATAGTGAATTTATATGGGAGGTTACAAAATATATAAGCATCCCATAGTGTGTATAATACGTGAATCCTAGTCGAAGGACTAAATGGTCATATATACACCATTAGTCCTAATACCATAATATCCAAAAACTAACCTATCAAACCGAAAGTCCTATCCAAGATAATAATAAAGAAATAACCTATCTATAAATATTAATAATCATTATGACACAACAGTCCATACATAGTGGTGATGCTAATCTGTAGACCAAATTAATATTCCCATAATAATATGATGATATAAAAAAGAAATAGCTAACCATGTGTGTATCCATATATTTAATACAAAATAGTGATATCAACTACGGTAAATATTTAATTAATATTATTAATATTATTGAGAGAAGTCCCACAACAGTCATTAAACTCCAGTTCACAATAACTTATATATAACATATAGGTAGACTATACTTGAGAAATTATGTATCTATATATATACATAAAGACACATGTGCATGTACGCTTATATTGGGATGGTTCCCTTACTATTATAATTATTTAGGAAGGATTTTGGAATCATATTAGTGGTATTCTAATTTCTATGTACACATTAATTTAGTTTAGAGTTATATTTCTCAAATATTGTATTGCACGGACACATTGGTGTATATGTTACTGCACCGGTATAGAGTATATATAATGAAATAGGTTGTAGAAAATTTAGCTAGTTATGTGGCACATCTTATTATTTTCGGTTTTTGAACTATCTTTATACATTTGTATATATACATATATTTTTATATTGTAGTAATGTGTTGGGGCTTTATATATCAGAGCCTTTCTGTATGTAAGTTGTCACTGTATAAAGGAAATTGTTAGGGCATTTAGTACATCATTTTTTGTCTTGGATCATGATGTTCACTTAGATTTGGTGTTTGTTAACACAATTCACATTGTGATGCTTTTCCAGCTAGCGATTATAATTTGTTGTGGTCAACGGGCTACCCGGTATCATATTTACATATATCGGCTTCTCAAGATTATGATTGGTATTGGGGTTTTAAGTCTCAACTCTAAGTGGTTGGCTGAATATGATCAGACTCAGCTATTATTGGTCAATAGACATTCGGTCTGACAGTGCCGATGACGTGGCTGTGAGACCAATTTCCAGTGATGACACTCCAGTCACGGGGGCAATTTGAGTGTGAGATCTTCTGTTTGTATTTCTCTTATTTTATATGGCCGCTGCCAGTAGTAGTGCTTACGTATCTATGTTTGGGTATAAATCGCTTCATTGATTAGCGTTGTTTGTGGGGTTATTACTCCTCCCCTTAACTACCTTTTTTTGTCAAATAAACAAAGATAAAGACGTCATTAGGGGTGTGTAGATACGACGATGCCGATTGGCTTGTCTGTAAAAAACAATCCCTCCAATCAGCTAGGCTTACGTCAGACGCTATACAGTTAGTGATTTTGATTGACTTTTTTCGTATATCTGGCGATTTTAATATCTGTGACTGCAAAGTCTGGTGATTATATTATAAATGATTTGAAAGTCATAGCTCTAAATTACTTAGTACAAAGCACAGTTACTCGGCGGTTAATATGTGAATGTGTCAGCTCAGTGCTGTGCCCTATGATTAACACAGCAGAAAGGTAGGATGTTCTATTACGTATAAGAATGCTTTTATTAAACAAGGTTTTATATGGGGTGCATCAGATAAACTATGAAGAATTATGTGTGGTCACATTTATATATGTACAGTTAACAATGGGTATGCAGCCTATTGATGTGTGTGTTCATACTATTATTAACTATTTATTCAATTTTTGTCTTACTAGGATGTACTATGAGAGGTGCCCAGGTGCTTCAACATATTAGCAATTAAACAAAGGGCCATTGTGATTGGTACATTTGTTTTATGGGTGTGGGATGAAACAGGTAGCTTAGTCCTATTTAAGGGGTCTGTTTAGAACATAATACATGCCTGATGAAACGGTCTACACCGAGAAACACGTTGCATGCTATAGACTCATACTGCATGAGTGATATATGTATTTTTATAATTGTTTTTACTTTTATTAAATTCGCTTTTAATCCTATATCCTCATTGCTGACTATTACTATTATCTGAGCTACCTGTCGATTCTATTGCTGTGGAGTGTCCTGCAGTTTGCCCTATACAGCTAGCTGGTTTGCTGTAATAACCAGCCTGCCTCTATTGGCACATTGGAGTGCCGCTACAGAATGTGAGTACCCAGCACTGGTTCTAAACATACAATTGGGTGATTACAGATTCACACAGTCTGTGTGCCTCTATGTTTCCTTGTACCCAGCTCCAGATCTCCATACTGCTGGACAGATTGCTAACATTCCGCTGAAGTACCTGCAGACTCCTCACTTTGGGATATCCAGTCAGTGCCTTGTACAGCTAGCTGGTTTGCTGTGAATACCAGTCCGCACCTACAGGCACAATTGAGTGCCGCTCCACATTGTGAGTACCTTGCACTTGTTCTATTTTTGATGTTGGTCGTTACAGATTCACACATACGGCGCCTCTTTCCTTGTGTTTCATTTTAGATTTGCTGACCTTTGGATGGTGAAGATTGAGTGCGGCCTACAGATCCACTAATTGATATACTGGACTATTTTCATTTTTTACCCCCATTAAGGACTCTGATGTCTAGTGGTGATTGTATATTAACATTGTGACTCTGTTGATATATATATATATATATATATATTATTTGTATATATATTTTTTATTTTTGAGATACATTGCTGTGGGGTATTTCTTATATGTATTAGCGCCCCCTATTGGGTTATTACCCTTATTTTTTGTAATGTTAGCCTTTTTTAATTTCAGTAATTTTAGATTAATGTAATGTAATTTTATTTTAATTGTAATGTAGTATTTGTTTTAATGTAACTAAAGGGTTAATTTAGTGGGTGTTAGGTTTGGGGGCTTAGTCATTAAATTAGTTTTTTGCGTTGTGGGAGTTGGTTTAGGAGTTAATAGGTAAATTAGGTTTAATGCATTGTAGGGGGTTGATTACAATAGATATAATAGGTAGTTTGCGATATTGTGGTTAGCGGATTTAGGGGTTAATAATTTTATTGTTTTTTTGTTTTTTCTTAATAGTTCGTACGGGCGGTTCGTTTTTTTATATTACTTATTGTGGACGGTTAGTTTTCTTTTTATTGCGGACGGTTATTTTTTTTTATTTTAATAGTTATTGCAGGTTTTTTTTTTAATGCTCCGTTTGCCTTTGCTGCATCCCGGTGGATTCTGAAAATGGCAGGGTGGTAAAAGAATCCTTTCACCACCCTGCCATTTTCAGAATCCACCTGGATGCAGCTTCGCAAAATATCTGTTTTGTTAAGTATCTGACCTGTGCCTTTATACTATAGATGTGTCTTTGAAATATTTTGAAACCATGGAATTAATAAAAACAAAACAACAAACCTAAGCCTATACTTGAAATGGGTCAGACCATTTTACAGCAGTAAAGGGACATACAAATGTAAACTGAATTCCATTGTACTGTGCTTTTATTACTGATCAGCATACTGTTTCTGTTGTATAACTGACAATTGTAGTTTTACCAAAATATGATGGAGTTCATTAGTTTAGAAACATAGTTTTTGATAGCAGATTAGAATAAGAAACAGAGGGGCCTATCTATCAAGCTCTGAATGGAGCTTGATGCCCTGTGTTTTTGGCGAGCTTGCAGGATCGCCAGAAACACCAGTTATGAAGCAGCGGTCTAAAGACCGCTGCTCCATAACCTGTCCGCCTGCTCTGAGCAGGCGGACAGACATTGCCGCAATTCAACCCGATCGAGTACGATCGGGTTGATTGACACCCCCTGCTGGAGGCCGATTGACCGCGAGTCTGTAGGGGCGGCATTGAACCAGCAGCTCTTGTCAGCTGCTGGTGCAATGCTGAATACGGAGAGCATATTGCTCTCTGTATTCAGCGAGGTCTGGTGGACCTGATCTGCACTGTCGGATCAGGTCTGCCAGACTTTGATAAATATAGGCCAGAGACTCAACAAGTCTGCCCAAAATGTACTAAAAGTGTAATTTTATCTAGTATGTAGTACATCTTTATGCTTATACAATGTTTTCCTTTTCCACTGCTAAATTAAGTTTTATTCCATGAATCATCTATCCTTTCTATGAAGTGTTTCTGAAAATTACTCCTGAACCTACTACCATTCAACTTAAGATCATGACCCTTTGTTCTGAAACTCAGTTTTATTAAGCCCTTAAAATACTTAAAACGTTATTATCATATCACCTCTTTTCCTTCTCTCTGTAAGCTATACATATTTAGGTAATTGAGCCTGTCCTCATAAGTTTTATACTTTAGACCATGTACCATTTTAGAAGCCCTCCTTTGAACAGATTCTAGTTTGTTTATATTCTTCAGGAGATATGGAGGGATATTTATCAAGCCGTCAACCGCAAATATGCTTGAATTCCGCAGCGTAATTGTGGAGAGCCTGATTCCCCTTATTTATCAAAGCCTACAGACCGGCAAAAGTAGAAATTTGTGACGTAACATACGATCCGCCGGTCTCAGTCCGACAAAGATCGATGCTTATGTCATTACAGATGTACCAAATGCAAATTGATTGCGGTAGGAATCAATGGGAGCCTGAAAGCAGCTAAAGCTTATGTTCGCTGCTGCCCGATATCCCATTGATTCCTATAGGAGAATAAAAGTTATGTTTACACCTAACACCCTAACATGTACCATGAGTCTAAACACCCCTAATCTGCCGCCACCTACATTATACTTATTAACCCCTAATCTGCCGCCCCGACACAACCGCCACCTACATTATACTTATTAACCCCTAATCTACTGCCCCGCTACCGCCACCACCTTCATTATACTTATTAACCCCTAATCTGCTGCCCCGACACCGCCGCCACCTACATAAAGTTATTAACCCCTATCCTGCCGCTCCCGGAGCCCACCGCAACTACATAAATGTATTAACCCCTAAACTCCTGGCCTCCCACATCACTAGCACTTGCTAAACCTATTAACCCCTAAACCGCCAGCCCCCCACATCACCATAATCTAATTTAACTTATTAACCCCTAAACCTAACAACCCCTTAACTTTACATTAAATATTAACTCATCCCTATCTTATAATAAATTTAAACTTACCTTTAGATTTAAATTAAACTATATTAAACTAATAATTAATCTACCCTAACTGTTATACTAAAATTACAATAAACTATATTAAACTATTAATTAACCTACCCTAACTGTTATACTAAAATTACATTAAACTATATTAAACTAATAATTAATCTACCCTAACTGTTATACTAAAATTACATTAAACTACAAATTAAATTAAATTATATTATATATTTAAACACCTAACCTTACTCAAATAATTTAAATCTACAATTAAAAATTACAAAGTTACAAAAACTAACAACTAAGTTACAAAAAAAATAAACACTAAATTACACAAAATTAAAAATTGATTATCAAATATTTAAACTAATTACACCTAATCTAAGAGCCCTATGAAAATTAAAAAGCCCCCACAAAATAAAAAAAAAACCTAACCTACAATAAACTACCAATGGCCCTTAAAAGGGCCTTTTGCGGGGCATTGCTCCAAAGAAATTGGCTCTTTTACCTGTAAATAAAAAATACAAATACCCCCCTAACAGTAAAACCCACCACCCACACAACCAACCCCCCCAAATAAAAACCTAATTAAAAAAATCTAAGCTCCCCATTGCCCAGAAAAGGGCATTTGTATGGACATTGCCCTTAAAAGGGCATTTAGCTTTTTTACAAAAGCCCAAACCCTAATCTAAAAATAAAACCCACCCTTAAAAAATCCTAACACTAACCCCCGAAGATCCACTTACAGTTTCTGAAGAGACAACATCCATCCTCAATGAAGCGGCAGAAGTCCTCATCGAAGCCGGCAGAAGTCTTCATCCAAGCGGCCAAAGTCTTCATCCAAGCCTGCAGAAGTCTTCACCCAGGTGGCATCTTCTATCTTCATCCATCCGGCTCCATCTTCAAGACATCCGACGCGGAGCATCCTCTTCTTACGTCGTCTTCTTCGGAATGAAGGTTCCTTTAAATGATGTCATACAAGATGGCGTCCCTTAGATTCCAATTGGCTGATAGAATTCTATCAGCCAATCGGAATTAAGGTTGAAAAAATCCTGTTGGCTGTTGCAATCAGCTAATAGGATTGAGCTTTCATCCTATTGGCTGATCCAATCAGCCAATAGGATTGAGCTTGCATTCTATTGACTGATTGGAATAGCCAATAGAATGCAAGCTCAATCCTATTGGCTGATTGGATCAGCCAGTAGGATGAAAGCTCAATCCTATTGGCTGATTGCAACAGCCAACAGGATTTTTTCAACCTTAATTCCGATTGGCTGATAGAATTCTAAAGTACGCCATCTTGGATGACGTCATTTAATGGAACCTTCATGCTGAAGAAGACGTCGTAAGAAGAGGATGCTCCGCATCGGATGTCTTGAAGATGGAGCCGCTCCACGCCGGATGGATGAAGATAGAAGATGCCGTCTGGGTGAAGACTTCTGCGGGCTTGGATGAAGACTTCGGCCACTTGGATGAAGACTTCTGCCGGCTTCGATGAGGACTTCTGCCGCTTCATTGAGGATGGATGTCGGCTCTTCAGAAACTGTAAGTGGATCTTCGGGGGTTAGTGTTAGGATTTCTTAACGGTTTATTGGGTGGGTTTTATTTTTAGATTAGTGTTTGGGCACAGAAAAAGAGCTAAATGCCATTTTAAGGGCAATGCCCATACAAATTCCCTTTTCAGGGCAATGTGGAGCTTAGGTTTTTTATTTGGGGGGGTTGGTTGTGTGGGTGGTGGGTTTTACTGTTGGGGGGTATTTGTATTTTTTTATAGGTAAAAGAGCTGATTTCTTTGGGGCAATGTCCCGCAAAAGGCCCTTTTAAGGGCCATTGGTAGTTTATTGTAGGTTAGGGTTTTTTTATTTTGGGGGGCTTTTATATTTTCATAGGGCTCTTAGATTAGGTGTAATTAGTTTAAATATTTCATAATTTATTTTTTATTTTGTGTAACTTAGTGTTTATTTTTTTTTTGTAACTTAGTGTTTCTTATTTTTTGTAACAGTTGTTAGTTTTTTGTAACTTTGTAATTTTTAATTGTAGATTTAAATTATTTGAGTAGGGTTATGTGTTTAAATATATAATATAGTTAATTTAATTTGTAGTTTGATGTAATTTTAGTATAACAGTTAGGATAGGTTAATTAATAGTTTAATATAGTTTAATGTAATTTTAGTATAACAGTTAGGGTAGATTAATTATTAGTTTAATATAGTTTAATTTAATTTTAGTATAATAGTTAGGGTAGGTTAATTATTAGTTTAATATAGTTTAATGTGATTTTAGTATAATAGTTAGGGTAGGTTAATTATTAGTTTAATATAGTTTAATGTAATTTTAGTATAATAGTTAGGGTAGGTTAATTATTAGTTTAATATAGTTTAATGTAATTTTAGTATAATAGTTAGGGTAGGTTAATTAATAGTTTAATATAGTTTAATTTAATTTAGTATAACAGTTAGGGTAGGTTAATTAATGGTTTAATATAGTTTAATTTAATTCTACAGGTAAGTTTAAATTTATTATAAGATAGGGATCAGTTAATATTTAATATAAAGTTAGCGGGTTGTTAGGTTTAGGGGTTAATAGGTTAATTTAGTTTATGGCGATGTGGGGGGCTGGCGGTTTAGGGGTTAATATGTTTAGTAAGTGGTAGTGATGTGAGAGGCCAGAGGTTTAGGGGTTAATACATTTATTTAGTTGCGGCGGGGTCCGGGAGCGGCGGGATAGGAGTTAAACAGTTTAGTATAGTAGTGGCTATGTTTAGTGACAGTATACAAATAAAGCTGTGAAAAAGCAGAATAGCAGCGAGATCGATGACTGTTAGTTAACAACAGTCTGCTGCTCATCGACCCGTACTTGGTGCGCGGCTTTTTGACAGCTTTTTTGTTAAATATGGAGAGCGTATTCAGGTCCACGACCGCGATGTTAGGCGATGTCAGGCGAGCGTATTGGTGCCGTCGAATGCAAGTAAGTTGACGGCTTGATAAGTAGGCCTTATAGTGTAAACTTATTATCTTCAAGTGCCTTAATATATTATTTTAGATAGATGCACACTGCGGATGTATGCGCGTGTAATATATAAATTCAATAGGCACCTTAAGATATTATAAAGTATGCTCACGGTATATATTGATACAGATAGGAAAAAAAAGGAATTTTGTTATTTTTCCCCACACTTCCATTATATGTAACAGTGCACTCTGCGACCTAGCATTATTACAGCCACTCAGGTGTTAACTGTAAGGAGATAATAATATTATGAAATAATAAGGGAATTACAATATTTAGGGTAAACCCAACATATGTTATCACAGCAGCAAAGGTTACACGGATATTATTCAGGTATTCATTTGGTTACAGCGCTGCAAGCGCTAATTATTCCCAGTA
Source organism: Bombina bombina (assembly GCF_027579735.1). Taxonomy (NCBI): domain Eukaryota; kingdom Metazoa; phylum Chordata; class Amphibia; order Anura; family Bombinatoridae; genus Bombina; species Bombina bombina. The sequence goes on from NC_069501.1 coordinate 358,073,004, forward strand.
TATCTTTATTGCATCAGTTCGATGTGCACAGAATTCCTGCTCATTTGTACCCTTCTGTTAATTTAGGGAACCTCTTAGCCTGTGGGCTTGAATTACACCCGTAATGACTACAATTTAGACTATGGATTAATACCTACATCCTAGGCCTAAGTGAGTAGCCTTACAGCAAGTCCATTGATACCATTATTGAGCGTTTGTTCTCCCCCTCCAGCGAGTTACGACAGATAGCTCAGCAGATAGCTCAGCATGCTAAGGCACTGTGGCTGAGCTCTGTAGCAACCCAAGGGTTGCAGGTTCGATCCCTGGTGAGGTCCACTCAGCCTTTCATCCTTCTGAGGTCGATATAATGAGCAGCGCCTTGAGACCCTTACGGGTGATTAGCCGCGCTTTACAAGTACCCAATACAATACAATATGTATGTCTTATTTGATTTTATATGGTGAAATAAAAGTTATATTTTAATCTACTAACTTTCTCAGCCAAAGTTACACTGCTCTTCCGTTAAGCCACTAAGGAACTTGAGTACTTTAAAAGTGTACACACCCTTTAGTCCTGTACTGAGATTATGTTTGCTGTTCAGCTTAGAACATCAACATATTTTTCTCACAGCATAATAAACTATGTTATAATAAACTAATGAGTAATTCTTAAAATGTAAAGACAAAATGGTGTCAGTATTGTTATATATATATATTTTTACAGTTAGATTTTGGGGCAGCAAGAATGACAAGGAGAAATGTAGTGCATATACAGACAAGCAAATCGTTACTTGTTTCATGAAGCTGAAGCCCAGGATCTCTTACAACAGCCGTTTCAATACTGCAGACCTCGGTAACTCGATCACGCTAATGTTTACTCAATACAACTTCATAACTTTTGGATAGTTATTAAAGTATTAAAACAAATAAATACGCTTTTTTAAATAAATTACAAAGTGCTAATTACTAATAAAAATACTTAGATACACAATAAATGTTCCTGAACAAATTCATTCAGTAATAGTTTAGGACAAAAAATGCCATAGAAAAATCTCCCAGTAAGACTTAAATGCAATGGCAGTTTGTACTTTTATAGACTACTTCTTTGGGTGACATCATTAGATACAAACAAATGAGTGTAAACTATAAAATATTTTTTAACGTTTTAGCTTTGTACTGCATATACATCATGATTTCAAGGTCCCTTTAAATACTGTTAAACTCATATTGCTCCCTACTTTTTAACTTTTATAGTAAAGCCACTGTAGTATAAGCTTCTGATTCTGAGTTTACAATTTGTATCTGTCAAAAATCATATTCTACTGAAAGTACTATAAGTATTCATCCCCCTTCAATCATCTCATCCTTAGGTATCTTCTAACTGGATAACAAGCAGAGAAAGTCATGTATTCATATCTATTTGTTTCTATTTGTCTTCCCTTTAACCAAATAACTGCTGGTGATGGCTGTAATATATTGCAGACCCTATGGCAAACAGGGGGTGTAGACAATGGGGTCTATTTATGAAGCAGCCGATGCTGCTTCCGACCCTCTCCGCTTCAGTTCCGACTGAAGCAGAAGTTAAGAAGCAGTGGTCCTAAGACTGCTGCTCCTTCACTCGTCCGCCACCTCTGAGGTGGCGGACAGCAATACGCCTGATCGAATACGATCGGGTTGATTGACACCCTTGCTAGCGGCCGATTGGCCGCAAATCTGCAAGGGGCGGTATTGCACCAGCAGTTCACTAGAACTACTGGTGCAATGATAAATGACGACAGCGTATGCTGTCGGCATTTATCGATGTGCGGCGGACATGATTCGCTATAGCGGATCATGTCTGTCCGCACCTACATAAATAGACCCCAATGTTGCAAACTACACCATATCTTCATGAGTTACACATACTATAGAACCATTCTATCCCTCCCTGCCCTCCCTGCAACATGTGTAAGTTTCATGTATTTCCTTTATGTTATTTTTCATTTTATTTAGATTTTTCTCATTCAAGGCCATAGTGGTTACTTTGCACTAATCATGGGCAATGTGACACAGCATCTGAGGACACACAAGCTGGTGAATGTTTATTTCTAGTGTGACATATTTGTGTGCCTATCATTTAATCTGTCTGCCATTCTCTCAGTATCTGCTCGTCTAACAATCTATGCATCTGTCAGTCATTCTCTGTGTCATTCTCAGTCTGTATGTTTGTCATTATATCTGTTTTTCTCCCAGCCTCTGTCTGCTGTTCTATCAGTCTTTGTACCATTCTGTCAGATTCTTAGGGGTAGATTATTATTATTTTATTATAATTTATTACACTGTGCTATGACATTAGGTATAAAACCGTAGAGTACAATGATCAAAGGCATTGATATGAATCATACAGTGAAGAGGGCCCTGCTAGTGAGTCATTAAAAGCAGCAAAACACCTTTATATGAGATGATCGACAGATGGTCTTGTGAGTAGCATTGCCAAGTGTCCAGTATTCATCCAGACAATCCAGTATTTTAGCAGGCTGTCCAGTCAAATCTTCACAAAAACACTTAAACGTCCATTTTTTTTTTTTTTTTAAAAGTCCCTGAGTATTAAATGTAAAAGGCTACCTATGTCTCAATGCATTACAAATATGGAGCAAAAAGAAGCATAGGGCAGTAAATTTGGTTACATTTCTACTGCTTAAATGTGTTACTGGCAACTAGAGGTACTATTATTGATTTCAATGTTACTGGCAGCCAAGGGGTAAAATGACTGCTTAGTTGTGAAAAATGTGACCCCCACAGACCATCGTGCCCAGTCACCTAGTGATAGTCCAGTATTTTTTGGGAGTACAGCTGGCAACCAGTGAGCTTACAGTCTAAAGTTATAAGGAATTATTGAGTGAATGCTGGATTGACAAAACAGAATTTCTTTCATGTAATTGGCAAGAGTCCATGAGCTAGTGACGTATGGGATATACAATCCTACCAGAAGGGGCATAGTTTCTCAAACCTAAAAATGCCTATAAATACACCCCTCACCACACCCACAATTCAGTTTACAAACTTTGCCTCCTATGGAGGTGGTGAAGTAAGTTTGTGCTTGATTTTCTACGTTGATATGCGCTTCTCAGCGTTTTGGGCTATCTCTACTTTTGCCAAACATACTACTATTCCTATGGAAGATAGTACTTCTTTTAAGGACCCTTTAGATAGGAAACTTGAATCTTATCTAAGGAAAGCTTATTTATATTCTGGTTATTTTCTCAGGCCTGCCATATCTATGGCTGATGTTGCAGCTGCATCAACTTTTTGGTTGGAAAGTTTAGCGCAACAGGGAATGGATCCTGTTAGGTGTTGTTTTCAAGGGGGGGAGAGTGTCAGTCAGCACTTGGCCTGGAACACACCGTATCAGCTGTAAATGAATGGATTATTTGATAGGATATCCCAGAGAACAGAAATCAGACCACGCAGCAATCAGTCTAACATCTATTCCGTTTATTGAAAGATGAACAACACTTCTTATAGGCAGTCATGACAGCATATAGGGTTAACATGATGACACTTCATGACCACATCATTTTACACAGTGTTTGTCAGGAAAGAAGTAAGCCCATTATTATAATTAGGTAAAAGAAAGTTTTGAGAAGCAGTGTTTCTTATAACCATAATAAAAGGTACATCTAGGCCCAAAGCAAGGCTATGTGAGCATCTTATAGAGATAACAGCTTCCAGGTGCATCGCCAGGAACATTTACAAGGCCAACCTAGCTCTACAGAAATACATAACATCTATATCTTTTCCTACTACATAATAACTGCTATAATAAAATGTTTCTTAGACAAGGCGGATGCCTAAGACAAAATGGCAACTAAGAACAAGATGGCATCGGTAATGCTAACAATTCCTAACATACCACCCTTTTATTCTAACAGAATAACATAAAAGCAAAAAACTTAACGAATATAGAGAACTTTGTAGAGAGATGGCTGATTAGTTACATTGTGGAAAAGAGAATGGTGAGTATTAGTGCGAGTACTGGTAAGCTTATTAATTACACACACAGTAAGCTTATATATAAAAAAGAAAGCATGAAAGAGAAAAAGAATAAATGCAAAACCTATTAAAATTTTCATACCAAGAGACCTCTAGGCTGTTTGCGTATTTGTGATTGAATGTCATGCAAAGTATCAAGATCATGGTGTATTCTACCAGAGTTATTACAAATAAAAACACAACAAGAAGAACCTATGTGCTTACATACTCCTCCTTCTACGGCTAGCAAATAATCTAAAGCCATTCTATTCTGGAGAGCGGTCTGAGCTATCTGTTCTTGTTGCATAGTCAAGGACTCTATAGCATCTGCGGTAGAATTGAAGGCTGCATCTACAAGTGTGGCAAACAAATCAAGCTTATAATATAATCGCATTATAGCTGCAGTAGGAAACCAGGATGCAGTAGCTATATCGGCATTACTAGTCTTAACTGTGAAACTAGAAGCTCTACGTCTACGCAATTTACCACTAAGAAGCGTGTTATGAATACTTAATGCTGGGAATATGTAACCCAAATAACAGGGTGATAGATGGCTACATGGTATAATTTTAACTGCCCATCTTTCACAAAACCAATAATAACCATAAGGTAACTTAATAACAGGAGGACAGGAAGGAAATCTTCTCCTCTTAGCTTCTGGAGAAGCACCTGTCTGCTTACTTATATTTCTATTGTTACGCCAAAACCAGTTATGAATTGTGTTATGTGGTTCAGTGTAGGTAGCAGTAAAGTTGCGAATATACTCAAAAGAAAGATAAGACCCATCCCATACATTTAACAGTGTAGCATTAACTGGTGTAGCTGCATTGACTTAGTGTACGGGGGTGGAAAATAGTATCATAAGATTATGGGAAACAATAGCCCCATGGTTTACACAATTAACTAATGCCTAGATTTAGAGTTTTGCATTAGAAGGGGTGCGTTAGCTACGCGTGTTTTTTTCCCCCCGCACCTTTTAAACAACGCTGGTATTTACAGTTCTCAGAAGGGCTGCGTTAGGCTCCAAAAAGGGAGCGTACAGGCATATTTACCGCCACTGCAACTCTCAATACCAGCGTTGCTTACGGACGCGGCCAGCTTCAAAAACGTGCTTGTGCACGATTCCCCCATAGGAAACAATGGGGCAGTTTGAGCTGAAAAAAAACCTTACACCTGCAAAAAAGCAGCGTTCAGCTCCTAACGCAGCCCCATTGTTTCCTATGGGGAAACACTTCCAAAGTCTGCACCTAACACCCTAACATGTACCCCGAGTCTAAACACCCCTAACCTTACACTTATTAAACCCTAATCTGCCGACCCCGCCATCGCTGACCCCTGCATATTATTTTTAACCCCTAATCTGCCGCTCCGTACACTGCCGCAACCTACGTTATCCCTATGTACCCCTAATCTGCTGCCCCTAACACCGCCGACCCCTATATTATATTTATTAACCCCTAATCTGCCGCCCCCAATGTCGCCGCCACCTACCTACAATTATTAACCCCAAATCTGCCGACCGGACCTCACCACTACTCTAATAAATGTATTAACCCCTAAAGCTAAGTCTAACCCTAACCCTAACACCCCCTAAGTTAAATATAATTTTATTCTAACGAAATAAAATAATTCTTATTAAATAAATTAATCCTATTTAAAGCTAAATACTTACCTGTAAAATAAACCCTAATATAGCTACAATATAAATAATAATTATATTGTAGCTATTTTAGGATTAATATTTATTTTACAGGCAACTTTGTATTTATTTTAACTAGGTACAATAGCTATTATATAGTTAATAACTATTTAATAGCTACCTAGTTAAAATAATTATAAAATTACCCGTAAAATAAATCCTAACCTAAGTTACAATTAAACCTAACACTACACTATCAATAAATTAATTAAATAAACTACCTACAATTATCTACAATTAAATCAACTAAACTAAATTACAAAAAAAACAAACACTAAATTACAAAAAATAAAAAAAGATTACAAGAATTTTAAACTAATTACACCAACTCTAAGCCCCCTAAAAAATAACAAAATTGCCCTACCCTATTCTAAAATAAAAATTTAACAGCTCTTTTACCTTACCAGCCCTTAAAAGGGCCTTTTGCGGGGCATGTCCCAAATAAAACAGCTCTTTTGCATTTAAATAAACATACAATACCCCCCCCCCAACATTACAACCCACCACCCACATACCCCTAATCTAACCCAAACCCCCCTTAAAAAACACTAAGCCCCTGAAGATCTTCCTACCTCTGATCGGAACAGCCAATAAAATGCAAGCTCAATCTGATTGGCTGATTGGATCAGCCAATCCGATTGAACTTGAATCTGATTGGCTGATTCAATCAGCCAATCAGATTTTTCTTACCTTAATTCCGATTGGCTGATAGAATCCTATCAGCCAATCGGAATTTGAGGGACGCCATCTTGGATGACGTCATTTAAAGGAACCTTCATTCGGACTTAGGACATTGTTAGAAGAGGATGGATCCGCGTCGGCTGCTTCAAGATGGTCCCGCTCCGTGCCGGATGGAAGAAGATAGAAAATGCCGCTTGGATGAAGATGTTTGCCGGTCCGGATCTCCTCTTCTTGCCGGATAGGATGAAGACATCGGAGCCTCTTCTGGACCTCTTCTTGCCTGATATGATGAAGACTTCAGACCCTCTTCTGGATGGATTGGTGATACCCAGCATGGTGAAGATAAGGTAGGAAGATCTTCAGGGGCTTAGTGTTAGGTTTTTTAAGGGGGGTTTGGGTTAGATTAGGGGTATGTGGGTGGTGGGTTGTAATGTTGGGGGGGTATTGTATGTTTATTTAAATGCAAAAGAGCTGTTTTCTTTGGGGCATGCCCCACAAAAGGCCCTTTTAAGGGCTGGTAAGGTAAAAGAGCTGTTAAATTTTTATTTTAGAATAGGGTAGGGCATTTTTTTTATTTTGGGGGCTTTGTTATTTTTTTAGGGGCTTAGAGTAGGTGTAATTAGTTTAAAATTCTTGTAATCTTTTTTTATTTTTGTAATTTAGTGTTTGTTTGTTTGTTTTTGTAATTTAGTGTTTGTTTTTTTGTAATATAGTTTAGTTGATTTAATTGTAGATAATTGTAGATAGTTTATTTAATTAATTTATTGATAGTGTAGTGTTAGGTTTAATTGTAACTTAGGTTAGGATTTATTTTACAGGTAATTTTGTAATTATTTTAACTAGGTAACTATTAAATAGTTATTAACTATTTAATAGCTATTGTACCTGGTTAAAATAAATACAAAGTTGCCTGTAAAATAAATATTAATCCTAAAATAGCTACAATGTAATTATTAGTTATATTGTAGCTATATTAGGGTTTATTTTACAGGTAAGTATTTAGATTTAAATAGGAATAATTTATTTAATAAGATTTATTTTATTTAGTTAGATAAAAATTATATTTAGCTTAGGGGGGTGTTAGGGTTAGGGTTAGACTTAGCTTTAGGGGTTAATACATTTATTAGAGTAGTGGCAAGGTCCGGTAGGCAGATTAGGGGTTAATACTTGAGGTTAGGTGTCAGCGATGTTAGGGAGGGCAGATTAGGGGTTAATACTATTTATTATAGGGTTTTTGAGGTGGGAGTGAGGCGGATTAGGGTTTAATACATTTATTATAGTAGCGGTGAGGTCCGGTCAGCAGATTAGGGGTTAATACTTGTAGGTAGGTAGTGGCGACGTTGGGGGGGCAGATTAGGGGGTAATAAATATTATGTAGGGGTCGGCGATGTTAGGGCCTGCATATTAGGGGTACACAGGGATAATGTAGGTTGTGGCGGTGTGCGGTCGGCAGATTAGGGGTTAAAAAATTTAATAGAGTGGCGGCGATGTGGGGGGGCCTCGGTTTAGGGGTACATAAGTAGTTTATGGGTGTTAGTGTACTTTAGAGCACAGTAGTTAAGAGCTTTATGAACCGGCGTTAGCCCAGGAAGGTCTTAACTCCTGGCTTTTTTCTGCCGCTGGAGTCTTGTCGTTAGATTTCTAACGCTCACTTCAGCCAAGACTCTAAATACCGGCGTTAGAAAGATTCCATTGAAAAGTTAGGATACGCAATTGACGTAAGGGGATCTGCGGTATGGAAAAGTCGCGGCTGGAAAGTGAGCGTTAGACCCTTACCTACAAGACTCTAAATACCAGCGGAAGGCCAAAACCAGCGTTAGGACCCCCTAACGCTGGTTTTGACGGCTAATGCAGAACTCTAAATCTAGGCGTAAGTGAACTCTATCCTTTTCAGAACCTTTATCAGTGTTAATGATTGGTGTAAAATTCCACATAGTATCATCATTTATCATTTGTTTCAAGTTGTGTGTGGTGATAGGAAAACAAACAAAAAGATCACCCCATTTTCCCCCATGAGGCATATAGCCACAAACCCAACAAGAGTCAGTCTGATTGGTCACTTTGTATAAGTTAGTTGCAGCTTTAACAAATTCATTGTCAGTTTCCCATGCCGACATATGCAACTCTCTTGTGTCACGAGTGAGAGGGATGGATAAGGGATTAGTGACATTGTCAATTACACTTTTATTATCATTGTGCCGGGGCGCACCAGGACTAGGGAATTGCTTGGGTTTGTTCAGGAGCACACCAGGATTGAGGGTCAGGACCAGGATGATAATAATTGACATCAGGAACACTGCTGGCAAGAGGTACCACACTACTCGATACTCAATGGAATCATGGAGCGGCCAAGGTTGACGTCGTCTTGTGCTTTCTTGATCCGATTCGCATAGATCCATACTGGGGCTTCTTCCGTGAGGACAGCGGTTCTCGTCACAGTAATCACTGTAGTTGGAAGGCCAAAAGGAGGATCCAACTACTTATTCTTGTGGAGCTGTTTCACCAGGACAGTATCTCCAGGCTTGAATGGGTGTGTCGGGGTACCTGTGGGTTGAGGGAGAGTAGAAGAAACATCACCATAGATGCCATTCAATGTTTCAATCAATTTACTTACATATTCTTCCCTTACAACATTTATGTCTCCCCTTACCACAGGAGAACCTTTCTGTTTACACCATGGGGTTGTAAAAGGTCTGCCCATCAAAATTTCAAAAGATGAATAACCCGTAGTGACGCTAGGGGTCATTCTGATTTCTGCCAAAACTGCAGGTAAATGTTCAAGCCAATTAGTAAATGTACCACCAGTTCCCTTCCTGAATTTATCTTTAATGGTTCTATTCATTCACTCTACCTGCCCTGACGACTGTGGATGATAAGGAATATGACATTTCCAATCAATGGATAGCATAGTACAAACCATTTGTGTAATCTGTGAGATAAAAGGAGTACCTTTATCACTGTTTATCTGTTCAAAGAAATATATATAGTATACCGAGCGCTAGTAATAAGAAGCCTTAAGCTCACTGACATGAGCCCCCTAGTGGGCTTGGGATAAAAACTAACTAAAATAAATGAGTGAGCGCTAACAGCTTAAAAGGCTAACGGCTAGATTTAGAGTTTTGTCGGTAACGACCCGCGAATCTAACGCTGGCTTTTTTCTGGCCGCACCTTTAAAATAACTCTGGTTTTGAGAGTCACAGAATGGCTGCGTTAGGCTCCAAAAAAGGAGCGTAGAGCATATTTAACGCAACTTCAACTCTCGATACCAGAGTAGCTTACAGACGCGGCCAGCCTCAAAAACGTGCTCGTGCATGATTCCCCCATAGGAAACAATGGGGCTGTTTGAGCTGAAAAAAAAACCTAACACCTGCAAAAAAGCCGCGTTCAGCTCCTAACGCAGCCCCATTGTTTGCTATGGGGAAACACTTCCTACGTCTGCACCTAACACTCTAACATGTACCCCGAGTCTAAACACCTCTAACCTTACACTTATTAACCCCTATTCTGCCATCCCCGCTATCGCTGACCCGTGTATATTATTTTTAACCCCTAATCTGCCGCTCCGTAAACCGCCGCTACTTACATTATCCCTATGTACCCCTAATCTGCTGCCCCTAACACCGCCGACCCCTATATTATATTTCTTAACCCCTAATCTGCCCCCCACAACGTCGCCTCCACCTGCCTACACTTATTAACCCCTAATCTGCCGACCGGACCGCCCCGCTATTATTATAAAGTTATTAACCCCTAATCCGCCTCACTAACCCTATAATAAATAGTATTAACCCCTAATCTGCCCTCCCTAACATCGCCGACACCTAACTTCAATTATTAACCCCTAATCTGCCGACTGGAGCTCAACGTTATTCTAATAAATGTATTAACCCCTAAAGCTAAGTCTAACACTAACACCCCCCTAAGTTAAATATAATTTAAATCTAACGAAATTAATTAACTCTTCTTAAATAAATTATTCCTATTTAAAGCTAAATACTTACCTGTAAAATAAATCCTAATATAGCTACAATATAAATTATAATGATATTATAGCTATTTTAAGATTAATATTTATTTTACAGGTAACTTTGTATTTATTTTAACCAGGTACAATAGCTATTAAATAGTTAAGAACTATATAATAGCTAAAATAGTTAAAATAATTACAAATTTACCTGTAAAATAAATCCTAACCTAAGTTACAATTAAACCTAACACTACACTATCAATAAATAAATTAAATAAAATACCTATAATTATCTACAATTAAACCTAACACTACACTATCAATAAATAAATTAAATACAATTCCTACAAATAAATACAATGAAATAAACTAACTAAAGTACAAAAAATAAAAAAGAACTAAGTTACAAAAAATAAAAAAATATTTACAAACATTAGAAATATATTACAACAATTTTAAACTAATTACACCTACTCTAAGCCCCCTAATAAAATAACAAAGCCCCCCAAAATAAAAAAAATGCCCTACCCTATTCTAAATTACTAAAGTTCAAAGCTCTTTTACCTTACCAGCCCTGAACAGGGCCCTTTGCGTGGCATGCCCCAAGAAGTTCAGCTCTTTTGCCTGTAAAAAAAAACATACAATACCCCCCCCCAACATTACAACCCACCACCCACATACCCCTAAAACCTAACAGAAGAGTCGTCTTCACCCAGCCGAGCCAAATTCTTCATCCAAGCGGAGCAAGAAGAGGTCCTCCATCCGGTAGAAGTCTTCATTCAAGAGGGGCAGAAGAGGTCTTCCATCCAATTGAAGCCCCTAAGATCTCCCTACCTTGAGTCGCCTTCACCCAGCCGAGCCAAATTCTACATCCAAGCGGAGCAAGAAGAGGTCCTCCATCCGGTAGAAGTCTTCATCCAAGCGGGGCAGAAGAGGTCTTCCATTCGATTGACGTCTTCATCCAAGAGACATCTTCTATCGTCATCCATCCGGAGCGGAGCGGCAGCATCCTGAAGACCTCCGACGCGGAACATCCATCCTGGCCGATGACTGAACGACGAATGACGGTTCCTTTAAATGACGTCATCCAAGATGGCGTCCCTCGAATTCCGATTGGCTGATAGGATTCTATCAGCCAATCGGAATTAAGGTAGGAATATTCTGATTGGCTGATGGAATCAGCCAATCAGAATCAAGTTCAATCCGATTGGCTGATCCAATCAGCTAATCAGATTGAGCTCACATTCTATTGGCTGATCGGAACAGCCAATAGAATGCAAACTCAATTTGATTGGCTGATTGGATCAGCCAATCGGATTGAACTTGATTCTGATTGGCTGATTCCATCAGCCAATAAGAATATTCCTACCTTAATTCCGATTGGCTGATAGAATTCTATCAGCCAATCGGAATTCGAGGGACGCCATCTTGGATGACTTCATTTAAAGGAACCGTCATTCGTCGTTCAGTCGTCGGCCAGGATGGATGTTCCGCGTCGGAGGTCTTCAGGATGCTGCCGATCCGCTCCGGATGGATGACGATAGAAGATGCCTCTTGGATGAAGACTTCAATCGGATGGAAGACCTCTTCTGCCCCGCTTGGATGAAGACTTCTACCGGATGGAGGACCTCTTCTTGCTCCGCTTGGATGAAGAATTTGGCTCGGCTGGGTGAAGACGACTCAAGGTAGGGAGATCTTCAGGGGCTTAGTGTTAGGTTTATTTAAGGGGGGTTTGGGTTAGATTAGGGGTATGTGGGTGGTGGGTTGTAATGCTGGGGGGGGTATTGTATGTTTTTTTTTACAGGCAAAAGAGCTGAACTTCTTGGGGCATGCCCCGCAAAGGGCCCTGTTCAGGGCTGGTAAGGTAAAAGAGCTTTGAACTTTAGTAATTTAGAATAGGGTAGGGCATTTTTTTATTTTGGGGGGCTTTGTTATTTTATTAGGGGGCTTAGAGTAGGTGTAATTAGTTTAAAATTGTTGTAATATATTTCTAATGTTTGTAAATATTTTTTTATTTTTTGTACTTTAGTTAGTTTATTTCATTGTATTTATTTGTAGGAATTGTATTTAATTTATTTATTGATAGTGTAGTGTTAGGTTTAATTGTAGATAATTATAGGTATTTTATTTAATTTATTTATTGATAGTGTAGTGTTAGGTTTAATTGTAACTTAGGTTAGGATTTATTTTACAGGTAAATTTGTAATTATTTTAACTATTTTAGCTATTAAATAGTTCTTAACTATTTAATAGCTATTGTACCTGGTTAAAATAAATACAAAGTTACCTGTAAAATAAATATTAATCCTAAAATAGCTATAATATAAATATAATTTATATTGTAGCTATATTAGGATTTATTTTACAGGTAAGTATTTAGCTTTAAATAGGAATAATTTATTTAAGAAGAGTTAATTAATTTCGTTAGATTAAAATTATATTTAATTTAGGGGGGTGTTAGTGTTAGGGTTAGACTTAGCTTTAGGGGTTAATACATTTATTAGAATAGCGGTGAGCTCCAGTCAGCAGATTAGGGGTTAATAATTGAAATTAGGTGTCGGCGATGTTAGGGAGGGCAGATTAGGGGTTAATACTATTTATTATAGGGTTAGTGAGGCGGATTAGGGGTTAATAACTTTATTATAGTAGCGGTGCGGTCCGCTCGGCAGATTAGGGGTTAATAAGTGTAGGCAGGTGGAGGCGACGTTGAGGGGGGCAGATTAGGGGTTAATACATATAATATAGGGGTCGGCGGTGTTAGGGGCAGCAGATTAGGGGTACATAGCTATAATGTAGGTGGCGGCTCTTTGCGGTCGGCAGATTAGGGGTTAATTATTGTAGGTAGCTGGCTGCGACGTTGTGGGGGGCAGGTTAGGGGTTAATAAATATAATATAGGGGTCGGCGGTGTTAGGGGCAGCAGATTAGGGGTACATAAGTATAACGTAGGTGGCGGTCGGCAGATTAGGGGTTAAAAAATGTAATCGAGTGTCGGCGATGTGGGGGGGGCCTCGGTTTAGGGGTACATAGGTAGTTTATGGGTGTTAGTGTACTTTAGAGTACAGTAGTTGAGAGCTTTATGAACCGGCGTTAGCCCAGAAAGCTCTTAACTACTGACTTTTTTCTGCGGCTGGAGTTTTGTCGTTAGATTTCTAACGCTCACTTCAGACACGACTCTAAATACCGGAGTTAGAAAGATCCCATTTAAAAGATAGGATACGCAATTGACGTAAGGGGATCTGCGGTATGGAAAAGTCGCGGCTGAAAAGTGAGCGTTAGACCCTTTTTTGAATGACTCCAAATACCGGCGGTAGCCTAAAACCAGCGTTAGGAGCCTCTAACGCTGGTTTTCACGGCTACCGCCAAACTCCAAATCTAGGCCTTAGTTATCAGTTGGGTGAGATAGATAAAAATCAGTTTAATACAAGGATATAAAACAATCTAGATAATACAATGATTCTGTCAAATCAATATTAAAACCTACATGGATCGATGGGGGACATATAAAAACATAAATAAATAAAAAAATACAATGTGCGTTCAATACTGTATAAAAGAATGAATAATCACAGCATAATACAAACAAGTCTCACAGTAAATTGATAATACTTGTGTGCCGATTGAGACCTAGTTAGTGGTCACAAATCCATCAATCATCTCTAAATGGGAGGTTATCACATGAATAAATATAATAAACATAAACAGGTGATAGAACGTGTAGAAAATGCGTGAAAAAATGCGCAAATAATGTGATAAAAATGATAAGTCAATTGCTGTCCAAAATTAGTGTCCAAACATGATAAGTTCCAAATAAAATTTATCCAGTGTTGGTAGTAAACATAAGGTGCCAGAAAACAGTTCTTAGAAGCAAAAAATGAGGAAAAATGTGAAAAAACAGAATGTGAAAAAACAAAAATGTGTAAACGATGATTCAAAGATCAAAGATATATAAACAAGGTCCAAAATATCTTCTAAACCTGTGGAAAAAATTATCATTTTTACCACAGGTTTAGAAGATATTTTGGACCTTGTTTATATATCTTTGATCTTTGAATCATCGTTTACACAGAACGTGCATTTTCTTTAGTGGTTGGAAACGCCTCAACCCACTTACTGAATTGATCAACAATGACTAAAAGATACTTATACCCACCTCGAGCAGTCGGCATGTGTGTAAAATCAATTTGCAAAACCTGCATAGGGCCACCAGGGGTGGTAAACGTGCAAGTTTACCATGTACAAGGCCTCCAGGATTATTTCTAGCACAGGTTAGACATCTATCCAGTTGTCTATCAATCATGTGCGACAGGTCTTTAATGACATATTTGGATGTCATTAGATTCTTGGTCTGTTTTTTACTTATGTGGCCAAAACCATGAAAATGACTACTCTCCCCTCCTCGTCTGACCACAGGCCATCTTGGCCTTTGGTCAGACCTGCAGACATCCAAGTCTGTAAATCAGTTTCAGTTGCGCCAAATTGAAGGTGTGCCACATCCACATCAGATGCTAGTGCAGGAATCATTACCATATGTAACTGTTCATATGTATTAGTGTTAAGATAGTCAGGGTGTGGTGGTCCCTGAAGTACAGCTTCTTTAGCTATTGTGTCTGCAAAATCATTACCAAACCTAACATCAGTGGAGTCAGTACTGTGACCTTTACATTTAACAATTGCTAGCTTATGTGGCAATTTAATTGCATCCAAGAGTTCCTGTACCAGTGTACAATGTGAGATACTCTTACCATCAGCAGCAACAAAACCTCTATTCTGCCAGATCACTCCAAAATCATGCACAACTCCAAACGCATACCTTGAATCAGTGTAAATAAATGGTCACATCTTTCATTGCAAATGCTCTACATGCCTGAGCTAGGGTCACCAGTTTAGCTGCCTGAGCTGACACAAAAGGCAGGGAACCAGCAGTAATCACTGTGTTAGGCAACTGTACCACGGCAAAGCCTGTAAGAAAAACACCATCAGCAGGTTTAGAACATGACCCATCAACAAAAACAACTTCTCCCTCCTCTAGTGGGGTTGTTTGTAAGTCAAGACACGGTGACGTCTCTGTGTGTACAGTGTCTATACAATTGTGGTCATCAGTCTGTTCTAAAGGACCATTAGAAATCAATGCATGTAAAAAAGGTGTTGGGCCTCCCGTAGGTGTAATGTATTTGATAGTGAGGTTAGCAGTAGATGTGAGAATTGTTTCATGTTGTGTAGTGAGATTGTTTAACACTTGCACGACTTGATGTGATGTATGCAATGTCAAAGGATGTGACAATACCAATGTTTGTGCCGCCTCCACCATTATAGCGCATGCTGCCGTAGCTCTTAAGCATGCTGGCATACCCTGTACCACCGTTGGCAACAATTTCGGAAAAAAAAGCTACCGCTCTGTACCCATTACCGTGTTCCTGAGCAAGGACCCCTGATGCTGTACCTCCCCCTTCTGTGCAATACAGGTGAAATGGTAGGTTATAGTTCGGTAAACCTAAGGCTGGAACGGAACAGAGAGCCTGCTTGAGGGTGTGGTAGGCTTCATCAAGAGCCTTTGTCCAGTGGATTTGTTCTGCTTCATTCTGACCTTTAACTGAGCGTAAAATATGATCGTAATATGAACAGTCTGGTATCCATTGCCTACAGTAAGTAACCATACCTAAAAAAGATAACATAGCAGTCTTTGTTTGTGGTCGAGGAAGAACCATGAGAGCCTTAACTCTTTCAAGGGATAACAGACTCTTGCCTGCTGAAAGAACAAAACCCAGGCATGTTACTTGTGGAAGACAAAATTGCATTTTTCTCAAAGTCACTTTGTGGCCTGCATCTGCTAAGTGCTGAAGCAAATGGAGGGAGTCAGTTTTAAAAATCTGTTCATCAACACTGCACAACAACAAATCATCCACATACTGTATCAATGTGGAACCTCCAGGAGGTGTCCAGGATTCTAGGGTCTTACGGACTACAGCTGAGTATGCGGCGGGGGAGTCAATAAAGCCCATTGGCAATCGATACCACGTATACTGATCCCCTAAGTACGTGAAACCAAACAACGGTTGAGTGTCGGGATGCACAGGGATGCTAAAGAATGCACTGCAGAGATCAATGGCTGTAAAGCAAGTTGCAGTACTTGGGATGGCTGTTAAAATGGCATTAACATCTGGCACTATCGGGGCAAGTGGTTGCACTAAAGCATTTACTGCTCGCAAGTCTTGTGTAAATCTGTATTCTTTACCTCGAGGTTTAAGAACAGGATTGATAGGTGTATTGTATGGTGACAGCGTACGTTTAATAACACCCTTATATTATAGGTCCTTAATTACAGGAGCTATTCCTTGTTCCTTTTCTTTTGACAAAGGGTACTGTTTAATATACACAGGTTTAGCATCTGGTTTGAGAATAGCTTGATATGGTGTGCACGAAATGAAACCTGGATCATTAGACCCAGTGGCCCATAACTTCTGTGTCAATTCACTTAGTGCATCTGGAATGTCGTTAGTAATGTGTGAAGCATGTGTGAATGCATCAGGCTCTAGTTGTACAGGTGTTAGAAATGGGGTCTCCAGTTGGCAGTCGGTTTGCACCCTGTCCAAGTAGGGACCCTCACTCTAGTTAGGATAAGGGAGATACCCGCTCAGATAACCCTGCTCACCCCCTTGGTAGCTTGGCACGAGCAGCAGGCTTATCTCAGAAGCAATGTGTAAAGAATTTGCACATAACACACAGTAACACAGTGAAAACACTACAAAAGGGCACCACACCAGTTTTAGAAAAAGATAGCCAATATTTAACTATTTAAAACAAGACTAAAAACGATAAAAATTCAGCATACAGTAATAAAAATATGAATTCTGCAAGATGTATTAAAAAACACAGTTCCTTGCAGTTGATAGCTCCACCTGGCGCTATCACGGCGTTGTGATACACAAAACCAACAGTTCAGGCCGGCCGCAGCATCGCGGGCCAGCTACGGTGTCGGGAAGACACGCAAACAGTACCTTGGATTTGCCGGGAGTCGTGATCCTTGCAGTGAGCTCCGGAGAGCGGTGTCGCTTCCGGAGTTGGTGCAGGAGTCGTCGGGCCCTTGGTGTTCACACGCGTTGCAGATCGAACTCTGGGCTGATGAAGTCAGGTGCGCCAACATCGGGGCTACGGTGCGAAGTGGGACGATGCGACGTGTGGTGCCCACAGGTTACAGTGCAGGCAGCGGCTAGGTGATGGCATCCAGCGGCGTCGGTGAGACCAGGGCTTCGGTGTGAAGCATGGAAGTGCGATGTGCGGTGTCCACAGGTCACGGTGCAGGCCGAGATGCCTGGTGATGACACTGGAGTCGATGGTGCTGGTGTCGGGGGGTTGGGGCTGCGGTGCGGGACGAGACAGTGCTTTGTGTACCTCACGAGCGGTGTCCACAGGCCACAGTGCAGGCAGCGGAGCTGGTGTCAGCAGGAGCGGCGGCGTCGGGGATGCCCAGGCTGTGGTGTGAGCAGGCGATGCCGGAGTGCGGGGCCCACAGGTCGCGGTGCTAGCAGCGGCTCAGTGAAGTTGTCCAATGACGGCGTCGATGAGACCAGGTTCGCAGTGCGAAGTGGGGCAATGCGGCTCCGTGCGGCGTCGACAAGTCACGGTGCAGGCCAGTGGCGTCTATGGCGGCGTCGTAGTGATTTCTCCTCTTGAACAGCACAAAACACACAGTTCCCAGTGCTGCAGGTCGAGGAAACTGAAATCTTTGGTGTCCCTGAGACTTCAAACAGGAGGCAAGCTCTACTCCAAGCCCTTGGAGAACTTTCTCAAGCAGGACACACAGCAAAGTTTACCCTTTGCACTCTTTTCAGGCAGAAGCAGCAACTGCAGGCCAGTCCAGCAAAGCAACACAGCAAAGGGACAGTACTCCTCCTCCAGCTCTTCAGCTCTTCTCCTTGCAGAGGTTCCTCATGAGTCCAGCAAGATCCTAGAAAGATTCCAGAAATATTCTAAAGTCTGTAGTTTTGAGTGCTCTTCTTATACCCATTTTGGCCTTTGAAGTAGGTTTACTTCAAAGAAGATTCTCACTTGCTTGTGAAATCCTGCCTTGCCCAGGCAAGGCCTCAGGCACACACCAGGGGGTTGGAGTCTGCATTGTGTGAGGGCAGGCACAGTCCTTTAAGGTGTGAATGACCACTCCTCCCCTCCCTCCTAGCAGAGATGGCTCATCAGGAAATGCGGGCTACACCCCAGCTCCCTTTGTGTCACTGTCTAGTGAGAGGTGCAAACAGCCCAACTGTCAAGCTGACCCAGACAGGGAATCCACAAACAAGGCAGAGTCACAGAATGGTTTAAGCAAGAAAATGCTCACTTTCTAAAAGTGGCATTTTCGAACACACAATCTCAAAACCAACTTTACTAAAAAATGTATTTTTAAATTGTGAGCTCAGGGACCCCAAACTCCACCTGTCCATCTGCTCTCAAAGGGAATCTACGCTTTAATCATTTATAAAGGTAGCCCCCATGTTAACCTATGAGAGAGATAGGTCTTGCAACAGTGAAAACCGAATTTGGCAGTATTTCACTGTTAGGACATATAAACCATATTACTATATGTCCTACCTTAACCATACACTGCACCCTGCCCATGGGGCTACCTAGGGGTGTCTTACATGTAAGAAAAGGGAATATTTAGGCCTGGCAAGTGGGTACACTTGCCAAGTCGAATTGGCAGTTCAAAACTGCACACACAGACACTGCGGTGGCAAGTCGGAGACATGATTACAGGGCTACTTATGTGGGTGGCACAACCAGTGCTGCAGGCCCACTAGTAGCATTTGATTTACAGGCCCTGGGCACCTCTAGTGCACTTTACTAGGGACTTACCAGTAAATCAAATATGCCAATCATGGATAAACCAATCAACAGTACAATTTACCTCGGGGGCACTTGCACTTTAGCACTGATTAGCAGTGGTAAAGTGCGCAGAGACAATAAACCAGCAAAAACAGAGTCCAAAACCAGGAGGTCAGAAGGTAAAAAGAAAGGGGAGACACGCCAAAAAGCTGCCACATGTCCCCTCCAGCTGAGAGTAGGGGGAACTACCCAACCCTTGGGGAGTCCTCCTCACTAAGGCGGAAGAACCTGGACAGACCATTAGTGTTGGCGTGTTCTGAACCAGGGCGGTGTTCCACCGTAAAGTCCATCCCCTGTAGGGAAATGCACCACCTCAACAGTTTTGGGTTCTCACCCCTCATCTGCATAAACCATCTGAGGGGCCTGTGGTCGGTCTGAACCCGGAAGTGAGACCCAAACAAGTAGGGTCTTAGCTTCTTTAGTGCCCAGACCACAGCAAAAGCTTCCCTTTCAATTGCACTCCACCTTTGTTCCCTGGGGAGTAGTGTCCTGCTAAGAAAGACTACAGGCTGGTCTAGGCCCTCTTTGTTTAGCTGCGAAAGTACTGCTCCCACATCATGCTCTGAAGCATCTGTCTGTACCACAAACTCCTTGGAGAAGTCAGGGGCCATTAGCACGGGGGCCATGCACATGGCTTCCTTTAGAGTGTCAAACGCGTTCTGGCACGCCTCAGTCCAGATCACCTGTCTGGGCTGCTTCTTAGAAGTCAGCTCTGTCAAGGGGGCAACAATGGTGCCATTTCCCTTGACAATTCTCCTGTAGTACCCGGTGAGGCCTAAGAAGGCTCTCACCTCTGTCTGGGTCTTGGGGGGTGCCCAAGCCCGAATGGCATCAACTTTGGGTTGTAGGGGTGCCACCCGGCCACTCCCTACCTGGTGTCCTAAGTACACCACTGACCCCTACCCTATCTGGCACTTACTGGCCTTGATAGCAAGACCTGCGACTTGCAGCACCTTCAACACTTCCCAGAGGTGGTGCAGGTGGTCCTCCCAACTGAATCTGAAAACAGCAATGTCGTCAAGGTAAGCGGCACTGAAGTTTTCAAGCCCAGCCAGGACCTGATTGACCAACCACTGGAAGGTGGCAGGGGCATTCTTCAACCCGAAGGGCATGACACTGAACTAGAAGTGCCCCTCTGGTGTTGAGAACGCTGACCTCTCCTTGGCCCCCTTAGTTAAGGCAATCTGCCAGTACCCGGATGTTAAATCAAACGTGCTGAGGAACTTGGCTGCCCCTAACCGATCTATGAGCTCATCAGCTCTGGGGATGGAGTGGGTGTCTGTTTTGGTGATGGTATTGAGCCCCCAGTAGTCCACACAGAACCGAAGTTCTGGTGTGGCACCAGGTGCAGCAAGCTTGGGTACCAGAACCACTGGGCTGGACCAAGGGCTGCTGGAGTGCTCAATCACCCCTAGAGCCAACATCTTGTAAACCTCCTTCTTGATGCTGGCCTTCACTCTGTCAGCCAACCTGTAAACCTTGTTTTTCACAGGCAAGCTGTCTCTAGTGTCCACATCATGCATGCATAGATGGGTGACCCCTTGAGCGAGTGAGAACAGAGTTGCAAAGTGTTCCAGTAACTGGCGACACTCACTCTGTTGTTCTAGAGTCAGAGAAGGGGAGAGGACCACACCTTCTACTGACCCATCCTGCTCCTTGGCAGACAGGAGGTCAGGGAGAGGTTCACTCTCCTCTTCCATCCCATCATCTGTAGCCAGAAGCATGGTTAACTCAGACCTCTCAAGGGGTTCCTAGGAGTCTGCAAGTCCACCAAGTAGGTAAGGTCACTCTTGCGCTCCTTCACCTCAAATGGACCTGACCACCTGTCCTGTAGAGCACAAGGCTCTATGGGGGCCATGACCCACACTTTTTGGCCAGGCTGAAACTCAACCAGAGTGTTATTCTGGTCATACCAGCGTTTCACGTCCTCCTGGCTTGCCTCAAGGTTCTCTTGCGCGTGCATCCGGAAGTGGGTGGTCTGGTTCCAGAAGGCCAGCATGTAACTAAATTCATCCTGGGGTGGCTTCCTAGGAGCTTGCTCCCAGCCCTCCTACACCAGACTCAGAGGTCCTCTGACCTGGTGCCCATATAACAGTTCAAAGGGGCTAAAGCCCACCCCCTTCTGTGGTACTTCCCGGTAGGCAAAGATAAGGCAGAGTAAGAGGACATCCCACTTACACCTCATGGAGTCTGAGAGACCCCCAATCATGCCTTTCAGGGTTCGGTTGAATCTCTCAACCAACCCATTACTTTGGGGGTGGTAAGGAGTGGTGAATTTGTAGTTCACTCCACATTCCTTCCACATGGCTTTTATATACATGGACATAAAATTAGTACCCCGGTCAGATACCACCTCCTTTTGGAAACCCACTCGGGTAAAGATCCCCATCAGTGCCCTGGCCACAACGGGCGCGGTCACTGTTCTCAGTGGGATAGCTTCCGGGTACCGGGTGGCATGGTCCACCAAGACCAGGATGAACCTGTTGCCTAGGGCTGTCTTGGGGTCCATGTCAATGCCCACCAGCTCAAAAGGGGTGCTCACGACAGGAAAGGGTTGGAGGGGGGCCTTACCCTTCCCTCCACTTTTGCCACTTGCTTTGCAAGTCTGACAGGATCTGCAGAATGCATCAGAATGTTTTCTCATCTGGGGCCAATGAAAGTGGGTGACAAGCCAGTCAAAGGTCTTGCCTTGCCCCAAATGTCCTGCCAGAGGCACATCATGAGCCAAACCCAGTAGGAATGCTCTGAAGCGCTGGGGTACCACCAACACACGGGCTGCCCCAGGTTCAGCAACCTTAGGTTCGCTGTACAGGAGATCATTCTCCCAGTAAATCAGGTGACCTTTGGGCTCAGCGCCAGCTGCCTGGTCTTCGGCCTGCTGCCTAAGACCCAGGAGAGTAGGGCGCATCTTCTGCTCTGTGCAAAACTCCTCCCTGTTGGGACCCCCCTCTTGCTGCCAATGGGTCAGCTCAGGTAGGTCTCCCAGTTCAGCCACTTGCTCCCCGGTAGGTGCCGGGGCTTCCCCCTCAAGCTCAGCCTCCTCCCGGACCGTGGGAACCTCTGGGGCGGGTTTCCCGCACCCCTTGCCCTTTCTCGTGGCAGTCACCTGGGCCACTGTTTCAGGCTCCAGGTCCGTCTGATCACCCTGATTGGCTGCCATGGCCCGAGTGGTCACGCATGCCCACTCTGGCAACCCTAACATCCCCAAGTGCGACCTGAGCTCCACCTTCTTCCAAGCGGAAGTCTCCAGGTCATTGCCCAGCAGACAGTCAACTGGCATGGTGGGACTCACAGCTACCCTCAAGGAACCTGAGACCCCTCCCCACTCAAAGGGAACCTGCACCACCTTATATCGGTGCTCCAAGCTGTCCACTGCAACTACTTGGTGGAATACACCAGGGACTATGTGCTCTTCAGACACCAGGTGACACCGGACCGTGGTCACACTGGCTCCAGTATCTCTGAGAGCCTCTACCCTCTGCCCATTGATGGTCACCCACTGTCTGTATTTTTTAGTGTTATCAGGCATTTGGTTTCTCTGGACCATCTCCCCATCCCCTAGTGAGACAAGGGTCATCTCTGTGGGATCCCCACACCCCCCTGGGACCACCTCCTCCCCAAGCGCTACACTGGCCAACCCCTTGGTCTGCCCACCGCTGGGTGGTGGTGTTTACTTGGGATCTCCCTTCATGTGACCCTCCTGGTCACAAGCAAAGCACTTACGGTGCCCTGCCTCTGCAGGCTTTCCTGCAGAGGCCCATGGTTTCTTATCTCCTGGGGGGTGGGATTTCCTACCCGGATACTAGATTGGGGCCCTTTGGAAGACTCCTTTGGTTTACCCTTGTCCCCCCCCCCCCACTCTGCTGCTGGGAACCCTGCCCACCTTTGGCAGAATCTCCCCCATATACCTTTTTGTGGACTCTGGTACTCACCCAGTGGTCCGCCTCCATAGCAAGCTTCCTGGGGTCAGTCAGCCTACTATCAGTTAAGTGCTGGCGCAGCTCTGAAAAACATAGACTAGACAAGTGCTCCCACGCAATTAAGTTGTACAGCCCCTGAAAATCTGTCACATTGCTGCCCTTCACCCAACCATCCAGTGCTCTGCAAAACCAATCTACACATTCTAACCAGGTCTGGGACTCAGTTTTCTTACTTTTCCTAAACTGATCCCTGTACTTGTCAGGAGTGAGACCATACCGAGTGAGAAGGGCCTCCTTCATGTCAGCGTAGGTGAGGTTGTACCCCTTGCCCAAAGCTAGCAAAGTGTCCCTCCCCTCCTCTGTGAAGTGGTTCCACAATCCTGCCCCCCAATTCTTCTCAGGGACCTCATTCATGTGGATGGATGCTTCATATCCCTGAAACCACCTCTGTATGTCATCTCCCTTCTTGTACTCTCTCCCTATGTTTTTAGCAATGTGCACAATTCTGTCTGACTGCACTGGGGAATTGCTGCCACCATCCTGGCTGGACCTGCTCCTCACATTCAGCTCTTTTACTTTAAGCTCATGCTCCAAGAGCATTTTCTTCTCCTCCATTTTCAATCTCTCCAACTCAATCTGGTGTCTCCTGGCTTCCCTCCTGTCCTCCAGCTCCTCTAGAGTCAGGCTCTTAGAACCACCACTGCTGCCTGAACCCTTAGTACATCTTTCCTAGGATTTGTGTCAGCAGACTCTCCATTTGGATCCTCAGCCTGCCCACTGGCAGCTCTGGTAGCTACCCAGGCCCTCAGCGCCTTTTGTAGCTCATCCTTCTTGGTGAGGCCTCTGACCTGAACTTTGAGTTTTTTACAAACTGTCTTCAGTTCCTTCATGGTATAGGTTTCCAGCCTATCCTCCTCAAAAGCCAAATCCTGGGATGCAACTGAAGATGCTCTCGATTGAGACATGATGTCGTTGGAGTTCACTTGAATTCAAGATCATAAATAGGTCAAAGAGAAAAACAAAAATAGAAATCTGTATGTGGCACGTAATGGTCGGAAATATGGTAGTAGTGTACACCAATCACTGTAAGTCAAGTGCAAATGCAAGTCCTATCCCCACCGCTGGCACCAATGTTAGAAATGGGGTCTCCAGTCGGCAGTCGGTTTGCACCCTGTCCAAGTAGGGACCCTCACTCTAGTTAGGATAAGGGAGATACCCGCTCAGATAACCCCTGCTTACCCCCTTGGTAGCTTGGCACGAGCAGCAGGCTTATCTTAGAAGCAATGTGTAAAGCATTTGCACATAACACACAGTAACACAGTGAAAACACTACAAAAAGGGCACCACACCAGTTTTAGAAAAAGATAGCCAATATTTAACTATTTAAAACAAGACTAAAAACGATAAAAATTCAGCATACAGTAATAAAAATATGAATTCTGCAAGATGTATTAAAAAACACAGTTCCTTGCAGTTGATAGCTCCACCTGGCGCTATCACGGCGTTGTGATACACAAAACCAACAGTTCAGGCCGGCCGCAGCATCGCGGGCCAGCTACGGTGTCGGGAAGACACGCAAACAGTACCTTGGATTTGCCGGGAGTCGTGATCCTTGCAGTGAGCTCCGGAGAGCGGTGTCGCTTCCGGAGTTGGTGCAGGAGTCGTCGGGCCCTTGGTGTTCACACGCGTTGCAGATCGAACTCTGGGCTGATGAAGTCAGGTGCGCCAACATCGGGGCTACGGTGCGAAGTGGGACGATGCGACGTGTGGTGCCCACAGGTTACAGTGCAGGCAGCGGCTAGGTGATGGCATCCAGCGGCGTCGGTGAGACCAGGGCTTCGGTGTGAAGCATGGAAGTGCGATGTGCGGTGTCCACAGGTCACGGTGCAGGCCGAGATGCCTGGTGATGACACTGGAGTCGATGGTGCTGGTGTCGGGGGGTTGGGGCTGCGGTGCGGGACGAGACAGTGCTTTGTGTACCTCACGAGCAGTGTCCACAGGCCACAGTGCAGGCAGCGGAGCTGGTGTCAGCAGGAGCGGCGGCGTCGGGGATGCCCAGGCTGTGGTGTGAGCAGGCGATGCCGGAGTGCGGGGCCCACAGGTCGCGGTGCTAGCAGCGGCTCAGTGAAGTTGTCCAATGACGGCGTCGATGAGACCAGGTTCGCAGTGCGAAGTGGGGCAATGCGGCTCCGTGCGGCGTCGACAAGTCACGGTGCAGGCCAGTGGCGTCTATGGCGGCGTCGTAGTGATTTCTCCTCTTGAACAGCACAAAACACACAGTTCCCAGTGCTGCAGGTCGAGGAAACTGAAATCTTTGGTGTCCCTGAGACTTCAAACAGGAGGCAAGCTCTACTCCAAGCCCTTGGAGAACTTTCTCAAGCAGGACACACAGCAAAGTTTACCCTTTGCACTCTTTTCAGGCAGAAGCAGCAACTGCAGGCCAGTCCAGCAAAGCAACACAGCAAAGGGACAGTACTCCTCCTCCAGCTCTTCAGCTCTTCTCCTTGCAGAGGTTCCTCATGAGTCCAGCAAGATCCTAGAAAGATTCCAGAAATATTCTAAAGTCTGTAGTTTTGAGTGCTCTTCTTATACCCATTTTGGCCTTTGAAGTAGGTTTACTTCAAAGAAGATTCTCACTTGCTTGTGAAATCCTGCCTTGCCCAGGCAAGGCCTCAGGCACACACCAGGGGGTTGGAGTCTGCATTGTGTGAGGGCAGGCACAGTCCTTTAAGGTGTGAATGACCACTCCTCCCCTCCCTCCTAGCAGAGATGGCTCATCAGGAAATGCGGGCTACACCCCAGCTCCCTTTGTGTCACTGTCTAGTGAGAGGTGCAAACAGCCCAACTGTCAAGCTGACCCAGACAGGGAATCCACAAACAAGGCAGAGTCACAGAATGGTTTAAGCAAGAAAATGCTCACTTTCTAAAAGTGGCATTTTCGAACACACAATCTCAAAACCAACTTTACTAAAAAATGTATTTTTAAATTGTGAGCTCAGGGACCCCAAACTCCACCTGTCCATCTGCTCTCAAAGGGAATCTACGCTTTAATCATTTATAAAGGTAGCCCCCATGTTAACCTATGAGAGAGATAGGTCTTGCAACAGTGAAAACCGAATTTGGCAGTATTTCACTGTTAGGACATATAAACCATATTACTATATGTCCTACCTTAACCATACACTGCACCCTGCCCATGGGGCTACCTAGGGGTGTCTTACATGTAAGAAAAGGGAATATTTAGGCCTGGCAAGTGGGTACACTTGCCAAGTCGAATTGGCAGTTCAAAACTGCACACACAGACACTGCGGTGGCAAGTCGGAGACATGATTACAGGGCTACTTATGTGGGTGGCACAACCAGTGCTGCAGGCCCACTAGTAGCATTTGATTTACAGGCCCTGGGCACCTCTAGTGCACTTTACTAGGGACTTACCAGTAAATCAAATATGCCAATCATGGATAAACCAATCAACAGTACAATTTACCTCGGGGGCACTTGCACTTTAGCACTGATTAGCAGTGGTAAAGTGCGCAGAGACAATAAACCAGCAAAAACAGAGTCCAAAACCAGGAGGTCAGAAGGTAAAAAGAAAGGGGAGACACGCCAAAAAGCTGCCACATGTCCCCTCCAGCTGAGAGTAGGGGGAACTACCCAACCCTTGGGGAGTCCTCCTCACTAAGGCGGAAGAACCTGGACAGACCATTAGTGTTGGCGTGTTCTGAACCAGGGCGGTGTTCCACCGTAAAGTCCATCCCCTGTAGGGAAATGCACCACCTCAACAGTTTTGGGTTCTCACCCCTCATCTGCATAAACCATCTGAGGGGCCTGTGGTCGGTCTGAACCCGGAAGTGAGACCCAAACAAGTAGGGTCTTAGCTTCTTTAGTGCCCAGACCACAGCAAAAGCTTCCCTTTCAATTGCACTCCACCTTTGTTCCCTGGGGAGTAGTGTCCTGCTAAGAAAGACTACAGGCTGGTCTAGGCCCTCTTTGTTTAGCTGCGAAAGTACTGCTCCCACATCATGCTCTGAAGCATCTGTCTGTACCACAAACTCCTTGGAGAAGTCAGGGGCCATTAGCACGGGGGCCATGCACATGGCTTCCTTTAGAGTGTCAAACGCGTTCTGGCACGCCTCAGTCCAGATCACCTGTCTGGGCTGCTTCTTAGAAGTCAGCTCTGTCAAGGGGGCAACAATGGTGCCATTTCCCTTGACAATTCTCCTGTAGTACCCGGTGAGGCCTAAGAAGGCTCTCACCTCTGTCTGGGTCTTGGGGGGTGCCCAAGCCCGAATGGCATCAACTTTGGGTTGTAGGGGTGCCACCCGGCCACTCCCTACCTGGTGTCCTAAGTACACCACTGACCCCTACCCTATCTGGCACTTACTGGCCTTGATAGCAAGACCTGCGACTTGCAGCACCTTCAACACTTCCCAGAGGTGGTGCAGGTGGTCCTCCCAACTGAATCTGAAAACAGCAATGTCGTCAAGGTAAGCGGCACTGAAGTTTTCAAGCCCAGCCAGGACCTGATTGACCAACCACTGGAAGGTGGCAGGGGCATTCTTCAACCCGAAGGGCATGACACTGAACTAGAAGTGCCCCTCTGGTGTTGAGAACGCTGACCTCTCCTTGGCCCCCTTAGTTAAGGCAATCTGCCAGTACCCGGATGTTAAATCAAACGTGCTGAGGAACTTGGCTGCCCCTAACCGATCTATGAGCTCATCAGCTCTGGGGATGGAGTGGGTGTCTGTTTTGGTGATGGTATTGAGCCCCCAGTAGTCCACACAGAACCGAAGTTCTGGTGTGGCACCAGGTGCAGCAAGCTTGGGTACCAGAACCACTGGGCTGGACCAAGGGCTGCTGGAGTGCTCAATCACCCCTAGAGCCAACATCTTGTAAACCTCCTTCTTGATGCTGGCCTTCACTCTGTCAGCCAACCTGTAAACCTTGTTTTTCACAGGCAAGCTGTCTCTAGTGTCCACATCATGCATGCATAGATGGGTGACCCCTTGAGCGAGTGAGAACAGAGTTGCAAAGTGTTCCAGTAACTGGCGACACTCACTCTGTTGTTCTAGAGTCAGAGAAGGGGAGAGGACCACACCTTCTACTGACCCATCCTGCTCCTTGGCAGACAGGAGGTCAGGGAGAGGTTCACTCTCCTCTTCCATCCCATCATCTGTAGCCAGAAGCATGGTTAACTCAGACCTCTCAAGGGGTTCCTAGGAGTCTGCAAGTCCACCAAGTAGGTAAGGTCACTCTTGCGCTCCTTCACCTCAAATGGACCTGACCACCTGTCCTGTAGAGCACAAGGCTCTATGGGGGCCATGACCCACACTTTTTGGCCAGGCTGAAACTCAACCAGAGTGTTATTCTGGTCATACCAGCGTTTCACGTCCTCCTGGCTTGCCTCAAGGTTCTCTTGCGCGTGCATCCGGAAGTGGGTGGTCTGGTTCCAGAAGGCCAGCATGTAACTAAATTCATCCTGGGGTGGCTTCCTAGGAGCTTGCTCCCAGCCCTCCTACACCAGACTCAGAGGTCCTCTGACCTGGTGCCCATATAACAGTTCAAAGGGGCTAAAGCCCACCCCCTTCTGTGGTACTTCCCGGTAGGCAAAGATAAGGCAGAGTAAGAGGACATCCCACTTACACCTCATGGAGTCTGAGAGACCCCCAATCATGCCTTTCAGGGTTCGGTTGAATCTCTCAACCAACCCATTACTTTGGGGGTGGTAAGGAGTGGTGAATTTGTAGTTCACTCCACATTCCTTCCACATGGCTTTTATATACATGGACATAAAATTAGTACCCCGGTCAGATACCACCTCCTTTTGGAAACCCACTCGGGTAAAGATCCCCATCAGTGCCCTGGCCACAACGGGCGCGGTCACTGTTCTCAGTGGGATAGCTTCCGGGTACCGGGTGGCATGGTCCACCAAGACCAGGATGAACCTGTTGCCTAGGGCTGTCTTGGGGTCCATGTCAATGCCCACCAGCTCAAAAGGGGTGCTCACGACAGGAAAGGGTTGGAGGGGGGCCTTACCCTTCCCTCCACTTTTGCCACTTGCTTTGCAAGTCTGACAGGATCTGCAGAATGCATCAGAATGTTTTCTCATCTGGGGCCAATGAAAGTGGGTGACAAGCCAGTCAAAGGTCTTGCCTTGCCCCAAATGTCCTGCCAGAGGCACATCATGAGCCAAACCCAGTAGGAATGCTCTGAAGCGCTGGGGTACCACCAACACACGGGCTGCCCCAGGTTCAGCAACCTTAGGTTCGCTGTACAGGAGATCATTCTCCCAGTAAATCAGGTGACCTTTGGGCTCAGCGCCAGCTGCCTGGTCTTCGGCCTGCTGCCTAAGACCCAGGAGAGTAGGGCGCATCTTCTGCTCTGTGCAAAACTCCTCCCTGTTGGGACCCCCCTCTTGCTGCCAATGGGTCAGCTCAGGTAGGTCTCCCAGTTCAGCCACTTGCTCCCCGGTAGGTGCCGGGGCTTCCCCCTCAAGCTCAGCCTCCTCCCGGACCGTGGGAACCTCTGGGGCGGGTTTCCCGCACCCCTTGCCCTTTCTCGTGGCAGTCACCTGGGCCACTGTTTCAGGCTCCAGGTCCGTCTGATCACCCTGATTGGCTGCCATGGCCCGAGTGGTCACGCATGCCCACTCTGGCAACCCTAACATCCCCAAGTGCGACCTGAGCTCCACCTTCTTCCAAGCGGAAGTCTCCAGGTCATTGCCCAGCAGACAGTCAACTGGCATGGTGGGACTCACAGCTACCCTCAAGGAACCTGAGACCCCTCCCCACTCAAAGGGAACCTGCACCACCTTATATCGGTGCTCCAAGCTGTCCACTGCAACTACTTGGTGGAATACACCAGGGACTATGTGCTCTTCAGACACCAGGTGACACCGGACCGTGGTCACACTGGCTCCAGTATCTCTGAGAGCCTCTACCCTCTGCCCATTGATGGTCACCCACTGTCTGTATTTTTTAGTGTTATCAGGCATTTGGTTTCTCTGGACCATCTCCCCATCCCCTAGTGAGACAAGGGTCATCTCTGTGGGATCCCCACACCCCCCTGGGACCACCTCCTCCCCAAGCGCTACACTGGCCAACCCCTTGGTCTGCCCACCGCTGGGTGGTGGTGTTTACTTGGGATCTCCCTTCATGTGACCCTCCTGGTCACAAGCAAAGCACTTACGGTGCCCTGCCTCTGCAGGCTTTCCTGCAGAGGCCCATGGTTTCTTATCTCCTGGGGGGTGGGATTTCCTACCCGGATACTAGATTGGGGCCCTTTGGAAGACTCCTTTGGTTTACCCTTGCCCCCCCCCCCCCCCCACTCTGCTGCTGGGAACCCTGCCCACCTTTGGCAGAATCTCCCCCATATACCTTTTTGTGGACTCTGGTACTCACCCAGTGGTCCGCCTCCATAGCAAGCTTCCTGGGGTCAGTCAGCCTACTATCAGTTAAGTGCTGGCGCAGCTCTGAAAAACATAGACTAGACAAGTGCTCCCACGCAATTAAGTTGTACAGCCCCTGAAAATCTGTCACATTGCTGCCCTTCACCCAACCATCCAGTGCTCTGCAAAACCAATCTACACATTCTAACCAGGTCTGGGACTCAGTTTTCTTACTTTTCCTAAACTGATCCCTGTACTTGTCAGGAGTGAGACCATACCGAGTGAGAAGGGCCTCCTTCATGTCAGCGTAGGTGAGGTTGTACCCCTTGCCCAAAGCTAGCAAAGTGTCCCTCCCCTCCTCTGTGAAGTGGTTCCACAATCCTGCCCCCCAATTCTTCTCAGGGACCTCATTCATGTGGATGGATGCTTCATATCCCTGAAACCACCTCTGTATGTCATCTCCCTTCTTGTACTCTCTCCCTATGTTTTTAGCAATGTGCACAATTCTGTCTGACTGCACTGGGGAATTGCTGCCACCATCCTGGCTGGACCTGCTCCTCACATTCAGCTCTTTTACTTTAAGCTCATGCTCCAAGAGCATTTTCTTCTCCTCCATTTTCAATCTCTCCAACTCAATCTGGTGTCTCCTGGCTTCCCTCCTGTCCTCCAGCTCCTCTAGAGTCAGGCTCTTAGAACCACCACTGCTGCCTGAACCCTTAGTACATCTTTCCTAGGATTTGTGTCAGCAGACTCTCCATTTGGATCCTCAGCCTGCCCACTGGCAGCTCTGGTAGCTACCCAGGCCCTCAGCGCCTTTTGTAGCTCATCCTTCTTGGTGAGGCCTCTGACCTGAACTTTGAGTTTTTTACAAACTGTCTTCAGTTCCTTCATGGTATAGGTTTCCAGCCTATCCTCCTCAAAAGCCAAATCCTGGGATGCAACTGAAGATGCTCTCGATTGAGACATGATGTCGTTGGAGTTCACTTGAATTCAAGATCATAAATAGGTCAAAGAGAAAAACAAAAATAGAAATCTGTATGTGGCACGTAATGGTCGGAAATATGGTAGTAGTGTACACCAATCACTGTAAGTCAAGTGCAAATGCAAGTCCTATCCCCACCGCTGGCACCAATGTTAGAAATGGGGTCTCCAGTCGGCAGTCGGTTTGCACCCTGTCCAAGTAGGGACCCTCACTCTAGTTAGGATAAGGGAGATACCCGCTCAGATAACCCCTGCTTACCCCCTTGGTAGCTTGGCACGAGCAGCAGGCTTATCTTAGAAGCAATGTGTAAAGCATTTGCACATAACACACAGTAACACAGTGAAAACACTACAAAAAGGGCACCACACCAGTTTTAGAAAAAGATAGCTAATATTTAACTATTTAAAACTAGACCAAATACGATAAAAAATCCAGCATACAGTAATAAAAATATGAATGCTGCAAGATGTATTCAAAAACACAGTTCCTTGCAGTCGATAGCTCCACCTGGGGCTATCACGGCGTTGTGATACACAAAACCAGCAGTTCAGGCCGGCCGTGGCGTCGCGGGCCAGCTACGGTGTCGGGAAGACACACAAACAGTACCTTGGATTTGCAGGGTGTCATGATCCTTGCGGTGAGCTCCAGAGAGCGGCGTCACTTCCGGAGTCGGTGCAGGAGTCGTCGGGCCCTTGGTGTTCACACGCTTTGGAGATCGAACTCCGGGCTGATGAAGTCAGGTACGCCGGCGTCGGGGCTGCAGTGCAAAGCTGGACGATGCGACGTGCGGTGCCCACAGGTTACGGTGCAGGCAGCGGCTTGGTGACGGCGTCGGTGAGACCAGGGCTGCGGTGTGAAGCGGAGTGGTGCGACGTGTGGTGTCCACAGGTCACGGTGCAGGCTGAGATGCCTGTTGACGACACTGGAGTCGATGGTGCTGGCGTTGGGGGGCCGGGGCTGCGGTGCGGGACGGGATGGTGCTTCATGTACCTCATGAGCGGTGTCCACAGGCCACAGTGCAGGCAGCGGCGCCGGTGTCAGCAGGAGCAGCGGCGTCGGGGATGCCAAGGCTGCGGTGTGAGCAGGCAATGCCGGAGTGCGGGGCCCACAGGTCGCGGTGCTAGCAGTGGCTCGGTGAAGTCGTCCGATGATGGCGTCGGTGAGACCAGGGTCACAGTGCGAAGCGGGGCAATGTGGCTCCGTGCGGCGTCAACAAGTCATGGTGCAGGCCAGCGGCGTCGTAGTGATTTCTCCTCTTGAACAGCACAAAACACACAGTTCCCAGGGCGGCAGGTCGAGGAAACTGAAGTCTTTGGTGTCCCTGAGACTTCCATCAGGAGGCAAGCTCTACTCCAAGCCCTTGGAGAACTTTCTCAAGCAGGACACACAGCAAGGTTTACCCTTTGCACTCTTTTCAGGCAGAAGCAACAACTGCAGGCCAGTCCAGCAAAGCAACACAGCAAAGGGACAGTACTCCTCCTCCAGCTCTTCAGCTCTTCTCCTTGCAGAGGTTCCTCGTGAGTCCAGCAAGATCCTAGAAAGTTTCCAGAAAGATTCTAAAGTCTGTAGTTTTGAGTGCTCTTTTATACCCATTTTGGCCTTTGAAGTAGGTTTACTTCAAAGATGATTCTCACTTGCTTATTAAATCCTGCCTTGCCCAGGCAAGGCCTCAGGCACACACCAAGGGGTTGGAGTCTGCATTGTGTGAGGGCAGGCACAGTCCTTAAAGGTGTGAATGACCACTCCTCCCCTCCCTCCTAGAAGAGATGGCTCATCAGGAAATGCGGGCTACACCCCAGCTCCCTTTGTGTCACTGTCTAGTGAGAGGTGCAAACAGCCCAACTGTCAAACTGACCCAGACAGGGAATCCACAAACAAGGCAGAGTCACAGAATGGTTTAAGCAAGAAAATGCTCACTTTCTAAAAGTGGCATTTTCGAACACACAATCTCAAAACCAACTTTACTAAAAAATGAATTTTTAAATTGTGAGCTCAGGGACCCTAAACTCCACCTGTCCATCTGCTCTCAAAGGGAATCTACGCTTTAATCATTTATAAAGGTAGCCCCCATGTTAACCTATGAGAGAGATAGGTCTTGCAACAGTGAAAACTGAATTTGGCAGTATTTCACTGTTAGGACATATAAACCATATTACTATATGTCCTACCTTAACTATACACTGCACCCTGCCCATGGGGCTACCTAGGGGTGTCTTACATGTAAGAAAAGGGAAGGTTTAGGCCTGGCAAGTGGGTACACTTGCCAAGTCGAATTGGCAGTTCAAAACTGCACACACAGACACTGCGGTGGCAGGTCTGAGACATGATTACAGGGCTACTTATGTGGGTGGCACAACCAGTGCTGCAGGCCCACTAGTAGCATTTGATTTACAGGCCCTGGGCACCTCTAGTGCACTTTACTAGGGACTTACCAGTAAATCAAATATGCCAATCATGGATAAACCAATCAACAGTACAATTTACCTAGGGGGCACTTGCACTTTAGCACTGATTAGCAGAGACAATAAACCAGCAAAAACAGAGTCCAAAACCAGGAGGTCAGAAGGCAAAAAGACAGGGGAGACATGCCAAAATGCTGCCAGGTCTAGCAACAGGTATAATCTTGGGAGTTTTCACAAGACCCCTACCATATTTCCATACCCATAAATGTTCAGGTGTTTGCAAATACACTGTATCTGGTGTGAGTACAACTGCTTTAACTGGCGCTTTCCACATTTCTCTATCAACATTGTCAGTAATTCAGGGTCTGTAAAAGGCTTGTGTCACAATTTTGTCAGGGTGTGAGGCATACTCAAACACATTCTCAAGAGTCTTAATTTAGTTTTGAAGATGTTCCTTTTGCCCATCTCTTCTGCTAGAAGAGTTTCTGAATTATCTGCTCTTTCTTTTGAATCTCCTTTTCTGATTTTCCATCAAGATAAGGCAGTTTTGCGGAATTTATTTAAATTTCTACCTAAGGTTGTGAATTCTAACAACATTAATAGAGAAATTGTTTTTCATTCTTTGTGTCCTAATCCTAAGAATTCTTTGAAGAGATCCTTACATTCGTTGGATGTTGTAAGAGCTTTGAAATATTATGTTGAAGCTACTAAAGATTTCAGGAAGACTTCTAGTCTATTTGTTATCTTTTCTGGTTCTAGGAAAGGTCAGAAGGCTTCTGCCATTTCCTTGGCATCTTGGTTAAAGCTTTTGATTCATTAGGCTTATTTGGAGTCGGGTCAGGCCCTGCCTCAAAAAATTACAGCTCATTCTACTAGATCAGTCTCCACTTAATGGGCTTTTAAGAATGAAGCTTCAGTTGATCAGATTTGCAAAGCAGCAACTTGGTCTTCTTTGCATACATTTACTAAATTCTAACATTTTGATGAATTTGCTTCTTCGGAAGCAGTTTTTGGTAGAAAAGTTTTTCAGTTTCAGGCAGCTGTTTCAGTTTGATTCCTCTGCTTATGTTTAAGTTTTTTCTTTTCATTTATGAGAATAAACTTATATTTTGGGTTGTGGATTAATTTTTTCAGCGGAAAAAGGCTGTTATTATTTTTATCCCTCCCTCTCTAGTGACTCTTCTGTGGAGTTCCACATCTTGGGTATTACTATACCATACGTCCCTAGCTCAGGGACTCTTGACAATTAGTGATGTCGCGAATAGTTTCCGGCGAACATAGCATGTTCGCGTTCGCCTCAGCGGGCGAACATATGCAATGTTCGATCCACCCCCTATTCGTCATCATTGAGTAAACTTTGACCCTGTACCTCACAGTCAGAATACACATTACAGCCAATCAGCAGCAGACCCTCCCTCCCAGACCCTCCCACCTCCTGGACAGCATTTAGATTCATTTGGAAGCTGCATTCTTAGTGAGAGGAGGGACAGTGTAGCTGCTGCTGATTTAATAGGGAAATCGATAGCTAGACTAGTGTATTCAGTGTCCACTACAGTCCTGAAGGACTCATCTGATCTCTGCTGTAAGGACAGCACCCCAAAAAGCCCTTTTTAGGGCTCGAACATCAGTCTGCTTTTTTTTTTTTTTCCTGTGTAATCGCAGTTGCCTGCCTGCCTGCCAGCGTGTGTGTCAGGCTCACAGCGTATACTGGGCCCACTTGCCCAGTGCCACCACTCATATCTGGTGTAACAGTAGTGTACATTTAATAAAAAAAAACTTTGACTGTGAAATAATAGCAGACAGTTGCCAGTACCCAAGATGGCCGCCAATAAGGCAGATGGGGAGGGTTAGAGAGCTGTTTTGGGGGGGGGGATCAGGGAGGTTGGGGGCTAAGGGGGGATGCTACACCACAGCATATGTAAATATGCTAAAAAAATAAATAAAAAAAATTAAAAACCTTTTATTTTAGTACTGGCAGACTTTCTGCCAGTACTTAAGATGGTGGGGACAATTGTGGGGTGGGGGAGGGAAGGGAGCTATTTGAGAGGGATCAGGGGATCTGATGTGTCAGGTGGGAGGCTGATCTCTACACTAAAGCTAAAATTAACCTTGCAAGCTCCCTACAAACTACCTAATTAACCCCTTCACTGCTAGCCATAATACACGTGTGATGCGCAGCAGCATTTAGCGGCCTTCTAATTACCAGAAAGCAACGCCAAAGTCATATATGTCTGCTATTTCTGAACAAAGGGGATCACAGAGAAGCATTTATAACCATTTTTGCCATAATTGCACAAGCTGTTTGTAAATAATTTCAGTGAGGAACCTAAAATTGCGATTTTTTTTTAGTTTTTTTTTAAATTTGATCGCATTTGGCGGTGAAATGGTGGCATTAAATATACCAAAATGGGCCAAGATCAATACTTTGGGTTGTCTACTACACTACACTTAAGCTAAAATTAACTCTACAAGCTGCCTACATGCTCCCTAATTAACCCCTTCACTGCTGGGCATAAAACACGTGTGGTGCGCAGTGGCATTTAGCAGCCTTCTAATTACCAAAAAGCAACGCCGAAGCCATATAAGTCTGCTATTTATGAACAAAGGGGATCCCAGAGAAGCATTTACAACCATTTATGCCATAATTGCATAAGTTGTTTGTAAATAATTTCTGTGAGAAACCTAAAGTTTGTGAAAAAGTGAACAATTTTTTTTTATTTAATCGCATTTGGCCGTGAAATGGTGGCATGAAATATACCAAAATGGGCCTAGATCAATGCTTTGGGTTGTCTACTACATTACACTTAAGCTAAAATTAACTCTACAAGCTGCCTACATGTTCCCTAATTAACCCCTTCACTGATGGGCATAAAACATGGCATTTAGCAGCCTTCTAATTACCAAAAAGCAACGCCAAAGCCATATAAGTCTGCTATAATGGCATGTCTGGCACACAGTGTTGGGGCAAGGGTCCATCTGACCACTGATACCTGGTCTGCAAAGCATGGGTCAGGGCAGGTATATCACCTACACTGCGCACTGTGAAGCGGGCGTAACCCTTACACTACCTGATCGATACAACGTCATACCTGATGTTTTAAAGCACGTTATTCCAAACAATTTAGGAATGTTAGGTGATTTATGCCCTTTATGGATTAAAACCAGACTCTGCATCAACTATGTAATTTTCCATGGGAGTTTTGCCATGGATCCCCCTCCGGCATGCCACAGTCCAAGTGTTAGTGCCCTTGAAACAACTTTTCCATCACTATTGTGGCCAGAAAGAGTCCATGTGGGTAGTGATGTCGCGAACCTTAAAAATTTTGGTTCGCGAACGGCGGACGCGAACTTCCGCAAAAGTTTGCGAACAGGTGAACTGGGCGAACTCCCATAGACTTCAATAGGCAGGCGAATTTTAAACCCACAGGGATTCTTTCTGGCCACAATAGTGATGGAAAAGTTGTTTCAAGGGCACTAACACCTGGACTGTGGCATGCCCTAGGGGGATCCATGGCAAAACTCCCATGGAAAATTACATAGTTGATGCAGAGTCTGGTTTTAATCCATAAAGGGCATAAATCACCTAACATTCCTAAATTGTTTGGAATAACGTGCTTTAAAACATCAGGTATGATGTTGTATCGATCAGGTAGTGTAAGGGTTACGCCCGCTTCACAGTGCGCAGTGTAGGTGATATACCTGCCCTGACCCATGCTTTGCAGACCAGGTATCAGTGGTCAGATGGACCCTTGCCCCAACACTGTGTGCCAGACATGCCATTATAGCAGACTTATATGGCTTTGGCGTTGCTTTTTGGTAATTAGCAGGCTGCTAAATGCCACTGCGCACCACACGTGTTTTATGCCCAGCAGTGAAGGGGTTAATTAGGGAGCATGTAGGCAGCTTGTAGAGTTAATTTTAGCTTAAGTGTAGTGTAGTAGACAACCCAAAGTATTGATCTAGGCTCATTTTGGTATATTTCATGCCACCATTTCACCGCCAAATGCGATCAAAAAAAAAAAAAAAAGTTCACTTTTTCACAAACTTTAGGTTTCTCACAGAAATTATTTACAAACAACTTACGCAATTATGGCATAAATGGTTGTAAAGGCTTCTCTGGGATCCCCTTTGTTCAGAAATAGCAGACTTATATGGCTTTGGCGTTGCTTTTTGGTAATTAGAAGGCTGCTAAATGCCACTGCGCACCACACGTGTTTTATGCCCAGCAGTGAAGGGGTTAATTAGGGAGCATGTAGGCAGCTTGTAGAGTTAATTTTATCTTAAGTGTAGTGTAGTAGACAACCCAAAGTATTGATCTAGGCCCATTTTGGTATATTTCATGCCACCATTTCACCGCCAAATGCGATCAAATAAAAAAAAATTGTTCACTTTTTCACAAACTTTAGGTTTCTCACAGAAATTATTTACAAACAACTTATGCAATTATGGCATAAATGGTTGTAAATGCTTCTCTATGATCCCCTTTGTTCAGAAATAGCAGACTTATATGGCTTTGGCTTGCTTTTTGGTAATTAGAAGGCTGATAAATGCCACTGGGCACCACACGTGTTTTATGCCCAGCAGTGAAGGGGTTAATTAGGGAGCATGTAGGAAGCTTGTAGAGTTAATTTTAGCTTAAGTGTAGTGTAGTAGACAACCCAAAGTATTGATCTAGGCCCATTTTGGTATATTTAATGCCACCATTTCACCGCCAAATGCGATCATATTTAAAAAAAACTTAAATTTTTTCGCAATTTTAGGTTCCTCACTGAAATTATTTACAAACAGCTTGTGCAATTATGGCACAAATGATTGTAAATGCTTCTCTGTGATCCCCTTTGTTCAGAAATATCAGACATACATGACTTTGGCGTTGCTTTCTGGTAATTAGAAGGCCGCTAAATGCTGCTGTGCATCACACGTGTATTATGGCTAGCAGTGAAGGGGTTAACTAGGTAGTTTGTAGGGAGCTTGCAGGGTTAATTTTAGCTTTAGTGTAGAGATCAGCCTCCCACCTGACACATCAGACCCCCTGATCCCTTCCAAACAGCTCCCTTCCCTCCCCCACCCCACAATTGTCCCTGCCATCTTTAAAAAATTTTTTTTTAATTAAGCATATTTACATATGCTGTGGTGTAGCATCCTCCCTTAGCCCCCAACCTCCCTGATCCCCCCCAAAACAGCTCTCTAACCCTCCCCCTCTGCCTTATTGGCGGACATCTTGGGTACTGGCAGCTGTCTGCTATTATTTCACAGTCAAAAAAGTTTTTTTTTTTAAAATGTACACTACTGTTACACCAGATATGAGTGGTGGCACTGGGCAAGTGGGCACAGTATACACTGTGAACCTGACACACACACTGGCAGGCAGGCAACTGCAATTAGATTACACAGGAAAAAAAAAAAAAGGTAGACTGATGTTCTAGCCCTAAAAAGGGCTTTTTGGGGTGCTGTCCTTACAGCAGAGATCAGATGAGTCCTTCAGGACTGTAGTGGACACTGAATACACTAGCCTAGCTATCGATTTCCTTATAAAATCAGCAGCAGCTACACTGTCCCTCCTCTCACTAAGAATGCAGCTTCCAAATGAATCTAAAATGGATGCTGTCCAGGATGTGGGAGGGTCTGGGAGGGAGGGTCTGCTGCTGATTGGCTGTAATGTGTATTCTGACTGTGAGGTACAGGGTCAAAGTTTACTCAATGATGACGAATAGGGGGCCCGCCAAGGCGAACGCGAACATGCTATGTTCGCCGGGAACTATTCGCCGGCGAACTATTGGCGACATCACTACCTGTGGGTTTTAAAATTCGCCTGCCTATTGAAGTCTATGGCGGTTCGCCCGGTTCACCCGCCGTTTGCGAACCGAAATTTTTAGGTTTGCGACATCACTATTGACAATTACATGAAAGAAAACATAATTTATGTAAGAACTTACCTGATAAATTAATTTCTTTCATATTGGCAAGAGTCCATGAGACCCACCCTTTTTATGATGGTCATGATTTTTTGTATAAAGCACAATTATCCAAATTTCTTTTTTGATGCTTTTTACTCCTTTCTTTACCACCCCACTACTTGGCTATTTGTTAAACTGAATTGTAGGTGTGGTGAGGGGTGTATTTATAGGCATTTTGAGGTTTGTGATATTTTGCCCCTTCTGGTAGGATTGTATATCCCATACGTCACTAGCTCATGGACTCTTGCCAATATGAAAGAAATTAATTTATCAGGTAAGTTCTTACATAAATTAGGTTGTTGCTTTTTTTTCCTGTTTCTTTAAAGTATCACATAAATCACTTTTGCTTAATAAATGTCTCACATAACAATTTTTTTTACCAGATCTGCCTTTCACTAAACAACATTCTGCAGTCAGGAAAAACATTTCAGCGCGCTTGATCATAGGTCTTCAAAGAAACTCAAAATGAAAACCCCATAAATTGTTTAAAGGGACACTGAACCCAATTTTTTTCTTTCATGATTCAGATAGAGCATGTGATTTTAAACAACTTTCTAATTTACTCCTATTATCAATTTTTCTTCGTTCACTTGCTATCTTTATTTGAAAAAGAAGGCATCTAAGCTTCTTTTTTGTGTCAGTACTCTGGACAGCACTTTTTTATTGGTGGATAAATTTATCCACCAATCAACAAGAATAACCCAGGTTATTCACCAAAAATGGGCCGGCATCTAAACTTACATTCTTGCATTTCAAATAAAGATACCAAGAGAAGGAAGAAAATTTGATAACAGGAGTAAATAAGAAAGTTGCTTAAAATCGCATGCTCTATCTGAATCACGAAAGAAAAAAATTGGGTTCAGTGTCCCTTTAAGTACTATTATTACTACTGGAAATTGTGTGGGGGGGGGTTATCTCCCCACAGCAGAGAATCTGGGGTGTACTTGCCATAATTTGGTATCATTTGCTCCACGCTACGCATTTATTGTATTGATTTACCAAAGGTGATATAAAAAACATACTCAAGGGATAGAGAGGTCCTTGAAATAGCACTTAACACATATACATATTATTTTTAAAACACAGTTTTTATTACATTTTACAGGGTACATCATTTTTTTTCTTTTACAAATTGCTGTTAACCTTACATTATTTAAGCTACATTAATTGCTATTGTAATGCACATGTTTAACATAATTTAAAGGGCCATTATAGGGCTAAAATGATATGCTTTAAAAATGCTAACCGCTTGGGAGCCTCCGAGAAATTTGATCCCGAGCAGACATGTTCGCTGATTCAATCAGCAGTAGCAGCAGCTGCAATACCCATCTATGCAATTGCCAATTGGCTCACTGGCCTTGTTCGCTTGGGACTAGCAGTTATTTGCAACTCCTGAGTGGTGCTTTAACTATGCATTTAAACGGTTTGCATTTTTAAACTATAAAAGCCATTTATTAATACAGTAGTTTAAGAAAAGAGTAACAATATCTCTGGGAAATCGGTTTATTGTGTAATATTATAATAAGTCCAAAAGTCATGTGGAAAGAGGTTTGAACGTGTATTTTAAAACAAAATACAGTTTTTATTTATTTATTTTGAAATTATGGTTTTTAAAGGGACAGTCTAGTCAAAATTAAATGTTCATTATTCAGATAGGACTTTTAATTTTAATCAACTTTCCAATTTACTTTTATAATCAAATTTGCTTTTTTCTCTTGGTATTCTTAGTTTAAACTAAACATAGGTAGGCTCATATGCTAATTTCTAAGCCTTTAAGGGCTGCCTCTTATCACATGCTTTTTAAATCTCTTTTCAACACAAAGACAGAAAGTACACGTGGGCTATATAGATAACACTGTGTTCAGGCACAGGGGGTTATTTAAGATTTAGCACAAAACAATGCTAAATTTAAGACAATAGATAACAAACAGTCACAGTCATGTGATCAGGGGGCTGGAAGAAGGTTCCTAGATACAAGGTAATCACAGAGGTAAAAATTATATTAATATAACTGTGTTGGTTATGCAAAACTGGGGAATGGATAATAAAGGGGTTATCTATCTTTTAAAATAATAACAATTCTGTGGTAGACTGTCCCTTTAACTTTGCCCCACATTGACAAAATATTACATTGTTTTCAAGGAATCCATATATTTGGACATGTACATAACCATAATAAAAGAAGAATGCAGCTTTCCCATGACAAAACAGTCTGATCTTCATTTATTGGTGTACGAGTAAACGTGAAAAAACACCATTTGCTTCATTTTATTTCTAAAAAAAAATAGGCTATAATAGACCTTTAGGGAGACAAAAAATGTTCCATCCAAGAAGGTTATAGACATAAATAAACAAAAGCTATTGCTTAGTATTTTGTCTAACAAAAGAGTTATGGCTTATGGCATGAAAAATGCATTATATGATTTCCCCTAGGTGAGAGTTTTACTGGGTGCTTCAATCTATTAAATGATCACATGAAGCAGTACATAAAGGCATTGTACCATCAAGTCAATACATTGCTGAGTCACATATTCTTCAAAAACAGAAAGGATGAAAAAATCTCTATTTACTCAGTTGGACCCACTCAGAAAGCAATAAAGTTATTTAGGGAAAATCCAACAATAAAAATCAATGACTGACTCGCAGGTCTTACCTTTTTCTTTTCACAGGATTTTGGAGAGCATTAAATAGTAACAGGGCAGCCTTGAGATCTATTCTAAGGTCCGGGCCAATGGCTGCTGCAATTTGTATGGTTGACATCTGATGTTGTTTCTTGTACAAGGACACCTGAAATTTAGTGCCTGATAATAAGAAAAGTCAAGGTGCTTTGGTCAGGCATTGTCACATGAAGCAAAATGACAAAATGTTGTTAAACTTGATACTCAGCTAATATTGGAAGAATGGGAATCAAAATACTAATTAGGAACGTGAAAGTTGTAATTTAGAACTA
This sequence comes from Bombina bombina, assembly GCF_027579735.1. Classification (NCBI taxonomy): domain Eukaryota; kingdom Metazoa; phylum Chordata; class Amphibia; order Anura; family Bombinatoridae; genus Bombina; species Bombina bombina. The sequence continues at coordinate 358,115,813 of NC_069501.1, forward strand.
TAAGCAGAATTTAAATATGTACAGCAAATAGAATTAGACTGTTAACTGCGCTAGAAGTAAGCTCATTGGGTTGCGCTTGTATTATGAGCTAAAAGTAAACCGTTTTTGCTCTTGCGCTACCCAATAAGCGCAAAAAAGTCAAACTTAGACTATCGCGTGTAATCACGTATTCCCTGATAGAAGTCAATTGAGCCAAAAAAGTGGAAAAAAACATAACACCAAACTCACACCCAAACCACGATCGCATATTCTCATGTGTGCTAACCCGACATGAAATTATGAATATTTCACATTCCAATGTTCTTCACAGCAAAATATGTTCTATTTATTCATAAATACATATTTCCATATATATATCTGGTGGTATTTTAGTACAATATATATTTATACCTCTATATATACATGCAGCCCTGAAGACATCCCCCATACGAAATAGTAGATTCATGGCTTTCATGAATTAGTGAATCCTGAACAACCCCATGAGCAAACATCAGACAAAAATCAAACATTTTATTTTTCTCTTTGCACATCCTATACTATAAAAGGCCAAGTGTGTTTGTCCGAAGCTGTCATGCGCAGTAGAGACAGCACGAGGACAAACACACCTGGCCTAAGTCTCTAACTGTTCTGCCAACTGCGCCGAGCAGAAGTGGGCGTGACCGAGCGTGAAGGGGGCGGAGCCTAACGCGAAGGCCCGTGAAGGGGGCGGAGCCTAGCGTGAAGGCCCGTGAAGGGCCATGGAGAGAGCTCAAACAGCTCAAGAGAGGGTGGAGAGATGTGGGGAGTGAGGGGGAAGATGTGGAGAGATGTGGGGAGAGGGGGGAGATGTGGAGAGAGGGGGGAGATGTGGAGAGAGGGGAGAGATGTGGGGAGATGTGGAGAAAGGGGGGAGATGTGGAGAGAGGGGGAGATGTGGAGAGAGGGGAGAGATGTGGAGAGATGTGGGGAGATGTGGAGAGAGGGGGGAGATGTGGAGTGAGGGGGGAGATGTGGGGAGATGTGGAGAGAGGGGGGAGATGTGGAGAGAGGGGGGAGATGTGGAGTGAGGGGGGAGATGTGGAGAGATGTGGGGAGATGTGGAGAGAGGGGGGAGATGTGGAGAGAGGGGAGAGATGTGGAGAGAGGGGGGAGATGTGGAGAGAGGGGGGGGAGAGAGAATGAGAGAGAGAATGAGAGAGAGAGGGGAGAGAGAGAGGGGGGGGGAGAGAGAGAGGGGGGGGGGAGAGAGAGAGGAGGGGGGGAGAGGGAGAGAGAGACAGAGGGAGAGAGATAGAGAGAGAGGGGAGAGAGAAAGAGGGGAGATGTGGACAGAAAAAGAGAGAGGGGGGAGATAGAGAGAGAGGGGAGTGAGAGAGACAGAGGGGAGAGAGAGAGAGGGGAGTGAGAGAGACAGAGGGGTGAGAGAGAGAGAGACAGAGGGGTGAGAGAGAGAGAGACAGAGGGGGGAGAGAGGGGAGAGAGAGAGGGGGGAGAGAGAGAGGGGGGGAGAGAGAGAGGGACAAGAGAGAGAGAGAGAGAGGAGAGACAGAGGGGGGAGAGAGAGAGGGGGAGAAAGAGGAGAGAGAGAGAGAGGGGGGAGAGAGAGAGATAGAGGGGAGAGAGAGAGAGGAGAGAGACAGAGAGAGAGAGAGGGGAGAGAGAGAGAGGGGGGAGAGAGAGGGGGGAGAGAGAGAGAGGGGGGGATAGAGAGAGAGATAGAGGGGAGAGAGAGAGAGGAGAGAGAAAGAGAGAGGCGAGAGAGGGGGGGAGAGAGAGAGAGAGATAGAGGGGAGAGAGAGAGAGAGGAGAGAGACAGAGAGAGGAGGCGAGAGAGGGGGAGAGAGAGAGATAGAGGGGGGAGAGAGAGAGAGAGAGAGAGAGGGGTGAGATAGAGAGAGAGAGAGAGGGGTGAGATAGAGAGAGGGGAGAGAGAGAGAGAGAGAGAGGGGAGAGAGAGAGAGGGGAGAGAGAGAGAGGGGAGCGAGAGAGAGATAGGGGAGAGAGTGCAAAAGAGAGGGAGGAGAGAGAGAAAGCAAAAGAGAGTGGGAGGGAGAGAACGCCAGGGGTGGGACCACTGTACTGCAAAAAATGGCCCGTGTGAACGGGCTTTAGGACTAGTGTCTAATAAAGTATTAGTAGGTTAGCACTACAACAGATATAAAAGAAATTGTGAGCTACCAGGCAATCACTGTGTAGATTGTTTTATATCTATCTTCTCATCTTTATTTATGTATGTATAAATGTATGTGTGTGTATGTATGTGTGTGTATGTATATATATATATATATATATATATATATATATATATATATATATATATATATATATATATAGTAATTGGCGAAAATATTTATATTTTATTAGTTTTATATAGTTAATTAATATATTAATTATTCCCCCCTCAGTGAAAGCAGTCTCATAAACCAATATAAAATATAATATTAAAAAATGTGAAATACAGTCACTGTGTCTAAATACTAATAAAAGTGGCAAGTACACAAAAAGATATATAGAAATATGAGCGATCTCTATAACAATTTAATAATACTGATCTATTAAGCAATATATAAGGGAATCTTCTAGGGAAGGTTATTTCTCCCCTGATGTTTTTCACAAAGTATGGAGCAATGATCCCAATGTGAGAAAACATATATACAGTAGCGCAAATCTGTAAAGCTCAATAAATATGTGGTCTTAATGGGATAACACTCACAAAGTATAGAGCGACAATAGCCTTGTAGTTACAGATGTGTTCCCCTTCACTTTCAATGGTCTGAAAATGAAAGGTGCTTTGATGGAAAAACACAGTGAATTAAAAACACCTAGTATTGTTTATTTAAAACATAATAAAATATACAAAATGTTACAAATGTAAAATATAAGGTGTCTCAGGTGTCAAACGCTACAAGCATAAAAGTGCTTGAGTTATACACTGTGCAGTGTCTTTTAGCTGAAAACAAACAATTGTTACACAGTTCCTGTGATCCAGTTATAAGGCATGGACTTAATTCCAAAATGTTTCTCAATTATAAATGGCTTTTTCAAGGACCTTTGTGTCTTGCAACTGACTCCACAGGCCGACCAGGGATCACTAATTTGTGATTAAATAAATAAAACATTTGAAGAGTGGGTAGACATCATGCCATATAACTACCCCTAAAACCCCCTAAATGCTGCTCCCCTAGGCACAAACCGAGTGCACTTAGGTCAAAATATGCACCTGGTTAGATAAAAGGGACATTAAAGTATGTTTGTTTGTTTGTTTTTTTTATGCATCAGGAAACATTCACTGCATTGCAAAATGTCTGAATGCAAAATAAATGTTCTAAAAGCATTTAAATATATATATTTTTTTTACTTCCTTTACTGTAGCCAATTAGGGGCACTTGTAAATGAGCTCCTGCACTTAACTGCCAATCGCTGGGTAGCATGTTGGAAAGTCAGGGTTCTGAATAACTCAGGATGCACTTCAACTTCTCCTGGGGGAGTAGAAACACTATCGCCTAGATTTAGAGTTTTGCGGCCAAAGGGGTGCGTTAGCTACGCGTGCTTTTTTCCCCCCGCACCTTTTAAATACCGCTGGTATTTAGAGTTCACAGAATGGCTGGGTTTTCAGTGCGTTAGGCTCCAAAAAGGGAGCGTAGAGCATAATTTAACGCCACTGCAACTCTCGATACCAGCGGTGCTTACGGACGCGGCCAGCTTCAAAAACGTGCTCGTGCACGATTCCCCCATAGAAAACAATGGGGCTGTTTGAGCTGAAAAAAAACCTAACACCTGCAAAAAAGCCGCGTTCAGCTCCTAACGCAGCCCCATTGTTTCCTATGGGGAAACACTTCCTACGTCTGCACCTAACACTCTAACATGTACCCCGAGTCTAAACACCCCTAACCTTACACTTATTAACCCCTAATCTGCCGCCCCCACTATCGCTGACCCCTGCATATTATATTTAACTCCTAATCTGCCGCTCCGTACACCCCCGCCACCTACATTATCCCTATGTACCCCTAATCTGCTGCCCTAACATCGCCGACCCCTATATTATATTTATTAACCCCTAATCTGCCGCCCCCAATGTCGCCTCCATCTAACTACACTTATTAACCCCTAATCTGCCGACCGGACCTGAGCACTACTATAATAAATGTATTAACCCCTAATCCGCCTCACTCCCGCCTCAATAACCCTATAAGAAATAGTATTAACCCCTAATCTGCCCTCCCTAACATTGCCGACACCTAACTTCAAGTATTAACCCCTAATCTGCCGATCGGAGCTCACCGCTACTCTAATACATTTTTTAACCCCTAAAGCTAATTCTAACCCTAATCGTAACACCCCCCTAAGTTAAATATAATTTTATTCTAACGAAATAAATTAACTCTTATTAAATAACATTCCTATTTAAAGCTAAATACTTACCTGTAAAATAAACCCTAATATAGCTACAATATAAATTATAATTATATTGTAGCTATTTTAGGATTAATATTTATTTTACAGGCAACTTTGTAATTATTTTAACCAGGTACAATAGCTATTAAATAGTTAATAACTATTTAATAGTTACCTAGTTAAAATAATAACAAAATTACCTGTAAAATAAATCCTAACCTAAGTTACAATTAAACCTAACACTACACTATCAATAAATTAATTAAATAAAATACCTACAATTATCTACAATTAAACCTAACACTACACTATCAATAAATAAATTAAATACAATTCCTACAAATAAATATAATTAAATAAACTAACTAAAGTACAAAAAATAAAAAAGAACTAAGTTACAAAAAATAAAAAAATATTTACAAACATTAGAAAAAAATTACAACAATTTTAAACTAATTACACCTACTCTAAGCCCCCTAATAAAATAACAAAGACCCCCAAAATAAAAAAATGCCCTACCCTATTCTAAATTACAAAAGTTCAAAGCTCTTTTACCTTACCAGCCCTTAAAAGGGCCCTTTGCGGGGCATGCCCCAAAGAATTCAGCTCTTTTGCCTGTAAAAAAAAAACATACAATACCCCCCCCACATTACAACCCACCACCCACATACCCCTAATCTAACCCAAACCCCCCTTAACCCCTTAAGGACCAAGGAAGTACGCCACACGTCCTCAAAACAAATACAGTTAATGACCGAGGACGTGTGGCGTACGTCCTTGGTCTGGAAAGCAGCTGGAAGCGATCCTGCTCGCTTCCAGCTGCTTTCCGGTTATTGCAGTGATGCCTCGATATGGAGGCATCCTGCAATAACCCCCCTTGGCCATCCGATGCAGAGAGAGCCACTCTGTGGCCCTCTCTGCACCGGACATCGGTGGCCGGTATCGTTGGTGGGTGGGAGCAAGTCTGGGAGGCGGGTGGGCGGCCATCGATGTGCCCAGTGGAGTGGAGGGGGCGGGAGCGCGCACGGGAGCGCGCGCTTGCACGGGGGGCGGCGGGTGGGCGCGTGCACGGGGCGGGAGCGGGAGGGAACCGCTACACTACAGAAAAAAAAGTTTAAAAAGTACAACAAAATAACTTTTTCAAAGCTGTAAATAAACAGCTAAGAGATGTGGAAGGGGTGGGGGGTTGATCTTGGGGGGGGGGAAGCTACACTGCAGAAAAGGGGTTTTTTTTTAAAAAAAGGCACATTTGTTCACTAAACTGGGTACTGGCAGACAGCTGCCAGTACCCAAGATGGCGCCCATTAAGGCAGAGGGGGAGGGTTAGAGAGCTCTTTGGTGGGGGATCAGTAAGGCTGGGGGCTAAGGGGGGATCCTACACAGCAGCATATGTAAATATGCTAAAAAAAAACACACAAAAAAAGCCCAAATATAGCTTTTATTTTAGTACTGGCAGAGTTTCTGCCAGTACTTAAGATGGCGGGGACAATTGGGGGGTGGGGGAGGGAAGAGAGCTGTTTGGGAGGGATCAGGGGGTCTCATGTTTCAGGTGGGAGGCTGAGCTCTACACTAAAGCTAAAATTAACCCTGCAAGCTCCCTACAAGCTACATAATTAACCCCTTCACTGCTAGCCATAATACACGTGTGAAATGCAGCGGCATTTGGCAGCCTTCTAATTACCAAAAAGCAACGCCAAAGCCATATATGTCTGCTATTTCTGAACAAAGGGGATCCCAGAGAAGCATTTACAACCATTTGTGCCATAATTGCACAAGCTGTTTGTAAATGATTTCAGTGAGAAACCTAAAATTGTGAAAAATTTAACGTTTTTTTTAATTTGATCGCATTTGGCGGTGAAATGGTGGCATGAAATATACCAAAATGGGCCTAGATCAATACTTGGGGTTGTCTACTACACTACACTAAAGCTAAAATTAACCCTAGAAGCTCCCTACATGCTCCATAATTAACCCCTTCACTGCTGGGCATAATACACGTGTAGTGCGCAGTGGCATTTAGCAGCCTTCTAATTACTAAAAAGCAACGCCAAAGCCATATATGTCTGCTATTTCTGAACAAAGGGGATCCCAGAGAAGAATTTACAACCATTTAAGGCATAATTGCACAAGCTGTTTGTAAATAATTTCAGTGAGAAACCAAAAGTTTGTGAAAAAATTTGTAAAAAAGTGAATGATTTTTTGTATTTAATCGCATTTGGCGGTGAAATGGTGGCATGAAATATACCAAAATGGGCCTAGATCAATACTTTGGGATGTCTACTAAAAAAAAATATGTACATGTCAATGGATATTCAGAGATTCCTGAAAGATATTAGTGTTCTAATGTAACTAGCGCTAATTTTGAAAAATAATGGTTTGGAAATGGCAAAGTGCTACTTGTATTTATGGCCCTATAACTTACAAAAAAAGCAAAGAAGATGTAAACATTGGGTATTTCTAAACTCAGGACAAAATTTAGAAACTATTTAGCATGGGTGTTTTTTGGTGGTTGTAGATGTGTAACAGATTTTGGGGTCAAAGTTAGAAAAAGTGTGTTTTTTTTAATTTTTTCCTCATATTTTATAAAAATTTTTATAGTAAATTATAAGATATGATGAAAATAATGGTATCTTTAGAAAGTCCATTTAATGGCGAGAAAAACGGTATATAATATGTGTGGGTACAGTAAATGAGTAAGATGAAAATTACAGCTAAACACAAACACCGCAAAAATGTAAAAATAGCCTTGGTCCCAAACGGACAGAAAATGGAAAAGTGCTGTGGTCATTAAGGGGTTAAATAAACCTAACACTAAGCCCCTGAAGATCTCCCTACCTTGTCTTCACCATGCCAGGTTCACCGATCGGTCCAGAAGAGGGTCCGAAGTCTTGATCCAAGCCCAAGCGGGGGGCTGAAGAGTGACGTCCATCCTCGGGCTGAAGTCTGGATCCAAGCGGCGGCTGAAGAAATCCATCATCGGGCTGAAGTCGGAAGTCCATCATCGGGATGAAGTCTTCTATCAAGCAGCATCTTCAATCTTCTTTCTTCCGGAGCGGAGCGGAGCCATCTTCTTCCCAGCCGACGCGGAACATCCTCTTCTACCGACGCCTACTCGCCGAATGACGGTTCCTTTAAATGACGTCATCCAAGATGGCGTCCGTCGAATTCCGATTGGCTGATAGGATTCTATCAGCCAATCGGAATTAAGGTAGGAAAATTCTGATTGGCTGATGGAATCAGCCAATCAGATTCAAGTTCAATCCGATTGGCTGATCCGATCAGCCAATCAGATTGAGCTCGCATTCTATTGGGGAATTAAATTTTTTTTTTAATATCTCTTTAATATGTTTAACCAGTATGTTGTCAGTTTATACTTTTGCACTCACACTCCCTGGCTAGTTGGCATGTAAGTCAAAAGGCAGCAGGAAAACTTAAAGCAATACCTTGCAAGCTCAGAATGAAACCATCTTGCAGACCTTACAAGAACATTCATCACTGAATGTTATATGAAAATAGACTAAACTTCTGTAAGCTGTTAGTTCTCTGAAAAGTAACACCTAACAGGGGAGAGCAAGGTTATCATGGAAGTACCTGGCTCCTGGCTGTTTGAGCAACACCTTCCCCTGGACTCTTGTGGCCAGTCCCGCATAAGCAGGGCCTGTCAATCTGACCAGGGGGATTTTAATCTGCCAGCTCAGAGCTTGCACCAAATGTGCTCTAAAGCTTTATCTGCAGCTGGGGAAATGGAGCCCTATATCTGAAGTAAATGCAAACCAAATGTCAGAAATGTAAATCTGGTTTCACACTCAGTACCTTTTTTTTAATTAGTTTAATGAGATTTTTTAAAACACCCTCTGAAATAAGCAAATGGAAAATTAAAGGTAAATCAAACAAACAAACAAACAAAAATCTCCATAAAATGTTCTATTATGCATATTATAAAAATCTTTTTAATACAATTTAATAATTATTTTTTCCTGCTTTTGCTGTAATTTGACTTTTGTGGGATGCAGATCCCTGACAATCCTTTATGCTGTACAGTGATTGGTTGATATGTGCACATAGCAAAGAAAGTCAGATTAGCAATATTTCAAGAGGCTTTTCTAGGGGTGAGTTCAGGGCCTGCCAAACAGTTATATTTTCTTAAAAAATTGTAGTTATTAATAATTTTACAATATTTATTTTGTATACACATCTTTTGCAATGCAGTGATTAAATTTTGATGTATAAATAAAAAGAAAAATGAGTAATATCTGCAGGGTTAAAATGCTTGAAAATACAATGATAATTAGATATTTCTGAGAGAATACACCCATGTATATGGCATATCTTGTCTGTTTGCATTGAACACAATTTTTACTTGGTTTAATAGAAATTTTGAAATGCAATCATCAGAATGCTCATTTAGGATTGCAAATAAATGTTTGGATGTTTTTAAAAAAAAGTTAATTATAAAAATTATTTAAATTGATGTAAAGTTGTGAAATACGCAAATGTCAGGAATTGATACTAGTTCATTCAAACATATTAGGCAGGCATTATCATATTGAATTAATTAAGTTATGCTGAACTTCATTTTGCTTTAATAAAGATCTGAGAAAATGTCTGCACTTGAAAAGCCTGCAATATACCTGTTTCCTACAGACTTAATAAACTACATTTTCATGTTATATTACTAATTTTACCAATTATTATGTAGGCTCTTTTAATGATTTGGAACTGCTTGGAAAAAATAAAAATAAAATCACACAAACAGCCATAAAATGTCTTGTGCAACGATACTAAAACTGCCTAATTTACCACCCACTGTACTATATATAGAATAAATATAAATTGTTGTGTGTATACAACAAGCAGCACATATTGATGATTGTAAAAACTGTTGTTTAGGCAAATATTACCTACATATTCATTTACTGATATCCATGTTCTGGTTGTTATTTACTTACCTGCTCACCAGCTGAATTCCAACAACAATCCTCTTAAAAGCACTGGGAGACTCCCTCTTCTGGTTACGGGAGCCAATCCTTAATAAAATATCAAAACTTGATAGTGGGCCACATTAAAAGTGGTGCTTTATTTAGTAGTATGAGTTTAATTAATTGGAAGCTTGCTAATAAGACCAACTTTTAATCACATCATTCCATTCAAAATGCCCAGGATCACAGAATTTGACAGACATAAAATCATACTTTTGCATCAGCAATGCCACTCTCAAAGGGAAATTATCATAAAAACTGGATACTCAAGATGTGGTATTCAAGCTGTTATAAAGAAATTTGAAGAAACAGGAATGGTCAAGGACAAAAAAGGACTGGAAGGCTAAGAAAGCTTTCAAAATCTGATGAGAAGTTTCTTACAGTTTCTACTTTGAGAGACCGGAAGAAGTCAGCAAGGACCTGGCTCAGCATCTGGAAGCTTCATCAGGATGCCAAGTTGACCCTTCTACATTCAGTATATATATATATATATATATATATATACAGTATATATACAAAGAGACCAGCACTCACCAACCAATCCATCCACTATGTGCACTGCTACAAAACGTATCCAAATAGATCTTAGCCAACATAGAAGAATTGTCACAAGACCGTCTGACAAGGGAGGAAATGTGGTTGTATTAGATAGAGCAGCATATATTAAGGAAGCACAAAGGCAGTTAAACAATAGGGAAGTATACTCAGACAAATAAAGTGTGGAGACTGATCTTTTCAGAAAACCTACTGCAGGAAACACAATTTTAGAATTAAGTTCTAATCATCCACGGCACACGCTACAGGGTATCCCTAAGGGACCATTTATACATGCTAAACGCAATTGTTCCAACCAAGAAAGCTATTCAGAACAAGTTAATATTATGATACAACGTCTGAAAGAAAGGGGATATAGTGATGAGATCCTTTGTAAAGCCAAAATGGAAGTCGATCAGATTCCAAAAGAACAGCTTTTAAGCTACAAATCAAAGACCAACAGGAAGAGAAATCAAAAATCTAAATTCATTACAACTTACAGCACACAATATAGGGATGATTGTAATATAGTTAAAGAAAGTATCCCAATAGTCTGTGCAGAGCCTATAATGAAGAGAATAGTACAAGATGGTTGCAAATGTATTTCTAGAAAAGGTAAAATGATAGGAAACCGTGTTTCCCCTTCAGATCTTCCAAAAGAGATTAAGTCATGTTGACTTAAACAACAAAAAGGTTTCTTCATATGTAGAAAAAATATTTGCAAAACATTTGATTATGTGACAGAAGGGAACAGCTTCAACTCTATGAGTACAAAATGTACACATGAGATTACATTTTACATTAACTGTGTTACAACACATGTTATATATCTATTAACATGTAGGGAATGTTTAAAACAATACATAGGGAGAACAAAAAGATCTTTGAAGGACCGAGTATTGCAATATATAAGATCTATTGATGATCCAGAATCAACCACACCTATAGCTAAACATTTTAGAGAATTTCATGACTCTAATTTGAATCTACTAAGTGTACAGTGTTAAATCTTGGAGAGGTTTTTTTTGGATATTCACTCTGAATACCTCCATCCCATATGGTCTTAACCATAACGTTTCGGCCCCACACAGAGGCCTTGGTCACATGAATAAGAAACACAAAACAATGTGACCAAGGCCTCTGTGTGAGGCCGAAACGTTATATGTTTACTTTTGAAACAGTAAACGTTGTTGACATTTCTCTTCGTGCCTGCTTTTTCTTGGTGCTCATATGGGATCTACACCGGGTCCTGAACAACAAGTTCATCTTTTTGGCAACAAGTCAGGTGATCTGCAAATTGGGTTGGTCCGTGGTCACCCATCCACTGTACAGTCCAGTCTAATGAAGGACAGTCTTCGCAGACAAAGATTTTATGACACAGACAAGGTGAAAGTGGCTGTGAAGAAGTTGGTACGACAGTGCACACCTTGATTTTTTCAAAGAGGATTTGAGAGTTGGTTTCAATGATGGTGCAAATGCATCGCTTGTAAGGGAGACTATGTTGGATAATACCTATGTATAGAGGAAGAGTTACTCCAACAACATGTGCAATCTGAACAACCTAAATCAGTTAATAAAAAAGTTATGCCCACTTTTGCATTACTTTCGGGACAGCCCAAGTGTATATATATATATATATATATATATATATATATATATATATATATATATATATATTCTATTTCTTCTATGTGAAGAACATAGGAATGTGAATGTGCAGTTGATCTAGCACAGTGCTGGGTTTGTGTAATGCATCCCATAGAAAGTGGTACCCTCTTGCAAGCACACAGGTAGATTAAAAGCAAACTGGAAGAGTAAGTTACAACATTTTACATCTAGGTATCTTCCTTTCCGGGTTCCTAACTTAGTCATACAATGCTGCCTTCAACCAAACAAATTGAGATACAATCAAGAGTGACAAATTACCTTTTTAATTTCTCTAGACACATAAAAAAATAAGGAAATGAACTGCACTCTAAAACCAAACTGAGTACACATCCTTTGACCCTGCAAAATTCATACCCTGGCAACTGACTAGCACTCACGGACAGCTGCACAGCCCTCAGTGACATAGGCAGTTAACCCCAGACAAGCTTGGGTGCAAAACCCATAAGGAAATTACAAAACAACATTTTTAATATTAATTTGCATGTTATTTTTAAATACAGGTAGCCCTTAGTTTACACCGGGGTTAGGTTCCAGAAGGAATGGTTGTAAATCAAAACCATTGTAAATTGAAACCCAGTTTATAATGTAAGTCAATAGGAAGTGAGGCAGTTAGATTCCAGGCCCCTCTCAAAATTGACATAAGTAACACCTAATACATTATTTTTAAAGCTTTGAAATGATGACTTTAAATGCTAAACATCATTATAAACCTAATTAAATAATCACACAACAGACTGTATCATCAAACTAAGTTTAATAAACAAAAACATTTGCTAATAATCACACAACAGACTGTATCATCAAACTAAGTTTAATGAACAAAAACATTTTTTTACTTGCATTTTTCCGCAAACTGTTCTCTGCATTGTTAGCATGCTAGATAATATTGGGTCTACAACTATTCTATTCATTTCAATCTGGACTGATTAAGCAGTTAGGCATCCTCACCTCAAGCAGCTGGACATGAAGATAATAGGGAAGTGGCTGCTAGATCTTGCTGCTTTGAAAGCTGCTCGATAGCTAATGTCTGTTCTGTGTACACAGATTAATTTCAGACCTGCTAAGCTTGCATAACTTTGCTGCAACACAAGCAGACAGCTCCACCTACTGGCTATTTTAATTAGTGCACTGCTTTTCAATGCTTTTCAATAGCAGTCCCATGACTGAAAAAAAAGGTTGTTATTCTGAAAGGCGCAAATTGAACCGGCGTAAACCGAGGGCCACCTGTACTGGTTTTTGCAAAACAGACATATCATTACACAGCTAATAGTTATTTTGAAAATATGATAATAGTTTACATATTTTTTCTCATTTTGCCTTGCAGGTGTTTGCAAAGGAGCAGTATACATTTACTTTGCATGATTTGAGCATTTAAATGACTACACCTGTTTCCAGCAGGGAGAGCATTTTATGGAAGACTTTGATACATTGACCCCCAAGTTGGGATGTCTGGCTTTGACATGCTGAGAGGGATTATGTTTACATTGTTTGACACCTTTATTTAAAAACTGTAAGTCTGTTATGTTTAGGAGATGACGACTTAAGGGAACACTAAACCCTCCGTGATTGTATAATTTCAACTTATTTTCAACTGTTCCTTATTGGCCTAAGAAGGAAAAATCAGATAAGAAGATCATGTTTTTTAACTTAGAATATCAATGTAATTCATTCTGTTATTCGTCTCCCAATATCCCAATATTGGAATGATCACAATGCATATTATATATACAGTATGCCACAAAAGTGAGTACACCCCTCACATTTTTGTAAATATTGTATTATATCTTTTCATGTGACAACACTGAAGAAATTACACTTTGCTACAATGTAAAGTAGTGAGTGTACAGCCTGTATAACAATGTAAATTTGCTGTCCCCTCAAAATAACTCAACAAACAGCCATTAATAGATACAATAGATGCAAATGAAACAAGACAGTAGCTGTCAAAGAATTGCAACAAAGTTCCAAGTGCAATAGTGCTGTTGCAAAGCCGCAGTGCATAAAGGTAACCACTGGAATATCCTTAAACAAGTAACTACACAGTACCTGGCTTCCGGAAAAATTGACAAACACGGGATAAGACAGACTTTTCTTAGCCACTCAGCCTCCGTGTTGTAGGTTCCTCTGCCATTATGGTCACATGTGTATATGATGTCAGTGGAATCCAATCCTATTTGTAAATTATATATTTCGAAAGGTACAACTGATCCATTTTCTTAAGTAGAAGGGAAGAAGTCATCCGCTCTTAAGTGCATATAAGCACGCAGAATGATTCCTCAGAGGTTTGAGTGATGAGACTTTAACACACTTTGGTTAGTCTTTGGCCCTTGTTAGTGCAGGCTTTCAGTATACCATACCAAACTTTCAGTATAGCAAACCATAGTAAAGTCCCAAACAATCCTCCATTGCTTAAGGAGGAGTACTTCACAAATATCAAAGTATTCTGGCTGCAAAAACATCAACGCGTTTCTCCCTTTATAAGGGCTTTTTCAAGATGAATAACTGGCAGTCCAGTGCTTCCTTAAAAGGGTAGCCAATGTTCCTCATTGGTCATAATTTTAATTGATGTTAAAGGTGGTATTGGCAATAGTCCACAATAAAATAAAAAGGTGGTATTGGCAATTTCCATTGCTAATAGAATATATATATATATATCTATCATTAATTTAAAAATAGTGATTCATAGATTAAACAGCTAAACATAGGTTATACATTATTAATCTATTAAATATAGGTAATATAGCATGTGAGAAATATAAAATACAAATAGTGTATATCATATTGACAAAAATGATATAATACAAATTCCAATACTTTAAAGGGATTTTACAGTGAATTTAAGTGTGAATCTTATAAGTATAAAGTGACTATTATTAAAGTGAATCATTAATATGAAACTAAAAAGCTCATTAATCTAATAGGAAAGGTGAGATATCTAACTTTAAACCTGCTGGGTATAATGTGTTAAATTTATAAATATACTCTGCTTCCTTTAGCAATAGATATTTGTCTATATTACCCCCTCTCCAATTCAATTTTACATGATGTACTCCCCAATATTTCAGATCACTTGCCCTACCTTCATGAACCCTTTAAAATGTTTATAGTCTTGTATCATCAATTTTTTTCTTAATACATAGAATATGCTCCCTAATTCTGTCTTTCAACATTCTTATAGTATCTCCAAAATAAATTAGTTTGCATGTGCATTGCAATATATAAATAACTCCTTTGCTGGTACATCTGATTAAATCTTTAATTATCAATACTTCTCCTGTTGTAGGTATAGTAATAGTACATTTTTTCACAGCTATGTTGGCATGCTTTGCACGAGTACCATGGATAGAAGCCTGAAATTTTATTCCCAAATAGATCCTTATTTACTTTCCCTTGTTTAAAGGGACATGAAACCCAAATTTTTTCTTTCATGATTTAGAAAGAGCATGTGTTTTTAAATAACTTTCTTATGTACTTCTATTATCTAATTAGCTTCCTTCTCTTGATATTCTTTGCTGAAAAGCATATCTAGATATGCTCGGTAGCTGCTGATTGGTAGATGCACATAGATGCCTCGTGTGATTGGCTCACACATGTGCATTGCTATTTCTTCAACAAAGGATATCTAAAGAATGAAGCAAATGTGATAATAGAAGTCAATTGGAATGTTATTTAAAATTGTATTCTCTACCTGAATCATGAAAGATAATGTTTTGGTTTAGTGTCCCGTTAACTATATTTTTGAATTCACTTGGTGCTAGCATCGACCTCAGATTCTTTGTTTTTCTAAATATTAGTTTTGGTGTTGGCAAAAGTTTATCCCCTATTATAGGGTCAGCTTTAAGGATAAGCCAATGTCTTTTAATAATATTCCTAATTATTCCATGATCAATTCATTACTAAATTCAGTGATAAAGGGAACTTCTATCAAGTCATGCTCATACTCAGTACTTTATTTTCTTTGTTTGTATGTTAATAAGGATTTTCTATCTGTGTTTTTTGCTCTAGCTAGATTATATCCTCTATCTTTAAATTTATCAATTAGTATCTCAATTTGGTTTTTAAAATCTGACATCCTTGAACAATTTTTCCTAATTCTTAAACTTTGTCCAACTGGAATATTATTCTTCTATTGTGTGAGGTGACAGCTATCATCGTGTATAAAATTTTCTTTGTTTCAATGTTATTATTACAGATCATAACTTCCAAGTCAAGGAAAATTATTGACTCCTGACTGTAATTATATTTAAAAGTGAGTCCTTTATTGTTATTATTCATTAAATTGGACATATTAGTAAGGTCTATTTCTGAGCCCTTCAATATGATCAAAATATCGTCGATGTATCTTCTATAGAGCACGAGGTTTGCACCATAGTCATTATCATGAAAAAATTGTTCTTCCCAGTTTCCCATAAAAAAAATTGCATAACTTGGTGCAAACCTCGTGCCCATAGCTGTCCCTTCAATTTGTAGGGAGAATCTGTTGTTTAAAACAAAATAGTTATTCTCAAGTATGAAAGCAATGCTTTTTAGTAAAACGTTTTTTTGTTCTAAATTAATTTCAGGATCACCATCAAGAAACTTCTTTACTGCCTGTACACCCATATCGTGATTTATAATTGTGTAGCGGGAAGTTACATCACATGTAACTAAAAATAGATTATCTTCCCATTTGATAGTACCTAGAATGTTCAGAACCTGGGAAGAATCTCTCAAATATGAACCCAAGTTTTTAACATATTTTTGGAGGAAAGTATCGACATACTGTGATAAGTTTGAGGAAAGTGCCCCTATACCAGAAATAATTGGCCTGCCTGGCAGGTTTTTTTATGTCTTTATGGATCTTGGGCAAGAAGTAAAAGATAGGAATTTTTGGATATTTTGGACTAAGAAATTCTGACTCTTTTTCGTTGAGATCTAGTTTTCTATATGTTCTATTGTCACTTAGTAATCTTAGAGCCTCTTTTTCATAATAGGCCGTGTTCATAATGACAATCCCACCGCCCTTGTCAGCAGGCTTTGTAGTCACATCCTTATTCTTTTTTAGTTTTTCTAGAATTAGTCTGTCCTTTTTGGTCATATTTAATCTATTATATTTAGATGGTTGACTCTTTCTTAAATCTTTCAAAACCATTAGTTCAAAGGTTTCAAGATTACTCCCTCTGGCAAATGTAGGATTAAAAATAGATTTATTCTGTAGTTTGGTATGGGTAAATTTTTCTTGAGAGACACTGGTGATTATATTCCTTTAGAAAAATCTACTAATAGAATCACCAGTGTCTCTAAAAAAATCTACCCATACCAAACTACAGAATAAATCTATTTTTAATCCTGCATTTGTCCTGCTGAGTCCGTGAACTGCAGTGGAGGATGATCATACAGCAGATTGCTAAACCATTACCGGGGGTAAGTCTGTGCGAGTGCGGCACTGGTCTAAGACTGTGATAGCTGCTGGCTCAAGTTCTCTGCTTGAGAGAACATAAGAGCAACTTATCAGGTTCAGCAGTTCATTATTGAAAATGTTTAGAGACATAAGCCATTGCTTTTTGATGCCGCTTGTTTCCAGCACAGGAGTGGGTTACTTGTTGCAGTGTGACAGTGCATGCAAAGCAGGAGCCCCCTAGGCGCTCAGCCATGTGTGGGAATTTCGTATAGGTTCTGCCTGGTGCCTGCTAAGTACATTTACAGCCTGCAAGCCACTTTATAGAAGTGAAAAAAAAATCAACAGACTTACCAACCCCTTGTCCCTGAATTAGTCAGACTGGCAGTGGCAACCCTAAATGACATTGCTGCATTGCAGATTGCAACACTGGAAATTTCCTAGTATGTGCTTTACTTGTGATAAAAAAAAAATTCGATTCTCCCCAAACAGTAAAAAATAGAACTATAATGGAGGAAAGCAAAACAATAGACTAATTCAGGGACAGGGGGTTGGTAAAGTCTGTTCATTTTTTTCTTCTTAAATAATCTGTTGAACAGACTTTACCAACCCCCTGAATTAGTTTATTGTTTTGGTCTCCTCCATAGTTATCTTCTTCACTGTTTGGAAAGAATAGGAAAAAAAACACATCACAAGTAGAGCACATACTGAGAGTTTACCAGCCCTGGAATTATTAGCTGAAGAACCCTATAAGCAGCCCCCATATTACTGTGCAGAGGATTTTGCCCCCTCATTCACTGTCCCTGGCAGTACAGCCCTCCCTCACTTTCTTTATATATAAATATAATTTGTTATGCAGCACTACCACAATTTGATTTGTTATGTGGCATAACCATTTTTTGATTTGCTGTGCAGCGTTACCACTGATGTGTTATGTGGCATTACCATTGTTTGATTTTTATGCAGCACTACCACTGTCTGATTTGCTATGCATCGATACTACTGTTTGATTTGTTATGCTGTGCTTAGTGTGCTACCACTGTTTGATTTGTTATTCGGTGCATCCATTGTTTGATTTGCTATGCGGTGCTACTACTATTTGATTTGTTATGTGGGCGGGGGGGGGGGGGCAGCAAAATGTAACCTTGCCTGTGTGGCCGAAAATTCTAGCACCGGCCTTGAATGGAAGAATAATATTCCGGTTGGACAAAGTTTAAGAATTAGGAAAAATTGTTCAAGGATGTCAGATTTTAAAAAACAAATTGAAATACTAATTGATAAATTTAAAGATAGAGGATATAAGGAAGTCACCATAAATGAAGCAGTAGCTAGAGCAAAAATCACAGATAGAAAATCCTTATTAACATACAAACAAAGAAAAAAAAGTACTGAGTATGAGCATGGCTTGATAGAAGTTCCCTTTATCACTGAATTTAGTAATGATCATAGAATAATTAGGAATATTATTGAAAGACATTGGCATATCCTTAAAGCTGACCCTATAATAGGGGATAAACTTTTGCCAACACCAAAACTAATATTTAGAAAAACAAAGAATCTGAGGTCAGTGCTAGCACCAAGTGAATTCAAAAATATAGTTAAACAAGGGAAAGTAAATAAGGATCTATTTTGGAATAAAATCTCAGACTTCTATCCATGCTACTCATGCAAAGCATGCCAACATAGCTGTAAAAATGTACTATTACTATACCTACAACAGGAGAAGAATGGATAATTAAAGATTTAATCAGATGTACCAGCAAAGGAGCTATTTATATATTGCAATGCACATGCAAACTAATTTATTTTGGAGAGACTATAAGAATGTTTAAAGACAGAATTAGGGAGCATATTCTATGTATTGAGAAAAAAGTTGAAGATACAAGACTCTATAAACATTTTAAAGAGGTTCATGGAGGTAGGGCAAGTGATCTAAAATATTGGGGAGTACATCATGTAAAATTGAATTGGAGAGGGGGTAATATAGACAAACATCTATTGCTAAAGGAAGCAGATTATATTTACAAATTTAACACATTATAACCAGCAGGTTTAAATTCTGAGTTAGATTTCTCACCTTTCCTATTAGATTAATAAGCTTTTCAGTTTCATATTATGATTCACTTTAATAATAGTCACTTAATACTTATAAGATTCACACTTATATTCACTGTAAAATTCCTATAAAGTATTGAAATTTTCATTATATAATTTTTGTCAATATGACATACACTATTTGTATTTTATATTTCTCACATGCTATATTACCTATATTTAATAGATTAATAATGTATAACATATGTTTAGCTTTTTTTATCTACGAATCACTATTTTTAAATTAACAATATATATATATTCTATTAGCAATGGAAATGGCCAATACCACCTTTTCATTTTATTGTGGACTATTGCCAATACCACCTTTAACATCAATTAAAATTATGACCAATGAGGAACATTGGCAACCCTTTTAAGGAAGCACTGGACTGCCAGTTATTCATCTTGAAAAAGCCCTTATGTAGGGAGAAACACATTGATGTTTTTGCAGCCAGAATACTTTGATATTTGTGAAGTACTCCTCCTTAAGCAATGGAGGATTGTTTGGGACTTTACTATGGTTTGCTATACTGAAAGCTTGGTATGGTATACTGAAAGCCTGCACTAACAAGGGCCAAAACTAAGCAAAGTGTGTTAAAGTCTCATCACTCAAACCTCTGAGGAATCATTCTGCGTGCTTATATGCACTTATGACTTCTTTCCTTCTACTTAAGAAAGTGGATCAGCTGTACCTTTCGAAATATTTAATTTACCAATAGGATTGGATTCCACTGACATCATATACACACAAACAACACGGAGGCTGACCGGCTAAGAAAAGTCTGTCTTATCCCGTGTTTGTCAATTATTCCGGAAACCAGGTACTGTGTAGTTACTTGTTTAAGGATATTCCAGTGGTTACCTTTATGCACTGCGGCTTTGCAACAGCACTATTGCACTTGGAACTTTGTTGCAATTCTTTGACAGCTACTGTCTTGTTTCATTTGCATCTATTGTATCTATTAACTCTCAGTGGTGGCAATTTTCTCTCCATTTCTTTTTTTAATTGAAATTTTATATCGGAGACGTCCAATTTTTATTATTTTTTTATTACTTTGAGTACTGTAATATTATTTGAGGACTCTAATAAATTGTTATTTTTGTACCCCTGTTATCTACTCTATAATTACACATATATACACTATTTACTGTTTCATTGTGTTACGCCTAGGTATATTCAGGTTTATCTATCTCACATTTATTATATGTGATATCATTATATGCTAACATTGTACCTTTACCCCTGGGTGCTCTTAATTCTTATCATTGTATATTTAGCTGTTTTTTCCTAAATGTGGGGGATATTTTAGGTTTTTTAAGAGTTTGGTACCACGCTCTGCGCATACTCTCTTTCTATTGTTAGATACCCTTGTCTTAACTAACCCTTCTTCAGTCTTGCACTTTCACTAGTTGTTTCATCTGGACTGACCACAGTTTATGACCTTGGCTTCCATGACTACTCTCTGGGGCTTCTCTACTGGTAAACTGTACCTAATGCTAATTAGCTTCTCAAGACTTCCTGTTACTATGTACACACTAACAGTGGGTCATATTCCTCTGTACCTTGGTTTGCTTCCAAGCTGACAGACTCATCACATACATGATATTTGAATCTTATTGACTAATTCAACCTACTCCTTTATGATGTTGCCAATGCATAAACTGGCTCCTCATATACTTAATTCAATTAAAAATATTGAGCTTACCTACAAAACCCTCAAAGACCTGACACCCAACTTTTTGTTTAATAATAAATTGCTTTACTATTAAAAGCGGTCACAGAAAGTCTGACCAACTAATTTAAGTTTGAGTGTTCTGTGCTCTAAAAGGGAAGTACAATGTATCCTATTTACAAATAAAATGTGGAAAGTGACCACTCTTTTGAAAGAGGAGACACCCCTCAAAAGAAGGGTCACATAATCAGTTGGCTTCTCAGTGATAATCTGAATTGAAAACAGCTTTCAAAAAGGTCTGTGTTTTGATCCGGTTGCAAGAAATTCATATAACAATTATATATACCTGACAGCATTAATCCTATTTGGGTGTGTTAACTAACTTTAACAAAGCACTCACATATAAATATATTAGAGGACCTCTCATATGATAGAAGAGAATTCATGATTTAAAAGGGCTTCCTGTCTATAATAACTGTCCAAAGATATTTAAATACCTGGCAACAACCTACAGGGAGTGCAGAATTATTAGGCAAGTTGTATTTTTGAGGATTAATTTTATTATTGAACAACAACCATGTTCTCAATGAACTCAAAAAACTCATTAATATCAAAGCTGAATATTTTTGGAAGTAGTTTTTAGTTTATTTTTAGTTTTAGCTATTTTAGGGGGATATCTGTGTGTGCAGGTGACTATTACTGTGCATAATTATTAGGCAACTTAACAAAAAACAAATATATACCCATTTCAATTATTTATTTTTACCAGTGAAACCAATATAACATCTCAACATTCACAAATATACATTTCTGACATTCAAAAACAAAACAAAAACAAATCAGTGACCAATATAGCCACCTTTCTTTGCAAGGACACTCAAAAGCCTGCCATCCATGGATTCTGTCAGTGTTTTGATCTGTTCACCATCAAAATTGCGTGCAGCAGCAACCACAGCCTCCCAGACACTGTTCAGAGAGGTGTACTGTTTTCCCTCCTTGTAAATCTCACATTTGATGATGGACCACAGGTTCTCAATGGGGTTCAGATCAG
This sequence comes from Bombina bombina, assembly GCF_027579735.1. Taxonomy (NCBI): domain Eukaryota; kingdom Metazoa; phylum Chordata; class Amphibia; order Anura; family Bombinatoridae; genus Bombina; species Bombina bombina. Next base: position 358,137,569 of record NC_069501.1, read on the forward strand.
GTGAACAAGGAGGCCATGTCATTAGATTTTCTTCTTTTATACCCTTTCTTGCCAGCCACGCTGTGGAGTACTTGGACGCGTGTGATGGAGCATTGTCCTGCATGAAAATCATGTTTTTCTTGAAGGATGCAGACTTCTTCCTGTACCACTGCTTGAAGAAGGTGTCTTCCAGAAACTGACAGTAGGACTGGGAGTTGAGCTTGACTCCATCCTCAACCCGAAAAGGCCCCACAAGCTCATCTTTGATGATACCAGCCCAAACCAGTACTCCACCTCCACCTTGCTGGCGTCTGAGTCGGACTGGAGCTCTCTGCCCTTTACCAATCCAGCCACGGGCCCATCCATCTGGCCCATCAAGACTCACTCTCATTTCATCAGTCCATAAAACCTTAGAAAAATCAGTCTTGAGATATTTCTTGGCCCAGTCTTGACGTTTCAGCTTGTGTGTCTTGTTCAGTGGTGGTTGTCTTTCAGCCTTTCTTACCTTGGCCATGTCTCTGAGTGTTGCACACCTTGTGCTTTTGGGCACTCCAGCGATGTTGCAGCTCTGAAATATGGCCAAACTGGTGGCAAGTGGCATCTTGGCAGCTGCACGCTTGACTTTTCTCAGTTCATGGGCAGTTATTTTGCACCTTGGTTTTTCCACACGCTTCTTGCGACCCTGTTGACTATTTTGAATGAAACGCTTGATTGTTCGATGATCACGCTTCAGAAGCTTTGCAATTTTAAGAGTGCTGCATCCCTCTGCAAGATATCTCACTATTTTTGACTTTTCTGAGCCTGTCAAGTCCTTCTTTTGACCCATTTTGCCAAAGGAAAGGAAGTTGCCTAATAATTATGCACACCTGATATAGGGTGTTGATGTCATTAGACCACACCCCTTCTCATTACAGAGATGCACATCACCTAATATGCTTAATTGGTAGTAGGCTTTCGAGCCTATACAGCTTGGAGTAAGACAACATGCATAAAGAGGATGATGTGGTCAAAATACTCATTTGCCTAATAATTCTGCACTCCCTGTATAGCTTCATTTTGTTGTACTGTTGATGTCATTGATCAGGAGAAATTAAACCTTTTTTTATAAATGGTCACAAAATGTTTAGGCTTTGTGGTCTTAGAGGCGAAATTGGGGATATTATGTAGGTGCTTCTATAACAAGAGAGAAAACAATTGTTATTGATAAAGTTCAAAATATATGGCAAACAAATGAATGACTTAAAAACTTACTTTGGTTGCACCATCATTTTTCATTTTTATTTTTTGTGAAGAAATTCAGCTGTTATTAGATTATGTTTTACATTTTCTTTTCTTTTTTTATATTTGCTTTTGTTTGAGATGGGAATATTGTGTAAAAATTAAACTTTCGTGATTCAGATAGGGCATGCCATTTTAAACAACTTTTCAATTTACTTTTATCATCTAATTTTCATTGTTCTCTTGGTATTATTTGTTGAAAGCTAAACCTAGGTAGGCTCATATGCTAATTTATAAGCCCTTGAAGGCTGCCTTTATCTCAGTGCATTTTGACAGTTTTTCACAGCTAGACAGCGCTAGTTTATGTCTGCCATATAGATAACATGGAGCTTACTTTCAGAGAACTGATTGGCTAAAATGCAAGTCTGTTAAAAGAACTGAAATAAAGAGGCAGTCTGCAGAGTAACCACAGAGATAAAAAGTATATTAACCCCTTAACGACCAAGGACGTACAGGGTACGTCCTAGAAAAAACGTTCGTTAACGACCAAGGACGTACCCTGTACATCCTCAGGGGTTGCAAGCGGTGGAAGCGATTCAGGGTATTACAGCGATGCCTTGATATATTAAAAAACAAACAAAAAAAAAAGGCTTTTATTTTAGTACTGGCAGACTTTCTGCCAGTACTTAAAGGGACACTGAACCAACATTTGTTCTTTCGTGATTCAGATAGAGCATGCAATTTTAAGCAACTTTCTAATTGACTCCAATTATCAAATTGTCTTCATTCTCTTGGTATCTTTATTTGAAATGCAAGAATGTAAGTTTAGATCCTGGCCCATTTTTGGTGAACAAACTGGGTTGTTCTTGCTAATTGGTGGATAAATTCACTCACCAATAAACAAGTACTTTCCATGGTTCTGAACCAAAAAATAGCTTAGATGCCTTCATTTTCAAATAAAGAAAGCAAGAGAACAAAGAAAAATCGATAATAGGTGTAAATTAGAAAGTTGCTTAAAATTGCATGCTCTTGTCATGCTCATAGCCTAATGTTACACATTACACACTATCATGAACATGTATTAGTTACATTTACCTATATGTACGCTATCCCTTTAAATCAGTACCAATCTCTTGACTTCCAGTATAAAGCCCCAAATCTCTTTCCCTACTATGCTTGGTATTGTTACCTGCTTGTTCTGAGACAGTCTCTGTAACTTCTGTGTTAAGAATCCTTACCCGGAAAACTTAAGCTTTACTTACTCGAAACATCTGATTACTAAATATCCCAGTCTGGATTCAGCCTCTGAAGTCTGCGGTAACACTCAGCCTCACCGGAACTCCTCTCTGCGGTGATGTCACACGCCAGCTTCATCCTCACTGAATCCTCTCTCTCTGAGCTCCTCCACGTACTCGGTCGGACAAGAATCAACTTTCAGAACCGCCAGGTATCTACGGTGCTGACCGCTTGCAAGAGGTATGCTGAACAGCTAACAAAGGTTATGTTACAATTATCTCTATCAATAGTTCCATTCATTGTGCTTTTAACATATGTCAGTTTCAAGGGCCAATTGCCTATCAGTTTATATGTTTGCTACCTACCGTACCTGTATATCTTCCTCACAATAGATAGAAAATTGTGTTAACATTAACTTGGTTTTCATAAGTTTGTTGTTCTGCTGCATTTAATAAGTGAGTTTTATCGCAGGTGGCAGCAATAGATCAATATGCTTAACCTAACCAGCTACTAAACAGCTCCAGGGATTCTTGGGGAATTTTACATTACTCTGTTGGGTAATTGATGTTTCTTTCCACTAATCTCACTGCTACATTAAATTCTAAATTCAAATAAACCATTTCAGCAGCTGAGGTTCACAACTTAGCTTCTGTTATATTGCAGAATCGAACTAGCCATCACAGATCACATCTCTATCTGAATCACAAAAGAAAAAAATTAGGTTGAGTGTCCCTTTAAGATGGTGGGGACAATTGTGGGGTGGGGGAGGGAAGAGAACTGTTTGGGAGGGATCAGGAGGTGTGATGTGTCAGCTGGGATGCTGATCTCTACACTAAAGCTAAAATTAACCCTACAAGCTACCTGATTAACTGCTGGGCATAATACAAGTGTGGTGCGCAGCTGCATTTAGCGGCCTTATAATTACCAAAAAGCTGTTCACTTTTTCACAAACTTTAGGTTTCACACTGAAATTATTTACAATTTTTTTTATTTGATCGCATTTAGCGGTGAAATGGAGGCATGACATATACCAAAATGGGCCTAGATCAATACTTTGGGTTGTCTACTACCCTACACTAAAGCTAAAATTAACCCTACAAGCTCCCTAATTAACCCCTTCACTGCTGGGCATAATACACGTGTGGAGCGCAGCGGAATGTAGTAGCCTTCTAATTACCAAAAAGCAATGCCAAAGCCATATATGTCTGCTATTTATGAAAAAAGGGGATCCCAGAGAAGCATTTACAACCATTTGCGCCATGATTGCACAGCTGTTGGTAAATAATTTCAGTGAGAAACCCAAGATTGTGAAAAAGTTAATGATTTATTTTTTTTTATCGCATTTGGCGGTGAAATGGTGGCATGAAATATACCAAAATGGGCCTAGAACAATAGTTTGGGTTGTCTACTTAAAAAAAAAAATATACATGTCAAGGGATATTCAGAGATTCCTGACAGATATCAGTGTTAAAATGTAACTATCGCTAATTTTGAAAAAAAAAAAAATGGTTTGGAAAGAGCAAAGTGCTACTTGTATTTATTGCCCTATAATTTGCAAAAAAACATGTAAAGATTGTGTATTTCTAAACTCAGGACAAAATTTAGAAACCATTTAACATGGGTGTTTTTTGGTGGTTCTAGATGTGTAAAAGTTAGAAAAAAGTTAGAAAAAGTTTGTTTTTTTCAATTTTTCCATCATATTTTATAATTTTTTTATAGTAAATTATAATATATGATGAAAATAATGGTATCTTTAGAAAGTCCATTTAATGGCAAGATAAAGGGTATATAATATGTGTGGGTACAGTAAATGAGTAAGAGGAAAATTACAGCTAAACACAAACACAGCAGAAATGTAAAAATAGCCCTGGTCCCAAACGGTCAGAAAATTAAAAAGTGCTGTGGTCACTAAGTGGTTAATATAACCATGTTGGTTATGCAAATCTGGTGAATAGGTAATAAAGGTATTATCTATCTTTTTAAACAATAAACAATTTGGAGTAGACTGTCCGTTTATAGTGAAATAAAAATAGACAACATTGTCTGATTTGAAATAGAGAGGAACGACCACAAGACACTTTACATAGGCAATAGTGTCTTTATGAGCTCTGCATACTGGGACAAAGTGTAGGTAGGTAAAGTCCCAATTGCGCCTCCAGAACACCTCAGGACTACCCTGGAAGCACCAATCCTTTTAACCAAAGAGACAAGTTTACCATAACAAAAAATATTCTCAACTAAAAACATTTACATAAATGACTTTGCAGGTGTGTTTGCTAAAAGGCTGTAATGTATTGTTTTTTATGTTCTCATTTGATTGTGAACCATTTATTAGGGAGATATAAATGGCAAGAACACCCACTAACAAAATGCTGAAAAAGATAAGCAAATCAGTGCTCTCCTTTACAACAACGCTCCTTGGCAATTGGATTAAGATCACTCTTCACAGGCAGTGCTCCTTTAAACCATTGCTTCATTTTTGCAGTGGAAGCGTTCTTGGTGAGAATTTTGCCCGGGGATATGCTTACAAGGTGAGGCTGGAGAAGACCTTGTACCGATATGCTGCCTCCTCTTGTCAGCTGTGGTGGGTCTGCAGGCGTAGTGCTCAGGTCTTAATAACTAACAGACTGGAAGCGTCTGAGCACAGCTTAGATCAGCTTGGGATGTCTAATCATAAACTCTCAGCACTAATGTATGTTAGCTACTAATAGCTAGCTATCTCTGCATTCATGAACCCATGGAGTAAATAGTAAAAGGACACTTAAAAAGTTTCATTACTTGAATGATGGTAATTACTGTATGTTCTTGCATTTGAAGTGCAGTGATAGTTTTCAAAGTCTATTCTTCTTTCCCTCCCTTCCTCTCAGGGCCATTTATGGGGGCGGGCAGACCGGGCAGTGTTCCGGGGCGCAATAGGGAGCAGTGGGGCGCACTTTAACAAATTTTTTTTTTAATTGTGTTAAAGTGGCAGTGCTTGCTTGCTTGCCTGGTATAGCAAAGGTTAAAATACACAGATCACAAGCATATACATTACATATATATATTTGAAAGGAAGCTGTTATGTTAATTGGCTGCATTGGATGTAAATCATACTAATGGAGCAACAATATCACAAAGGGGGCGTGTTAAGACCGGATAACTACTTAGAGCTAAAACTGAAAGTAAAAAGGAGAGGAATCACCCAGAGGAAAGCAGTCTCCTATCTCACTGATCTGTGTCACTAAAGAGGTGATGTTTTATGCATATGACAAATTATTCATGGTCTTTACATAATAATATGTATATAGTTTTTCATTTTACTGAACTAATTAAACATACTAAGGAACAGGTTTTCTCTTAAGGACTGTTGAATAAAAAAAATCTTTTTGACATTATGCTTTTTTTTTTGTATTTATTTACTTATGCCTAGATTACGAGTCTTGCGTTAGCCTTAAAAAGCAGCGTTGAGGGGTCCCAATGCTGCTTTTTTAACGCCCGCTGGTATTACGAGTCAGGCAGGTACAGGTGTACCGCTCACTTTTTTTCCGCGATTTTAGATTACTGCAAATCCCCTTACATCAATTGCGTATCCTATCTTTTTAATGGGATTTTCCTAATGCAGGTATTACGATGCTGCTAAAAATTACACTAACACCCATAAACTACCTATTAACCCCTAAACCGAGGCCCCCCCACATCAGAAACACTTAACTAAAATGTTTAACCCCTAATCTGCCGACCGGACATCCCCGCCACTTTAATAAATGTATTAAGCCCTAAACTGCCGCACTCCTGCCTCGCAAACACTAAATAAAATTTAACCCCTAATCTGCCGTCCCTAACATCGCCAACACCTACCTACATTTATTAACCCCTAATCTGCCGTCCCCAACGTCGCCACTACTATTTTAAATTTATTAACCCCTAAACCTAAGTCTAACCCTAAGTCTAACCCCCCCTAACTTAAATATAATTTAAATAACACAAAATAAAATTACTACTATTAAATAAATTAATCCTATTTAAAACTAAATACTTACCGATAAAATAAACCTAAGCTAGCTACAATATAACTAATAGTTACATTATAGCTAGCTTAGGATTTATTTTTATTTTACAGGCAACTTTGTATTTATTTTAACTAGGTAGAATAGTTATTTAATAGTTATTAACTATTTAATAACTTCCTAGTTAAAATAAGTACAAATTTACCTGTAAAATAAATCCTAATCTAAATTACAATTACACCTAACACTACACTATCATTAAATTAATTCAATAAATTACCTACAATTAACTACAATTAAATACAATTAAATTGAATAAACTAAAGTACAAAAACCCCCCACTAAATTACAGAAAATAAAAAAAGAATTACAATTTTTTTCCCCCTTAAAAAACCTAACACTACCCCCTTGAAGATCACCCTACTTTGAGCCGTCTTCACCCAGCCAGGCAAAATTGGACGTCCAGAGGGGCAGAAGTCTTCATCCGATCCGGCCAGAAGAGGACATCCAGACCGGCAGAAGTCTTCATCCAGGCAGCATCTTCTATCTTCTTCCATCCGGAGCGGGTCCATCATGAAGACATCCGACGCGGAGCATCCTCTTCCATCCGATGGAGACTGAAGAATGAAGGTTCCTTTAAGTGACGTCATCCAAGATGGCGTCCCTTCAATTCCGATTGGCTGATAGAATCCTATCAGCCAATCGTAATTAAGGTAGGAAAAATCCTATTGGCTGATGCAATCAGCCAATAGGATTGAAGTTCAATCCTATTGGCTGATCCAATCAGCCAATAGGATTGAGCTCGCATTCTATTGGCTGTTCCAATCAGCTAATAGAATTCAAGCTCAATTCTATTGGCTGATTGCATCAGCCAGTAGGATTTTTCCTACCTTAATTCCGATTGGCTGATAGGATTCTATCAGCCAATCGGAATTGAAGGGACGCCATCTTGGATGACGTCACTTAAAGGAACCGCCATTCTTCAGTCGCCGTCAGATGGAAGAGGTTGCTCCGCGTCGGATGTCTTCAAGATGGCCCATCGCTGGAGTGGGCAGGAGGAAGGGGGCGGGACAGCTATGCCACACTACTGGCAACAATCGGGGGGGGGAAAAAGCCGGTACCGGTGTCACAGTGAGGGGGAAGGAGGGAGGAGGGAGGAGAGGCAATAATATATAAAAAAACGTTGGGGGAAAGCGATCTGGGGGGGAGGGGGTAGGTTATTGAGGGGGGCAGCAACACTACAGAAAAAAAGGTTAATTTTTTTTTTAATGCATAATTTGCAGCAAACTGGGTACTGGCAGACAGCTGTCAGTATCTAAGATGGTGGCAAATAGGTAGAGGGGGGAGGGTTAGAGAGTAGTTTGGGGTAGATCAGGGAGGTTGGGAGGTAAGGGGGGATACTACACTGCAGAAAATATATAATTTAAAAAATATATATATTTTTATACTGGCAGACTTTCTGCCAGTATTTAAGATGGGCGGGACCTTTGGGGAGTGGGGGAGGGAAGAGAGTTGTTTGAGAGGGGTGAGAGAGGGATCAGGGGGTGGGATGTGTCAGGTGGGAGGCTGATCTCTACACTAAAGCTAAAATTAACCCTACAAGCTACCTAATTAACACCTTCACTGCTGGGCATAATACAAGTGTGGTGCGCAGCGGCATTTAGCGGCCTTCTAATTACCAAAAAGCAATGCCAAAGCCATATCTGCTATTTCTGAACAAAGGGGATCCCAGAGAAGCATTTACAACCATTTGTGCCATGATTGCACAAGCTGTTTGTAAATAATTTCAGTGAGAAACCTAAAATTGTGAAAAAGTTAACAATTTTTTTTATTTGATCGCATTTGGTGGTGAAATGGTGGCATGAAATATAACATGAAATATACCAAAATTGACCTAGATCAATACTTTGGGTTGTCTACTAAAAATATATATATATAGTTTTGAAAATATAAAAAAAAAGCTCTATTTCTGTTTAAATGTAGTGATGGCAAAAATGCTAAAAATGCTCTGGTCTTTTGGGAAAGTTTTTATCTGAAATGCCTGGTCCTTAAAGAATTAACACAGGGGTGCACAGTGGGTATAAAAAAAAAATTAAAGGAACATAAACCTAATTTTTTTCTTTTGTGATTTAGATGGAGAATACTATTTTAAAACAATTTTCCAGTTTACTTCTATTATCTATTTTGCTTCCTTCTCTTTGTATCTTTTGTTGAAGAAACACCAATTCACATGGGTGAGCCAATTGCATGAGGCTTACATATGCAGCCACCAGTCAGCAGCTCCTGAGCCTATCTAGATATAAAAAGGATACCAAGAGAATGAACATAATTAGATAATAGAAATACCTTGGAAAGTTGTTTAAAATGTAATGCTTTGGGGCTAATTTACTAAGCAGCAGATGCTGCTTATTCCGTGCGAGCCTTCCGACTCGCCAGTAACAGGAGTTAACTCATCCGCCACCTCAGAGGCGCAATCATCCTGATCAGATACGATCAGGATAATTGACATCCCCTGTTAGCAAATGTGCACAATAAATTTCACCAGAAATGCTTGTGCAATGTTAAATGCCGACAGCGTAAGCTGTCAGCATTTAGCGATGTAGGGTGGACATGATTCGCTATAGCGAATCATGTCAGCCCGGGGTATGGTAAATCTATCCCTTTGTCTGAACCACAAAAGAAAAAAATTGTGTTTCATTTCCCTTTAACTATAAGGAGTTTAAATCAGGAATACAAAATGTGATTATTTTAGTCTAAACAGAAACAGTGGTTCTACTTACGTATTTTAACTCTTTCACCAACTTGTCAATAGAGCTAAGACATTTTCCCATTTATCGCATCTTTTTGGATTATGGAGAACTTTCTTACATAGAGGAAAACTGCAGGTACTTTTGCTGAGACTCCATCACTCAAAGATGAGAAAGCTGAAAGAATTGTATTTGCAGAACAATTCTAGGAGGCACTTGTTACCACTAAGCCTAATGATTAATAAAATAAATTGCTAGCATTAAGATAGAAACAGATATATTAGGAATTACAAAACATTACACTGAATGAATGCTATCAAATTAAATGTGTACCCTGTGGGTTAAGAATAAAAAACGTTCCTATAATTGGCAGAAATAATTCTAAATGTTGCAGGAAGTGGTATGCAATTTTGAGTAAGTGTTCTTTTGATTTGATGCTTATTGTAATTGAAGAGCTAAGGAGAGAACTTTAAATTATCAAACATAAAGTGGCCCAGTTGGAGAACAGAATTTCTTAAAAAAGGAAAAGTCTGTAAATTGGTACAGGAAACTAAAGGGACAGGTTGAGAAGTAAACAATAACTTTGGGTATGGGGAAAACAGGGACTTTACACCCCAAAATATGGCTCCCCTTTTTGTTCCTGGAGACACAAACATTGCAGCATTGTTGGTAGCCCTCATCTGAACCCCCACACCAATTTTTGTAGGAAAGTAATGAGATATGGCTGAGAAAATAATTTAGAACGCTAAACCAAGATTTTACCTAACTTTGATGATATGGAAGATTGGGTTTATAAGTGGTCGATGAGACATAGTTAAAGCAACATTTTATTATTATTATTAGGAGGGGATTTAGTGGTAAATTGAAGAGTGTCATGAACGTAATCAGTTAGACATTACTAGTAACAATAGTAAACCAAATTGAAAGTTCAAAAACTATACATACACTGGTATTTTTAAGGAGAAAAGGAGTTCAGGAGACAGGGCCACAGGCATTAGCTAAAAACAATGCAGAACCCCATATTAAGTAAAGTCATTAAAACTCAGAATACATTTTAAAGGAACATTCAATATAACATTTAACCCCTTAAGTGTGGTCATCATTCAATACATTTTGCGTGTGTTTGCTGTAAAATATTTCTTTTAGTTCCTTCTTCTCCAGAAAGTGAAGTTAACTTGATATAAAGTATAATAGGATTAACCTGGATTATAAGTTGGAACAAAGTGTGCAGGAGATCTTTTTGCAGTCAGATCTCAGGAGCAGGCTGAGGTTGTCACAGGGAAAGACATAAAACCCAGAAGAGTCATAAATAATCAGGCCAGGGTCTAGAACCAAAATGCCAGACAGAAACCAGGTATCACAGCAATAGGTACAGGAGAAGAATAGTCAAACATTCTGTTCTAAAAAATAACGAGTCCGACCAGTTTATTAGTCCACAGTTCAATATACAGACAAGGCTGAGGCAAAAACGTGAACCAGGGTACACGCTAGGGTCAGAACCAGAAAAGCAGGCAAGAAACAAGAACACCAAGACTTCCATACAGAATAACCAAATGCAGATTACACGTAACAGGAGCTTTTAACACATCCCCCATGAGCGCAAATCAGCCGCATGGTCACTTCCGACACAGAGGTCACAAATAGCACTATCCTTAGCGCAGGTAACACAGTGCACAACATTATAAGAAGAAATCTGCAGATCCTGTTAGCTAAACTTAGTGCACCAACACTGGGGTGCACATAGCTCACCTTGTGCTGTCAGCTTCTTAGTGCATTCCTTTATTCCAGCTGCACACGTAACCTTCCCTCTAGGATGCCCCAGGTCCTCATAAAACCTCTAGCACAGAACTTAGGGCAGCCTCGGTATGCTCAGGTAAGCTTCTAGGGTCTTGACAAAGCCCCCCCTTTAAGTGTGACCTCAGGACCAGGCCAAGAAGCATGTTTCTGGTGGAATAATCATAACAGACAAGAAGCATGAATGTTGCTCACTGGCTTCCAAAAACATTCTTCCATGCCATAGCCCTTCCATTTAATTAAATATTGTAACTGTCTTTGATGAATACAAGATTCCAAAATATATAGTCCAACCACTGAAACAACAGAAGGAAAATTATGTTGAGGAAAAGAGTTATCCATACATCTTTTGATCCATTGTGATTTATTGTCATTATTGTTGATTTTATCCATATTAATTTAGGATTATTAGGTATAATTAGGAATATAGGCCCTGTAGACAATCCACCTATGTATTATTTTCCATAGCATCCATTCCAATTGTTTTTATATATCGTTTTTATATATCGTTTTTATATATCGTTTTTATATACCACGTGCTTCCATATATTCATTTATTTTACATGGTAACCTTATTAAATGTTATTAATTTTACAAAATGAATTTTATTGATTGAATTTTATATACTCAAGGACATACTATTCATTCATTTATTTATTAACTGATCGTGGACATCATCTTAAGCAATATATCCCTTAATAGGGATACTGTAGCGCTGTCTCTTGGCATTTTATCTTACTGTAGTTTGTTTTCATTCAACTGCAGGAGGGTGGCCCCTAACCCATAACTGCTCACATCAGCACTAACCACAGTCTTTTTGGAAGGGTCGTAGAACCCCAACACTGGGGCAGACCCCAGCAGGGACTTGACCTGCATAAAAGATTCTTCCTGTGAAGGTCCCCAGACTTAGGCAACATCTTTCTTTAGCAACTCTGTGATAGGGTGTAGTATAGTGGATAAATCTGGGAGGAACCTGCCCACATAATTTACAAGGCCCAATATTTGTCTCAGCTTATGTACATCAGAAGGACATTTCATCTGTTCAATAGCACAAATTTTCTCGGGGTCTGGCTTGATGCCATCCCCATTGATGATATGCCCAAAGTAACATAACTCAGCTTTCCTAAAATGGCATATCTCTTTATTTAACTTCAGCCCGGACTCTCTAATAGTCTGCAGCATGCAGCTCAGTCGCTGATCATGTTCCTCCAATGTAGAACCATACACCAAGATGGGTCCATGACGACTGCCGTGCCCACGTGGTCTCTTCGGAGAGAACTAATTTCTCTTTGAAAGATCTCAGGAGCAGAGGATACCCCAAAGGGGGGTCTGCAGATGAAGGTAGTCAGTTTGCGGCACTTTGGATCTAGAGGTATCTGCCAGAAGCCACTAGAAGCATCCAATGTAGAGAAGAACTTCGCCCCAGCCAATTTCGAAGCTATGTCTTCAAGTGTCAGCAGCACATAGCTCTCTCTCTTCACCGCCTCATTCAGCCTTTTCAAGTCTACGCAGATGCATACTTTCCCGTTTTTCTTCACAACAGGCACAATGGGGGCACACCAGTCAGTTGCTTCAACAACCTCTTCAATAACCCCCATATTCTTCATACGCAGAAGCTCCTTCTCCACTTGAGGCATGAGCGGGAACATAATTCTACTGGGAGTGGTAATGCTGTATGGGACTGTGTCACCTTTACGTGATATGCGGACTGGGTTGCAATTCAGTAGGCCCAATTCACCAAACATATCTTCTGAGATTTTATTCACTCTGGCTACTAGGCCCAAACCACAGGCTGCTTTTCTGCTCAATAAATTGTTAACACACTGACCTCTAATCACATGCACCCACATGGTTTCCTTTGCTTGTACTCGCAGCTGGCAAGAAATTTTCCCGCACAATCAATGCGGCCACCAGGACTATGAACTTTTGTTATAACTTTTGCCAGCTGGGGCTGTCGAGGCAGTTTTATAAATGCTGCAAGGGACATTACAGTGATGTCTGCTCCTGTGTCAATGTTAAAGGCAACTTTGGCTCCCATTACAATAAGAGTAACCCTCCAATCATCTTCTGAACCCGGCCGTTCAACAACAGACCCCACAAAGGACACTTCTTGACCCTCCTGGTCGCTATCCACCTGCCTCTCTTTAATATATTCAGTCTTACACACCACTTCAAAATGGCCCATCCTGTTACATTTTCTACATCTTTTGTCTTTAGCAGGGCATATGACACTCTGATCATGGGCACGGTTGCACTATGTGCATCGGACATGCTGCACTTCATCCACAATACTCTTAGACCTCAGATCAGCACTTTGCTTTTTCACCAGTTCCCTCTGGCGGGCCATCCTAATAGCCCCATCTAATGTTAAATCAACCTCCAACTGTAGCTTCAGTGAGACTTCAGCATCTGCAATTCCTATGACTATTCTGTCTCTGATTTGCTCTTCTTTAGCAACACCAAACTCACAGAATTCAGCTAGTTCATAGAGGCTGTGCACAAATGACTCCACAGATTCTCCCACACGCTGAGCACGTTTGTGAAAACAAGCCCTCTCATTAATCACATTTCTTTTGGGCACAAAGTGGGCACTGAGTTTATTCATAACTATTTCAACGTCAAATTCTTCCCCTTCTTGGAAAGTAAAAGCATTGAACACTGGGTACAATAACTTGTACTTCACCACTCTCTTTGTCCAGTCAGCTTGGAAGCAATCCTGAAGCGCTGAAACCGCTGACGCCATGTGGGCCAAGCTGCAGGCTGAGAGAAATCAAAAGGCTCAGGTGGGGTAAACTTTGACATCGTCATCGATCAGGAAACAGAAGCACAGGCAAGAACTTCTGACACCATGTCATGATATGCAGGACACATGCAGGACACAGCAAAGATGGTACAACTCTATTTTATTGTAGAGCATGGAAATATACATCTGATAGCATTGTTCTCACTAAGTAACTGCGACACAGACAAACGGACCTAAGCCCCGCCCCCAATCCAGTGACGTCACTTCCCACTCTCATCACAACTACATTTATAGACATTTTCTAACAAAGACCACTGCAGGGCACAATGAATATATATTTTTAACAATATCTGCTCTGATGTTTATCTTACAAAATAAAATAAAAAAAATCTAAAGAGTAATTGTTATACTATTTTTGTATGTGTTTGTATATGTGTGTATGTAATTGTCTATGTATATATGTATGTATGTATGTATGTGTGTGTGTGATTGTGAATGTATTTATGTATGTTTGTATGTGTGTGTGATTGTGTATGTATACATGTATGTTTGTGTGTGTGTGTGTGTTATTATGTAGGTACTGTATATATGTATGTTTTTGTATGTGTGTGTGTAATTGTGTATGTATACATGCATGTTTGTATGTGAATGATTTGTATGTTTATATCTATGTAACTATGTGTGCTTATATGTATGTATGTGCGTGTGTGTGTATATGAACATGTGTGTGTCTGTATGTACAGTATGTGCATATATATATATATATATATATATATATATATAGATAGATAGATAGATAGATAGATAGATAGATAGATAGATAGATATACATATATGTCTGTATATACATATCTATATACATCTGTGTATTTGTAAATGTGTGTGTATGTGACTTAACACTAATTATTCATTTGATTCATTAATATAAACCTGTATAGATCCGAAAACAATTATCAGCCCTCAAATATAGGACAGACATGATAATAAAACAATTCAAGCACTGGTTTCTGTATAATAGATACCACTGAAGTGTCTGTATAGTAGGTAACCCCTCTAATACCCTAGACACTACATATTGCTAGTGTAAAGAGTTACATTTAAATTGACATTAAACAGTAAATACATAGTAGATATAATGGAGTATTTTAAGCTAAGGTTAGCCTGGTAATAGTATGTAGATGTATTTTTTTTTAAGTTCTAAAGTTTTAGTTGCTTGGCATTTTTGGTGTATGGTTACATATCAAATTGTGTGTGTGTGTGGGGAGGGCTCTAGTTGCCTGCTCTGCGTTAAAATTCCGGTGCCTATTTTTGGTTCCAATCCAGTCCTGATTCCGGGGTAACCCATGCTATCTTAAAATGTACTTGAAGAACAAGGTAGAAGTCACACTAGCAGAGGGTAACATTTAGTTAGAATATTCACAATCACTAAATTAGCATCATGACCATCCCAAAGTGGATGAAGTATCTAGAGGAAAATGAGGTGGAACAGAAATCTTCTCTTTGAAGTACAACAGACCATTCTCAGTGGTCAACAAAACAGAAGGAGGATTACTGAAGGTTTTAGTCATCCACCTGGGGACTATAGGTTGCCAAAAAAAATATTCTCCTTTGCAAAATAGTGTCAGATTGAGGAGACGAATCTGGAAGGACATCAGGGACCCTGGATAAAGCATTCACTTTTTAATCTTGGACCCAGGCCAGTAAGTAATAGCAAAATAAAATCTAGTGAAAAGCAATGCCAGTGAGCTTGTATAGGATAAAGTCGTTTTGCAGAGCGAAGATACTCTAGGTTACACTGATCCCAAAAGATAGTACTAGGCTGAACAGCACCCTAATACAAATGTGGCCACTCTTCCAAAGCTTACTTGATACCCTATTCAGAAATGTAGCTGAAGAGACTGAAAGTGTACTCTGGTTTGGCAAATAAACGATAAGCCCTTAGTCTGGATAATACAGTCTGAACATGAGTAACATGAACATCTTAAGAAGCAGAGAAGACCAGGATATCACCCAAATATATGAAAATAAATGTATCCAATAAGTCTCTAAAAATATCAATAAGGAAATGCTGTAATGAAGCTGGAGCATCACATAACCCTAATGGCATGACCAGGTGATGTAAAGTTCCATAACAGGTGAGAAAAGCCGTCTTCAGTTCAGTCATTTTTTTAGGTGGTGTAATTTGTAGTTAATGTTTGTGCTTTCCTTAAAGGAATCATGCATTCTTGAAGTACCACCTTAAAAAATAAAAACTCGCACTATTAAAGGAATAGAAAATACAGTAGATTTACATAATCAACAAATGCATGATAAAAAGACAATGCAATAGCACGTAGACTAAACTTCAAATGAGAAGTAGATATTTTTCTGACAAATTTCAGTTCTGTCTATTTCCACTCCTCCTGTATCATGTGACAGCCTCCATCCAATTACCAATGCATATACGTAGATTCTGTGAATTTTTGCACATGCTCAGTAGGAGCTGGTGATTCAAAACGCGTAAATATAAAAAGACTGTGCACATTTTGTTAATGGAATTAAATTGGAAAGTTGTTTAAAATTACTTGCACTTTTTGAATCATGAAAGTTTAAAAGGACATGAAACCCAAAATTTTTCTTTCGTGATTTAGGTAGAACATACAATTTTAAACAACTTTCCAGTTTACTTCTATTATCAAATTTGCTTCATTCTCTTGGTATAATTTGTTGAAGGAGCAGCAGTGCACTAGTAATTTCTAACTGAACACATGGGTGAGCCAATGACAACAGGTAAATATATGCAGCCACCAATCAGCAGCTAGAACCTAGGTTCTTTGCTGCTCCTGAACTCCCCTAGATAAACCTTTCAGCAAAAGATAACAAGATAAGGAAGCAAATTAAATAATATAAGTAAACTTGAAAGTTGTTTATAATTGTATGCTCTGTCTAAATCTTGAAAGAAATATTTTGGGTTTTATGTCCCTTTAATTTTGACTTGAGTGTCCATTTAAAGGGACACTAAACCAAAAATTTTCTTTCATGATTCAAGTAGAGAATACAATTTAAACCAACATTCCAATTTACTTCTGTTATCTAATTTGCTTCATTCTTTAGATATCCTTTGTTGAAGAAATGGCAATGCACATGGGTGAGCCAATCATGCAAGGCATATTTGTGCAGCAACCAATTAGCAGCTAGTGAGCCTATCTAGTTTTCAGCAAAGTATATCAACAGAATGAAGCAAATTAGATAATAGAAGTAAATTAGAAAATTGTTTAAAATTGCATGCTCTTTCTAAATCATGAAAGAAAAAATGTGGGTTTCATGTTCCTTTAAGTAATTTTCTCTGTCCCAAATATGTGCACAGTGAAATGAAGATTCCTTTAGGAGACATGATTACACAGGTCAGGCAAGTGTTATTTTCTCTCTATATTATTATAATCATTGATTCAGGTTACACAAGATTTAGGGCGCGATCCGATATAGATCGCAGTTTGCGGCGCAAGCGAGGGAACCCGCGTCGCCCGCAGTTTCAGCTCGCAACTCGAGCTATCCAATATGCGGCGCCGTCACTTGCTAAAGTGGCGCAAGTCTCACAAACCAGCGATGTCCAGAAATCTGCGTAAGTACAGATTTTTGGAGTCGCCAGTGACTTTAGCCACATTAGAAACTGCCGGCGCCTACAAAACTTGACTAAAGTCTAAATCACCCGCACTGTCTAACACGCCTCCTAAACATAGCCCGACACGTCTAACCCTCTATCCGCTATCCCCCCTCACTAGCCAAACAATAAAAAAAGTTATTAACCCCTAAACCGCCGCTCCCGTACCCCGCCGCAACCTAATAAAGTTATTAACCCCTAAACCGTCGCTCCCGTACCCCGCCGCCAGCTATATTAAATCTATAACCCCCTAAAGTGAGCCCCTAACACCGCCGCCATCTCTATTAAAATTATTAACCCCTAATGTAAGCCCCTTACACCGCCGCCATCTATATTAAAATTATTAACCCCTAATGTAAGCCCCTAACACCGCCGCCATCTCTATTAAAATTATTAACTCCTAATCTAATCCCCCTATACCGCCGCCAGCTATATTAATATTATTAACCCCTAATGTAAGCCCCTTACACCGCCGCCATCTATATTAAAATGATTAACCCCTAATTTAATCTACCTACCCCGCCGCCAGCTATGTTATCTATATTAACCCTAAGTATATTATAGTTAATATAGGTATTACATTATATATATTAACTATATTAACCCTAATTATATTAGGGTTAATATAGTTACTATAGTATTTATATTAACTATATTAACTCTATCTAACCCTAACACCCCTAACTAAATTTATATTAAATTAATCTAATTCATATTATAAACTAAAATATTCCTATTTAAATCTAAATACTTACCTATAAAATAAACCCTAAGATAGCTACAATATAATTAATAATTACATTGTAGCTATGTTAGGGTTAATATTTATTTTACAGGTAAATTGCTAATTATTTTAACTAGGTCTAATAGCTATTAAATAGTTATTAACTATTTAATATCTACCTAGTTAAAATAATTACCCAATTACCTGTAAAATAAATCCTAACCTAAGTTACAAATACACCTACACTATCAATAAATTAAATAAACTACAAATATCTATCTAAAAATACAATTAAATTAACTAAACTAAATTACAAAAAAAAAAAAACACTAAATTACAAAAAATAAAAAAAAGATTACAAGATTTTTAAGCTAATTACACCTATTCTAAGCCCCCTAATAAAATAATAAAGCCCCCCAAAATAAAAAAAATTCCCTACCCTATTCTAAATTAAAAAAAGTTCAAAGCTCTTTACCTTACCAGCCCTTAAAAGGGCCTTTTGTGGGGCATGCCCCAAAGAATTCAGCTCTTTTGCATTTAAAAACATATACAATACCCCCCCATTACAACCCACCACCCACATACCCCTATTCTAAACCCACCCAAACCCCCCTTAAAAAAGCCTAACACTACCCCCCTGAAGATCTCCCTACCTTGTCTTCACCACACCGGGCCGAACTCCTCATCCGATCCGGGCGATGTCTTGCTCCAAGCGGCAAAGAAGAATTCTTCCTCCGGCGACGTCTTCCTCCAAGCGGCAAAGAAGAATTCTTCCTCCGGCGACGTCTTCCTCCAAGCGGCAGCAAAGTCTTCTTCCTTCCGGCAGCATCTTCCATGAAGCGGCATCTTCAATCTTCTTTCTTCGCTCCGCCACCACGGAGCATCCATCCCGGCCGACGACTGAACGACGAATGAGGTACCTTTAAATGACGTCATCCAAGATGGCGTCCGCCGAATTCCGATTGGCTGATAGGATTCTATCAGCCAATCGGAATTAAGTTAGAAAAATCTGATTGGCTGATTGAATCAGCCAATCAGATTCAAGTTCAATCCGATTGGCTGATTGGTATATGTGATACCAAACCAGCGTAAATATTGGCGTCGACGGCTTTTGCGGGCGACAATTTTTATCGGATCAACCCCTTAATGTTTAATAAACAGTTACTCAATGTGTCATTGATGTTTTTTAAATAATATTTATTCATTAGGAAGTGAATGTACTAAGATTTTATCAAATCTAGTAAAAATGTTCTGAAAATTACTGAATAGTTTTTAGATTATTACAGCACATAAAATATAACTCTTGATTTAATTTTCAATTAGCAAGGTTATGTATTTAAATGCATTTTAACCCTTTAGAAATCAGAGAGGAATGCAATGCAGTGCTATTAAAAGTGGTAAAGCATTCAATATGTAAGTTACTAAAAAAAAAATCTATAAAGTTAAAGGGACAGTCTTGTAAAAATGAAACTTCCATCATTCAGATAGGGCATGCAATTTTAAACAACTTTCCAATTTACTTTTATCATCCAATTTGCTTTGCTCTCTTGGTATTCTTTGAGGACAGCTAAACCTAGGTAGGCTCATATGCTAATTTCTAAGCCGCTGAACTGCTTCTTATCTCAGTGCATTTTGACAGTTTTTGACACTGCTAGTTCATTTGTGTCATATAGATAACATTGTGCTGACTCCCTTGGAGTTATTTAAGAGTCTGCACTGATTGGCTAAAATGCAAGTCTGTCAAAAGAACTAAGATAATGGGGTAGTTTGCAGAGGCTTAGATACAAGGTAATCACAGAGGTAAAAAGTCTATTAATATAACAGTGTTGGTTATGCAAAACTGGGGAATGGGTAATAAAGGGATTATGTATCTTTTTAAACAATAACAATTCTTGAGTAGACTTTCCTTTTAAGATATTTTATTAAAAGAAACCGTTTGGATTTTAACATTTATCATTAAAAAAAAAAAAAGATTAATTTATGGGTTTAAAAAAAGGTAATTTACACTCGTCTGGTTAGCGTGATTTGAGACCTCCTGTAAAGGATACGGGAACAAAAAATGTTGCAGTAAACACAACACAAATACAATTAAAAGTACAATTACGAGGCGAACTAAAACCTAATACGAAACGAAATAGTAAACGATCTCTCCAGATGGAGTGGTAAACCATTCTCTTGGTTCGGCAGGATACAAATATTAAAAATGAATGTTTTGCCTAGAATACTCTATCTCCTCCAGACTATACCCTTGCCTCTGCCTTACCAATACCTCATTAAGTTACAATCTAGGTTAGAGTCCTTTGTGTGGAATAAACTCAGACTCAGAGACCAGAGGAAAACTTTATATTTACCTAGGGAGAAGGGGGTTGTAGGAGTGCCGGACCTTGTACGCTATAGAACGGCCACCTTACTACAGAGGATACCAGAATGGTGTACTCAGTCGGACCAAAAACAATGGATCTGTTTAGATGCGGACATATTAGGAGTGGGAAATGTGGGCGCTCTTGCATGGCTCACGCCACAGAACAGGCCCCCACTAATTAAGTCATACCCACTGATGAGCGAGGTATTTATTCAGTGGGATAGGACTCTGAGTACCTCCATACATATCTCTTCTAACCCCTCTCCTCTAACACCTTTCAGAGGGAACCCCGAGATGCCCGCTTGCACAAGACAGCAGTACATATTCGGGATAGGGCTATAGGATCTTTGATTAGGGAGGGCGCTCTAATCCCGCAGAATGAGTTGTTGGAAATGGAGGATTCTGTTTTTGCCTCATGGTTCTCATATGCACAGGTCGCCCACTTTGTACACACACACACATTAAGAAACCCCCGTTGACCAGGCGAGTCACGTCTTTTGAAAGTCTTTGCATGTTAGAATCCCCAACGAGGCACATGCTATAAAAAATATATAAACTACTGATCCCTCCTGACGTTACACCTACGTATACACATAAATGGCATTCCGATCTACACACCATTATAAATCCAAAAGACTGGGAAGCTATCTTTCTTATACATAAAAAATCCTCAATCTCGGTTGCCACTCAAGAAATGAACTTTAAATTCCTGTCGCGCTGGTATATGACCCCCAATAGGATAAAGCAAATATACAAAAAACAGATGGGAAATGTTGGAGGGGCTGTGGAGAGGAAGCTGATCTCTTGCACATTTGGTGGAAATGTGGCAGGATAATCCCCTTTTGGTTGGAGGTCATTGCTTTCATCAAGCAGGCTTTCTCAATCACGCTACCCCTGAGCCCAGACATTCTGCTCTTTCATTCCCTGCCTAGGGTGGAGGAGGCTTCCCTTCAATCACTCCTTATAATCTTTCTAAACAGCGCTAAGGCACTCATCCCTCAGAGGTGGAAATCGACCTCGTTTCCAACACTAGATCTTTGGAAGACACAGGTTACACTCACCCTGACACTAGATAGAAAACACTACTGGGACCTAGGTAGAGCTGAGATACATGAGCTTATGCTGATTAAATGGCGGGATGCCCTAAGAGGCGAAAATGATACATAGATACTACTACCTGACCAGGTTAACTTTTTTTTTTTTTTTTCCTCCCCTCTACCCTATCTATAATAGACCCGATATGATGAGTAATCAATAAGTTATACGAAAATGGGACTCCCACTGAGCTATTTGTTGATTGTTTATTGTTACTGTTTAGATTACCCATAGAAGTTTGATATACTATTGTTTTAGTCTATATTATTGAAAAAAAGAAAATAATAGAGCGTCTAAATGGACTCATTATGTACATTATGGGCATGATACCAGTGTGTATTGTAATAGCTTTCGAATGTCATCTTGAAACATTGTATGTCCAATTCTGTTGTAAAACACCAAATTATGACTCAATAAAGCTCTTTTGAAAAAAAAAAAAAGTACAATTACACTCACATAAACACTATCTGATAAAAATTGATTTAAAAAAAATTATAAGGGCTCAAAGATATATTGTATAAGATGTTTGACAAAAAAGAGATGCAAAAGGCTTTAATATAAATGCATACATATACATGTCTAAATGTGTGAATGTATATATATATATATATATATATACATACATACAGTCATGTGAAAAAGTACACACTGGTTGAATTCTATGGTTCTAAGTATCAGGACAATCATCTCCTTAGCAGGTCTTAAAATTAGGTAAATACAACCTCAGATAAACAACAACACATGACATATTACACTGTGTCATGATTTATTTAACAAAAATAAAGCCAAAATGGAGAAGCCATTTGTGAAAAACTAAATACACCTTATGATTCAATGGCTTGTAGAACCACCTTTAGTAGCAATAACTTAAAGTAATTGTTTTCTGTTTGACTTTATCAGTCTCTCACATTGTTGTGGAGGAATTTTGGCCGACTCTTCTTTACAACGTTTCTTCGGTTTATCGAGGTTTGCGGACATTCCTTTATGCAAAGCTCTCTTGAAGTCCTGCCAAAGCATTTCAATCGGGTTGAGGTCTGGACTTTGACTGGGACATTGCAACACCTTGATTCTTTTCGCTTTCAGCCATTCTGTTGAAGATTTGCTGGTGTGCTTGGGATCATTGTCGGACAGACTTTACTCTAGAATACTTTGGTATACAGAGGAGTTCATGGTCGACTCAATGACTGCAAGGTGCCCAGGTCCTGTAGCTGCAAAACAAGCCCAAATCATCACCCCTTCAACACTGTGCTTGACAGTTGGTATAGGGTGTTTGTGCTGATATGCTGTGTTTGGTTTTCGCCAAAAGCGTGCGGTGCATTATAGCTTTGGTTTCATCTGTCCATGCTGCCATGTTATTTTTAGAGACAAGAGAATTTCTCCTGGCAACCCTTCCATACAAACCATACTTGTTCAGACGTTTACTAATTGTACTGTCATGCTAACTGAGGTATGTAGAGTCTGAGATGTAACTCTTGGTGTTTTTTTTGCAATTTCTCTGATCGGTCTGACCTTGGGGTGAATTTGCTGGGATGTCCACTCCTGGGAAGTTTGGTAACTGTCTTGAATGTTTTCCACTTGTGAATAATATTTCTCACTGTAGAATGATGGACATTAACTTGTTTGAAAATGGCCTTATAACCCTTCCCAGATTGATAAACAGCAACAATTGCTTTTCTAAGATCATTGCTGATGTCTTTAATCACTGGCATTGTATTAACACAAACCTGAATGTTCCAGACCAGCCAACTGCTAAAACTTAGGCTTTTATAGAGGTGGTCACACTTGCTGATGATCAATTAATCAAGGGCATTTAATTAGCCGCACCTGGCTGCTACTGAGCCTCTTATTTCCTATGGAAGCAGTAAGGGTGTACTTAGTTTTTCACACATGGCTTCTCAATTTTGGCTTTATTTTTGTTAAATAAATCATGACACTGTGTAATATTTTATGTGTTGTTGTTCATCTGAGGTTGTATTTACCTAATTTTAAGCCCTGCTAAGGACCAGATGATTGTTATTATGTCCTGATACGTAAAACCATAGAATTCAAAGAGGGTGTACTTTCTTTTCACATGGCTGTATATGTATTTAAGTATTTATGTGTTTTATCTAACAACGTAAAAAGGAGAGTAGAAACCTAAAATACAGGTAACTAAAAGTCTAGGCAAAAGTTAGCACAACTGTATGAAATAAATAAGAGACTAGGGCGAATTCTTGAAATACAAATAGATTTAATAAAGTTACACTAAATAAGTGCATACATCCAAACATACAAACACATACATACAGGGATATAAGATGCATAAAAATGTTAGGTTGGCCGTGCAGGGGACTGGTGCACCAGTATACACAAAGTATACACAAATTGGCAAATGTTCATCACTTTGCATGTATAGGTAATATATAATTGTAATCCAAAGTATAGTGCGTGTCCTTAAAGTTGCACGGACCAAGTGGATACAGTCTTACCCCTTCGTGTCTAAATGTACATAGTAGCGTGAGGACATCAGGAGTCAAGGGGAGCTTACCCTCGCCGCGTCTTTTTCACAGGCTTGAGTTTTATCCTTCTATCTGGTACCGCATTGTAGCCGGGCTCCGCTTTGTTTCTGTTTGTCTGGGGCTGCTTCTCACTTCATATGGGTTTCAATAGGTAAACATTGCCACCTCTCTTCCTGACTATGGTGCATTCTGGGGGATCCCCCAGAATGCACCATAGTCAGGAAGAGAGGTGGCAATGTTTACCTATTGAAACCCATATGAAGTGAGAAGCAGCCCCAGACAAACAGAAACAAAGCGGAGCCCGGCTACAATGCGGTACCAGATAGAAGGATAAAACTCAAGCCTGTGAAAAAGACGCGGCGAGGGTAAGCTCCCCTTGACTCCTGATGTCCTCACGCTACTATGTACATTTAGACACGAAGGGGTAAGACTGTATCCACTTGGTCCGTGCAACTTTAAGGACACGCACTATACTTTGGATTACAATTATATATTACCTATACATGCAAAGTGATGAACATTTGCCAATTTGTGTATACTTTGTGTATACTGGTGCACCAGTCCCCTGCACGGCCAACCTAACATTTTTATGCATCTTATATCCCTGTATGTATGTGTTTGTATGTTTGGATGTATGCACTTATTTAGTGTAACTTTATTAAATCTATTTGTATTTCAAGAATTCGCCCTAGTCTCTTATTTATTTCATACAGTTGTGCTAACTTTTGCCTAGACTTTTAGTTACCTGTATTTTAGGTTTCTACTCTCCTTTTTACGTTGTTAGATATTCACTTTTCTAGGATGCACCTGTATCTTTTATTGACTTATTAAGAGTGCTACTCACCCTGCTTTTCTTGTGTCTTATATTTATGTGTTTTACTGTATATTTACTGTATATTTTTAGGGCCAGATAAGAAGTGTAGCGTTATTTAATGCTCCCACTCGCTCGCTAATTCCACTAGAAGTAATCTTTTTGCACATCAGCTAGCGCTCGTATTACAAGTAGAAAGTAAACAGTTTTCGTGCAAATGCTAACCAATTTGTGCAAAAAGCAGAAGTTAGAATATTGCATTTGTGCGTTAAC
The DNA here is from genome assembly GCF_027579735.1 of Bombina bombina. Lineage (NCBI taxonomy): Eukaryota > Metazoa > Chordata > Amphibia > Anura > Bombinatoridae > Bombina > Bombina bombina. The sequence continues at coordinate 358,162,675 of NC_069501.1, forward strand.
GTATTCCCCATAGGAAAAAATGTCCTAACACCCTACTCGCTCTTAAACCCGATCGCATATTCTCAAGTGCGCTAACCCAACATGAAAATATGAATATTTCCCATTCCATTATATATAGATATGGATATATACATATATATATATAAATAAATAATAATAATAATTATATATATATATATATATATATATATATATATATATATATATATATATATATATATATATATATATATATAGGAATATATATTTATAAATACTTAAAACATGTGCAGAACATTGGAATGTGAAATATTTACAGCAAATATATATATATGTGTGTGTGTGTACATATGTATTTCTGTGTTTACATGTGTATATATGTCTGTAAATGCATATATATATATATATACTGTATATACATATAAATACATAAATACATATGTACACACATGTAAACATATATATATCTTTAGACATGTGTATGTATGTATATCTATGTTAAAGCCCTATGCCTGCCTTTTTTTTTTCTAACACCTTAGATCTCATATCTTTGAGCCCTTATTACTTTTTTGTGCAATTTTTTTTAAATAATTTTTATTAGATGGTGTTATTATAAGTATAACTGTTCTTTGCCATGATGTGTTTTGTGCAACTTTCTTTTTCGCAAAAAAAGTTAAAGGGACACTGAACCCAATTTTTTTTTCCGTGATTCAGATAGAGCATGCAATTTTAAGCAACTTTCTTATTTACTCCTATTATCACATTTTCTTCATTCTCTTGCTATCTTTATTTGAAAAAGAAGGAATCTAAGCTAAGGAGCCAGACAATTTTTGGTTCAGTACACTGGACAGCGCTTGTTTATTGGTGGGTGAATTTATCCACGAATCAGCAAGAACAACCCAGGTTGTTCACCAAAAATGGGCCGGCATCTAAACTTACATTCTTGCTTTTTAAATAAAGATACCAAGAGAATTAAGAAAATTTGATAATAGGAGTAAATTAGAAAGTTGCTTAAAATTGCATGCTCTATCTGAATCACGAAATAAATAAACTGGGTTCAGTGTCCCTTTAACCAGAGGACCTGAGGACGTGATAATCATTCTAGCGTAAATCACAATCACATGCGCTCACGCGATAGCGTTTACTTTCAACTTGTAATACGAACGGTGAACCCGATGCGCAAAAACACCCGCAATAACATGTAACTGTTAGCGGTCCACTCATAATCTGGCCCTTAATATTTAATGCTTTTAACTCATGCATTTAGATTGTCACAGAGTATATATTTTTATTGCAACTCTCTTTCTACTAAAATGATTTTTCTAATGTCTAGATGACTTCTTTTATACATATGCACAGAAAGTACCTCATAATTGCAAGAACAACCCAGGTTGTTCACCAAAAATGGTCCGGCATCTAAACTTACATTCTTGCTTTTTAAATAAAGATTCCAACGGCTAGATTTAGAGTTTTGTCAGTAACGACCCGCGTATCTAACGCTGGCTTTTTTCTGGCCGCACCTTTAAAATAACTCTGGTATTGAGAGTCCACAGAATGGCTGCGTTAGGCTCCAAAAAAGGAGCGTAGAGCATATTTAACGCCACTGCAACTCTCGATACCAGAGTTGCTTACGGACGCGGCCAGCCTCAAAAATGTGCTCGTGCACGATTCCCCCATAGGAAACAATGGGGCTGTTTGAGCTGAAAAAAAACCTAACACCTGCAAAAAAGCCGCGTTCAGCTCCTAACGCAGCCCCATTGTTTCCTATGGGGAAACACTTCCTACGTCTGCACCTAACACTCTAACATGTACGCCAAGTCTAAACACCCCTAACCTTACACTTATTAACCCCTAATATGCCGCCCCCGCTATCGCTGACCCCTGCTTATTATTATTAACCCCTAATCTGCCGCTCCATACACCGCCGCAACCTACGTTATCCCTATGTACCCCTAATCTGCTGTCCCTAACACCGCCGACCACTATATTATATTTATTAACCCCTAATCTGCCGCCCACAACGTCGCCTCCACCTGCCTACACTTATTAACGCCTAATCTGCCGAGCGGACCGCACCGCTATTATTATAAAGTTATTAACCCCTAATCCACCTCACTAACCCTATAATAAATAGTATTAACCCCTAATCTGCCCTCCCTAACATCGCCGACACCTAACTTCAAACATTAACCCCTAATCTGCCGACTGGAGCTCACCGCTATTCTAATAAATGTATTAACCCCTAAAGCTAAGTCTAACCCTAACACTAACACCCCCCTAAGTTAAATATAATTTACATCTAACGAAATTAATTAACTCTTATTAAATAAATTATTCCTATTTAAAGCTAAATACTTACCTGTAAAATAAATCCTAATATAGCTACAATATAAATTATATTTATATTATAGCTATTTTAGGATTTATATTTATTTTACAGGTAACTTTGTATTTATTTTAACCAGGTACAATAGCTAAAATAGTTAAAATAATTACAAAATTACCTGTAAAATAAATCCTAACCTAAGTTACAATTAAACCTAACACTACACTATCAATAAATTAATTAAATAAAATACCTACAATTACCTACAATTAAACCTAACACTACACTATCAATACATTAATTAAATACAATATCTACAAATAAATACAATGAAATAAACTAACTAAAGTACAAAAAATAAAAAAGAACTAAGTTACAAAAAATAAAAAAATATTTACAAACATTAGAAAAATATTACAACAATTTTAAACTAATTACACCTACTCTAAGCCCCCTAATAAAATAACAAAGACCCCGAAAATAACAAAATGCCCTACCCTATTCTAAATTACTAAAGTTCAAAGCTCTTTTACCTTTCCAGCCCTGAACAGGGCCCTTTGCGGGGCATGCCCCAAGAAATTCAGCTCTTTTGCCTGTAAAAAAAAAAATACAATACCCCCCCCAACATTACAACCCACCACCCACATACCCCTAATCTAACCCAAACCACCCTTAAATAAACCTAACACTAAGCCCCTGAAGATCTTCCTACCTTATCTTCACCATACCAGGTTCACCGATCGATCCAGAAGAGCTCCTCCGATGTCCTGATCCAAGCCCAAGCGGGGGGCTGAAGAGGTCCATGATCCGGCTGAAGTCATCATCCAAGCGGGGGGCTGAAGAGGTCCATGATCCGGCTGAAGTCTTCATCCAAGCGGGAGCTGAAGAGGTCCATGATCCGGTTGAAGTCTTCTATCAACGGCATCTTCAGTCTTCTTTCTTCGGGAGCCATCATCTTCCATCCGACGCGGAACATCCTCTTCTCCCGACGCCTACTCGCCGAATGATGGTTCCTTTAAATGACGTCATCCAAGATGGCGTCCCTCGAATTCCGATTGGCTGATAGGATTCTATCAGCCAATCGGAATTAAGGTAGGAATATTCTGATTGGCTGATGGAATCAGCCAATCAGAATCAAGTTCAATCCGATTGGCTGATCCAACATAATTATAATTTATATTGTAGCTATATTAGGATTTATTTTACAGGTAAGTATTTAGCTTTAAATAGGAATAATTTATTTAAGAAGAGTTAATTAATTTCGTTAGATTAAAATTATATTTAATTTAGGGGGGTGTTAGTGTTAGGGTTAGACTTAGCTTTAGGGGGTTAATACATTTATTAGAATAGCGGTGAGCTCCAGTCGGCAGATTAGGGGTTAATAATTGAAGTTAGGTGTCGGCGATGTTAGGGAGGGCAGATTAGGGGTTAATACTATTTATTATAGGGTTATTGAGGCGGGAGTGAGGCGGATTAGGGGTTAATAACTTTATTATAGTAGCGGTGCGGTCCGCTCGGCAGATAAGGGGTTAATAAGTGTAGGCAGGTGGAGGCGACGTTGAGGGGGGCAGATTAGTGGTTAATAAATATAATATAGGGGTCGGCGGTGTTAGGGGCAGCAGATTAGGGGTACATAAGTATAACGTAGGTGGCGGTCGGCAGATTAGGGGTTAATTATTGTAGGTAGCTGGCGGCGACGTTGTGGGGGGCAGGTTAGGGGTTAATAAATATAATATAGGGGTCGGTGGTGTTAGGGGCAGCAGATTAGGGGTACATAAGTATAACGTAGGTGGCGGTCGGCAGATTAGGGGTTAAAAAAAATTAATTGAGTGGCGGCGATGTGGGGGGAGCTCGGTTTAGGGGTACATAGGTAGTTTATGGGTGTTAGTGTACTTTAGAGTACAGTAGTTAAGAGCTTTATGAACCGACATTAGCCCAGAAAGCTCTTAACTACTGACTTTTTTCTGCGGCTGGAGTTTTGTCGTTAGAATTCTAACGCTCACTTCAGCCACGACTCTAAATACCGGAGTTAGAAAGATCCCATTGAAAAGATAGGATACGCAATTGACGTAAGGGGATCTGTGGTATGGAAAAGTTGCGGCTGAAAAGTGAGCGTTAGACCCTTTTTTGAATGACTCCAAAAAATCTGCCAATCGCTTCCATTGTGACTCATGGGCCATGTGGGAAGCAGAGCCTGCCAAATGATAAACAGCCCGGCAGCAATTCCTGTGCATTGAGATCTGATGGCCTGCCTCTCACAAGCCTGAAAACTAATCGCCATGACAGGGCAAGGGGAGTGTGTTGTTTTTAGCTCCCTGTATTAACTAGTTTGCTAACAGAGAGATTGGCTACTGACTCATATCAACGGGTTATGTGGTGATAACTGAGGTACTTATCAATTTAATTATTCTCTAAAATGGTTTATTTAATATTTTATGGCAGACATGGTTAATGGTAGTGTAAGGTAGCCAGTGTACTGGAACAGAATTAAATGCCTGGCCCTCTAGTGGAAAGGAAGAACCTTAGCTGAAGTTAAGTTAGCAACTATGTTGCAAAATTTGGGATGGCTTTAGCCTTACCAGATTTAAGCCCAGGGATCCAGGGTTCTGCCTCTTTCTCCTGGTGACTACAGTCTGGAAGTTTTTCCCTCCCGCACGTTCCCTACATGTACAATGTGAGTGGTGGCAGCATGCGGCCATGAGAAGGCTTCCTTTTGGTTGCTGGTTAGAGTCTAAAGGCAGGGATAGGATTAATTGGCCTAGTCTTAGTAAGCCCTTAGCCATTAATGTATGGAGCTCCCCAGGGAGTAGTTTGCTGTAGGGCTCATTACCTTGGTGCCTTAGAGGCTGGAGCCTCCCCAACCTTTTCTTTTTAACACAATAATTATCTCCTAGTAGCGGGAGGTCACGGCCCTATAATGTTGGCGGGTCTGCTGACTGAAGAGCCAAAGGGCGTCTGTGACTCATGCTCGTGGGCAGGGACCTTGCTAGGCCTCTCCCCATCCAATTAGCCTCCCTTCTGGGGTCATGACCTCTAGCTATATGAGGTTAGTTGTTAGGGCCCTGCTTGCCGCCTTCATAGGTTAAGGCTCATGAAGCAGAGTTTAACTGTTTAATAATTTGTTATTACAAATAAATGAGACCATGATATGGTTTTATACCCAAGTCTTAGTGTTGTGTGTTTATTGAGGGGGTTGAAGGGGGCTATGTTTGTATCTATTTTGTTTAAGGATTCGGAATGACAACATGAGGGATCAGCACTTGATTGCTATGATTGCTTAAAAATCATCAATTATCATATCAATACTGGTTTCTCATAACATAATTCAAATGCCATTGGTAACTATTTTACTATAAAAGCAGGCATTGCTCAGTCTGCTTGCTTCCAATAGGGCTGGCACATATTTTTAAACACTAACTTTACTTAAAGATTAAATATGTTAAACTAAGCAGGCTGGGCAGAGGTACCTTAACTGCTATATATATATATATATATATATATATATATATATATATATATATATATATATATATATATATATATATATATATATATATATATATATATATATATATATATATATATATATATATATATATATATATATATATGTGTGTGTGTGTGTGCATAAACATATGTGTGAGAGTGTGCATGTGTGTGTGCATAAACATATGTGTGAGAGTGTGCATAAACATATGTGTGACAGTGTGCATGTGTGTATGTGTGCATAAACGTATGTGTGAGAGTGTGCATGTGTGTGCATAATCATATGTGTGAGAGTGTGCATAAACATATGTGTGAGAGTGTGCATAAACATATGTGTGAGAGTGTGCATGTGTGTGTGCATAAACATATGTGTGAGAGTGTGCATAAACATATGTGTGAGAGTGTGCATGTGTGTATGTGTGCATAAACATATGTGTGAGAGTGTGCATGTGTGTATGTGTGCATAAACATATGTGTGAGAGTGTGCATGTGTGTGCATAATCATATGTGTGAGAGTATGCATAAACATATGTGTGAGATTGTGCATGTGTGTATGTATGCATAAACATATATGTGAGAGTGTGCATGTGTGTGTGCATAATCATATGTGTGAGAGTATGCATAAACATATGTGTGAGAGTGTGCATGTGTGTATGTGTGCATAAACATATGTGTGAGAGTGTGCATGTGTGTGTGCATAATCATATGTGTGAGAGTATGCATAAACATATGTGTGAGAGTGTGCATGTGTGTATGCGTGCATAAACATATGTGTGAGAGTGTGCATGTGTGTGTGCATAATCATATGTGTGAGAGTATGCATAAACATATGTGTGAGAGTGTGCATGTGTGTATGCGTGCATAAACATATGTGTGAGAGTGTGCATGTGTGTGTGCATAATCATATGTGTGAGAGTATGCATAAACATATGTGTGAGAGTGTGCATGTGTGTGTGAATAATCATATGTGTGAGAGTTCACACCCGCATGTCAAGAGATAAACTACATGTGTGAAATCACACGCACAACGGCACGTGGTATGAAACTTCTTGGTATGATCACTATTAAAAAAGGTTGAATTCATATCCACTTGTTTACACATTCCACAATTATGTTTGCCGCATTTATATGTTCCCTCCCTAAGGCTCAGTTACTCTGAGTGGATGTTGTTTTTTTATTATTTTTTATGGGTTTTAATTTGCTCGGGGCCAGAAGATTTTTGAGATTCCTTCGTTTTTTAAAAATTATTGATGGATTATGTGTAGCAATTTTAATGGACATTTGTACGTTGTTAGTATTAAGAATTAATCCTTCTATTTACATTATGAGAGATGAACTTAAGCCAGTTATTGTTATTGTTTTTTTATTATTGAAAGTATGTTATATGTTTCACAATGTCCCCATATGAACTTGGTTTCAAGTATTATAGTCTTAAGTATTATAGCTTAAGATTTTCACTTATTTTATCATTTTTAAATATTTAATATCTCTGTAAGTTGTTTTTATCCAGATCCCTATGCTCCTTAGCAAAGACTTTTGATTAGGTTGATTGGAGCGCTTCTGAACCAATGAGAATGGACTATTAGCTATATAATGAAACCTGTACCTTTGTGGATATACTCCCTCTTGAGAAAGACTGCACTGTGGCGGTTGAAACGCGTTGAGGCTAAGATTGGTGTACCCGACGATCCGTAGGAGACCAACTTTGCATTCACCTCCCAGCACAATCATCAAGAATCACGCTATTGGATACAGCCGAACGTGGGACGTGAGGACGTATGCCGTTAGTGTTAACGATTGAGACACGCTAGTGGAGGTTTTTTATGAACTACGGATGTATGGAGGATTTTTAACTTTGTTCTCACTTTTCTTTTTACTTTTCTTTTCACTGGAACATTCACCAAGATCTGTTGAAATGATGAAATCAGCTGACGTGCAATAAAGTTTGTAAACCTTGTAAGTGCAATACAGTAGTGTTGCGTGTCTCATTTATAATACCCTACACTTGATTCTAGTTGCGCTTTATTTTCCCACAGATTCTTGGATGTGTGAAAGTGTGCATGTGTGTGTATGTGCATAAACATATGTGTGAGAGTGCATGTGTGTGTGTGTGTGTGCATAAACATATGTGTGAGAGTGTGCATGTGTGTGTGCATAAACATATGTGTGAGAGTGTGCATGTGTGTGTGCATAAACATGTGTGAGAGTGTGCATGTGTTTGTGTGCATAAACATATGTGTGAGAGTGTGCATGCGTGTGTGTGCCTAATATAAGTGTGAGAGTGTGCATGCGTGTGTGTGCATAAACATATGTGTGAGAGTGTGCATGTGTGTGTGCATAATATATGTGTGAGAGTGTGCATGCGTGTGTGTGCATAATATATGTGTGAGAGTGTGCATGCGTGTGTGTGCATAAACATATGTGTGAGAGTGTGCATGTGTGTTGCAGCATGTATGCTTGTGAGAATGTATGTGTGTCCATGTTATTGTGTATCTTTGTGCCTGAGTGTGTGTGAGCATGTACAAATGTATGTTTGTGCCTGAGTGTGTGTGAGCATGTACACATGTATGTTTGTGCCTGAGTGTGTGTGAGAATGTACAAATGTATGTTTGTGCCTGAGTGTGTGTGAGCATGTACACATGTATGTTTGTGCCTGAGTGTGTGTGAGCATGTACAAATGTATGTTTGTGCCTGAGTGTGTGTGAGCATGTACAAATGTATGTTTGTGCCTGAGTGTGTGTGAGCATGTACACATGTATGTTTGTGCCTGAGTGTGTGTGAGAATGTACAAATGTATGTTTGTGCCTGAGTGTGTGTGAGCATGTACACATGTATGTTTGTGCCTGAGTGTGTGTGAGCATGTACAAATGTATGTTTGTGCCTGAGTGTGTGTGAGCATGTACAAATGTATGTTTGTGCCTGAGTGTGTGTGAGCATGTACAAATGTATGTTTGTGCCTGAGTGTGTGTGAGCATGTACAAATGTATGTTTGTGCCTGAGTGTGTGTGAGAATGTACAAATGTATGTTTGTGCCTGAGTGTGTGTGAGCATGTACAAATGTATGTTTGTGCCTGAGTGTGTGTGAGCATGTACAAATGTATGTTTGTGCCTGAGTGTGTGTGAGCATGTACAAATGTATGTTTGTGCCTGAGTGTGTGTGAGCATGTACAAATGTATGTTTGTGCCTGAGTGTGTGTGAGAATGTACAAATGTATGTTTGTGCCTGAGTGTGTGTGAGCATGTACAAATGTATGTTTGTGCCTGAGTGTGTGTGAGCATGTACACATGTATGTTTGTGCCTGAGTGTGTGTGAGAATGTACAAATGTATGTTTGTGCCTGAGTGTGTGTGAGCATGTACACATGTATGTTTGTGCCTGAGTGTGTGTGAGCATGTACACATGTATGTTTGTGCCTGAGTGTGTGTGAGCATGTACACATGTATGAATATTAAGAATGTTTGGTGATTGTTGGAGGCACTGGGTGAGTTATCACAGCAGGGTTAAATTTGGGAGGTGCCCCATTGACTCAAAACTTCACCAGCCACCACTGCGTAGAACTGAGGCGACTCCAAGGTAGGAAGGGAGGAAGCCAGAATATATTGGGCGACATTTCATGTGGTTCATTATATAGTAAATACGTTTACTTTAATGTGTTTAAAGCATTGACAAATATGTATCAGTACCTATATTTTACACTGTAATTTGTATATAACCTCACTAAAAATATTTATTGAAAAAAAATCCCCATAAACTTTAATGATGAAATGTGTAGAAAAATCATTAGATAAACTTGTTTTTAAATTATATTAGTGCAAAATACATTTTTTTTCTTGTTATTGGCTCCACAACAGGCTGCCACTCTGAACAGGAAAAAACTGAACTGAAAAAAAAGGTTTATCATTAAATAAACAAAATCTATGTATATATTTCCATATATAGCATAGTGAACAGCAAATTAATTAAAGGGACATTAAACACTTTGAAATGGTAATATAAAATGATAAATCATATATTTTAAAAAAAGTGCAATATACTTTCATTATTTATTTTGTCCCCTTTTCCTGTAATTCTATTCTGAAATTGTGAGCTTTTCAGTCCCTGTTAGAAATGGAAGTGAAGAACACTGTTATATTCCACACAGCCCCTAGCTGCACATTCTAGTGACCTTTTTATAACTGTCCCAAATTGGCCACAGCAGAGAAGGTAAGTAACCTAAGTTACAACATGGCAGCTCCTATAGTTTTATAGATTCTAAAACTTTACACCTATTTTGTCAATATTTAAACAACTAATGAAACTTTAAAAAAATACATCTACGTGTTATTCTCAGACTAATCTTTTCTTTGAATGCATCATTCTATCAAGCATTTATTTAGTGTTTTATGTCCCTTTAATGCATAGTTTAATAAATGCCTTTAAATACTGTCAGTAATTTTCATGCATTGTACACCTCCTCTCAGGGCTGTGCTTCTCACTGTCCTCTCAAGTGGCTCACTATACGTTAATGAATGCCACGATCGCTGCATGTCTGCTTTCGCTGTGGAAAAGCAGGCAGCTGTTTTCACCTCTTAGCATAGTTAGCAAATCACTTGAATCCACTTGAGAGGCTGTGAGAGTTAGAACTCCAGGTGGAGGCTTAAGTTACAAAAAACAAAATGACTTGCAGTCATTTATTTCTTTGATTTTATTATAGTTTCCCTATTTTATTTCTAGAATTTATGCGTTCCATTTTAACTCTCAAGTAACTTTATTTGATACAGTGCAATGTGCATTAAATAGACAATTAATTTCCCCTTAGAATGTTTAATTTAGGAAAATAAAACAACTTTATGATATATAATCAAAATTATTTTGCTTGGTTTTAATGCAAAATACCTCTGAAAAGTGTGTTTGTTTTATTTCCTCCCAGAGAGAATGAAGTGCTTCCATCATACTTAAAAGGGCCTGTCTTGCTTTTGTGTAAAAAATTGTGCTTGTCTCACGCTCCCTAGAAGGTCAAAATGAAAATCTGCAAATGCTGTAGATTAAATAGCTACTTTATGCAATTATAGAAACATAGAATTTGACGGTAGATAAGAACCAAAAAGGCCCATCAAGTCTACCCATATTACATGTTACTTTTTCCTTAGGATAGCCTTATGCATGTCCCAGGCATTTTTACATTCCTTTACAGTATGTCGCCTAGATTTAGAGTTTGCCGTTAGCCGCGGGAACATAAAGCTCTTAACTACCGTGCTACAAAGTACACTAACACCCATAAACTACTTATGAACCCCTAAACCGAGGCCCCCCCCACATCGCAAACCCTATAATACATTTTTTTAACCCCTAATCTGCCACTCCGGACACTGCCGCAACCTACATTATAGCTATGAACCCCTAATCTGCTGCCCCTAATATCGGTGACACCTATATTATATTTATTACCCCCTAATCTGCCCCCCCCCAAACGTCGCCGCCACCTACCTACACTTATTAACCCCTAATCTGCCGACCGGACCTCGCCGCCACTATAATAAATGTATTAACCCCTAAACCACCGCACTCCCGCCTCACAAACACTATAATAAATTGTATTAACCCCTAATCTGCCCTCCCTAACATCGCCGCCACCTACCTACAATTATTAGCCCTTAATCTGCCACCCCCAACGTCGCCGCTACTATAATAAAGTTATTAACCCCTAAACCTAAGTCTAACCCTAACCCTAACACCCCCCTAACTTAAATATAATTTAAATGAATCTAAATAAATTTACTATAATTAAATAAATTATTCCTATTTAAAACTAAATACTTACCTATAAAATAAACCCTAATATAGCTAATTTACAAATACACCTAACACTACATTATCAATAAATTAATTAAATAAATTACCTACAATTAGCTAAACTAAAATACAATTAAATAAACTAATCTATAATACAAAAAAACAAACACTAAATTACAGAAAATAAAAAAAATGACAAGAAGTTTAAACTAATAACACCTAATCTAAGCCCCCTAATAAAATAAAAAAGCCCCCCATAATAATAAAATGCCCTACCCTATTCTAAATTACAAAAGTAATCAGCTCTTTTACAAAGGGCTTTTTGCGGGGCATTGCCCCAAAGTAATCAGCTCTTTTACCTGTAAATAAAAATACAATTAGTTTAGCTAATTTTAGGTAATTTATTTAAATAATTTATTGATAGTGTAGTGTTAGGTGTATTTGTAACTTAGGTTAGGATTTATTTTACAGGTAATTTTGTAATTATTTTAACTAGGTAGCTATTAAATAGTTATTAACTATTTAATTGCTATTGTACCTAGTTAAAATAAATACAAAGTTGCCTGTAAAATAAATATAAATCCTAAAAGAGCTACAATGTAACTATTAGTTATATTGTAGCTATATTAGGGTTTATTTTATAGGTAAGTATTTAGTTTTAAATAGGAATAATTTATTTAATTATAGTAAATTTATTTAGATTAATTTAAATTATATTTAAGTTAGGGGGTGTTAGGGTTAGGGTTAGACTTAGGTTTAGGGGTTAATAACTTTATTATAGTAGCGGCGACATTGGGGGCGGCAGATTAGGGGCTAATAATTGTAGGTAGGTGGCGGCGATGTTAGGGAGGGCAGATTAGGGGTTAATAAAATGTATTATAGTGTTTGTGAGGCGGGAGTGCGGTGGTTTAGGGGTTAATACATCTATTATAGTGGCGGCGAGGTCCAGTCGGCAGATTAGGGGTTAATAAGTGTAGGTAGGTGGCGGCGACATTGGGGGGGGCAGATTAGGGGGTAATAAATATAATATAGGTGTCGGCGATGTTAGGGGCAGTAGATTAGGGGTTCATAGCTATAATGTAGGTTGCGGCGGTGTCCGAAGCGGCAGATTAGGGGTTAATAATATAATGTAGGTGTCAGCGATAGCGGGGGAGGCAGATTGGGTTTAATAAGTGTAAGGTTAGGGGTGTTTAGACTCGGGGTTCATGTTTTTTTCAGCCAGCTCAGCCCTATTGTATCCTATGGGGAAATCATGCACAAGCGTGTTTTTCCAGCTTACCGCCACCGTAGGCAACGCTGGTATTGAGGGTTGAAGTGGAGCTAAATTATGATCAACGCACCCTTTTCTGAGGCTAACACAGCCATTCAGACAACTCTAAATACCAGCGTTGTCTTAAGGGTGCGCTGGAAAAAAAGGAGCGTTAGCACCGCGGGTCTTTACCGACAAAACTCTAAATCTAGGCGTTTGTGTTTACCACCTCAAATGGAAGTTCATTCCATGAATCCACCACCCTTTTAGTGTCTTTTGTTTGTTTGTTTTTTATACAAATTTTTCTTTTTGGCCTCTCTAGGGAGTAGGGGATAAAGCACAAGAGCAAGAGGTGTTTAAATGTACCTTTAAGTATGCAATAATTTATCTTAGCATGCAACATTCTGCACAGTGATTAGTTAGTGCAGAGCATATGTCCATTTACATATGTCTCTAATAAGCCACATCTTAAGAGTGTGCTTGTTCGGCTACCTCTAGAGAGGCTGGTATGCCTCCATCATGGTTAAGTATGGTGACATTTAGCTGATGCTGCAACATTCTGATTGGTGAGCTCAGAGAGGAATGCAACCCCAATTTTTTTTCTTTATAGAGCAAACAATTTTTAAAACGTTTCCAGTTTGTTTAAAAGAATACCTAGGTAGATACTATATATTCACTGCTGAATGCGGAAAAAAGGTGCTCACACATGGCATTAATCTCTTTTCGGAGCCAGATTTCTACTTGTAAAAGTACAAAACACTAAGATCTGGATGTGCACAGTGTGTTGCACTTTCACAAGAAGAAATCGGTGTCCAGAAAAAAACAACAAATGCCGCCTTCTTACACATTCGGCAGTGAACAAAACTGCACCTGCCTGGAGCACTACATGTCTGCAGTTTGCAAAAATTCTTTTGAGCACTAGATGGCAGCAGTGAATACACAGTGTATATCATTGCTATACACATTCCTGTTAAACTGCTGGATTATGGTGCTCCAGACATGTGTACACACCTGAGCCTACCTACCTGCTTTTAAACAAAGGACACTAGGGGTTTGAAGTAAATTTGATAATAGAAGTATATTAAAAAGTTGTTTTTTTATGTTTGTTATGTATGCTCTCTCTGAATAATTAAAGAAAAAAATTGGGATTTATGTCCCTTTAAATCTGTCCACAGTTGCCCACCAGTATTTTTAAGGGATGTGTGCCTGAACTGGTCTTGATCGCAAAACTCTGTAAATTGTACTAGCAAAATGATTATTAAAGTGATCTCAAATTTTTCTTTTTTCAGATAGAGCATATCATTTAAAAAAAAACTTTCCAATTATGAAATTTTCTTCCTTCTCTTTGTATCCTTTGTTGAAAATCTGCAGCACTATATGGCAGCAGTTTGGCAATAATGTTATACTTTAGTAAGAGCACTAGATGGAATTACTTTTCCTTCCATGTAGTGTTCCAGACATGTGCAAGCTATCTACCTAGGTATCGCTTCAACAAAGAACACCATAAGAACAAAGCAAATTTGATAATAGAAGTAAATTGGAAACTTTTAAAAAATGATATGCTTTATCTGAATCATGAAAAAATGGGTTTCCTGTCCCTTTACACAATTTAAAAACAGTTATTTTGCTATGTTGTGTTTAAAGGCACATGAAATCCAAAATTGTTCTTTCATGATTCAGATAGAGAATACAATTTTAAACAACTTTCTAATTTACTTCTATTATCTCATTTGTTTCATTCTCTTGGTATCATGTGTTGAAGGAGCAACAATGCACTACTGGTTTCTAAATTAACAAATGGGTGAGCCAATGACAATCAGTATATTTATGCAGCCACCAATCAACTGCTAGAACCTAGCTTCTCTGCTGCTCCTGAACTTACCTAGATAAACATTTCAGCAAAGGATAACGAAAGAAGCAAATTAAATAATAGAAGTAAATTGGAAAGTTGTTTGAAATTGTATTCTCTATCTGAATCATGAAAGAAACATTTTGGGTTTCATGTCCCTTTAAATGTTAATGTTTTTTGAGTTTTAAAGAAAAATAGATTCAGAAAATATTTCATTTTATCCTCCCAGAACTCAATATAAATACATAAGAATGGGGTTAATGACTATTATATCACATTTTTGTTGTGGATCTGGGTTTGGATTTGTGTAAATTTTCTTCAAATTATTTGAATATGACGAAAGGTTAAGAAAGTCAAAGATCTGTATTGTGTTTTAAATTTTGTTTTCAGAAAAAGCTTTTTAATCTCAGGGCTGTTTCTTTCCATCTTTTAATCCCCCAAATACTCAAGTGTCCAGACATATTCCACTTGAATCTAAAAAGCAGTAATTACGCTGTGATTTTTTTCACAGCAGGAGAAAACCATGAGTTTGGAAAATATTCCATTAAGGGAAAGGATTTACAGATACGGTTCAAAGATTGGAGAGCAAAAGAGTGGCTGAAACTGTAATTTAAACACATCCCAAAAACTTGGCAAAGCAAATTAATCCAAACAATTTTGCAATGTTATATTTATATATATATATATATATGTTTCTAGAATGTTCATTAAAAGATACTGTATTTTGTTAGCTGGGAAGTTTATTTTTCATTCAAACTCTTTATTATTTCTGAAATATGTATTCAAATGTATTTTTATGTTTGGAAAATAAGTTTTAGGTATGTGCTTTACTGTTTAAAAGATTATTCTTATGAAAATAATAAAGAATAAAAGTGTAAGACCCTTAACTGGAACACATTAAGGCTCCTGGGGTATCACATTCTTTAGTCCTGGATTACTCCTTCCTCTGTTTCTGTTTCACAGGTTGGTGCCTCAGTGTCTTCCCACAGGGCGGCAGTGGCTGCACAGGAGTCAGATGGAGCAGGCGGTGATGAGGGTGCAGGGATTAGCATCCAGCAGTGAGGCAGCTGCAGCTAAAGGACCAGCATTGTCAGAGAGTTCTGCCAGGGAGGGTGGGGCATCAGCAGCTGCTGGTGCAGGGTCCAGCTTTTGGTGGGTGACTGTGACTCCTCAGGGTTTTCCAGCTCAAAAAGTGATGGCTCCCTGGAACTGATAGGCAAGGGTCAGAGGCAGATTTGCTGCATGATGAAGATACTAATGACTGTGCAGCAGAAGGGGTTGCACTGATTTGGGCAGGGCATCAGCGCAGCTGGCCAGTGGAAAGCGGGTTGACGCTGACCAGGCAGGGGAAGGAGTTCCCAGGAAGACAGTGACTCGTGCTTAGTGCATTCTTTACATGGACATATGAAAGCTAAGATTGTACGTAAGATCACGGATGCTAAGTATGTGAATATATTTGAGCTCTCTACTTAGACTTATAAAGCGAAGGAGCAGAGCAAAAATGGCACTGGTCCTAAGAAGGTCAAGTGCCTGCACACCTTTGACGAATGGCAGAGGTGTTTTCAGGTTCTTGCCTCCTGCTTTTTTAATTATATGGTTACAATTCATCGGATCCATAGGTGTTACAAGGAAGGGGCGTGACGGAACTATGATATGGAGTTCTGCCGCAAGATGGAGGGAAACCCTCTTTTGTCCTTCGGCACAACTGACATGCACCTCTGGGCACACCTGGGGCAAGAGAGATCCCCTTCATCTCCAGCACAGCAGAAGTCCACTAACATTATGGCCAGCCCAGGCATGAGGGGTAGGGCTAGAGAGTGCTGGTGCGCAACCTCACGATATTGGTGATTTTTCAAATTTTAGTAGCAGTGGCACTATGGAACGGGGCTGCTGGCAAATGGGTTGGTGGTGTTTTGGACAGACAATCTTAGTGTGGTGCACGCAATTAATAGGATGTCAGCTTCTTCCAAGTCTCTAGTTCATTGCTTGTGTTTTCTAGTAGTGATGTCGCGAATTGTTCGCCGGTGAATAGTTCCCGGCGAACATAGCATGTTCACGTTCGCTGCGGCGGGCGAACATATGCAATGTTCGATCCGCCCCCTATTCGTCATTGAGTAATACTTTGACCCTGTACCTCACAGTCAGCAGGCACATTCCAGCCAATCAGCAGCAGACCCTCCTACCTCCTGGACAGCATCCATTTTAGATTCATTCGGAAGATGCATTGTTAGTGAGAGGAGGGACAGTGTAGCTGCTGCTGATTTAGTAGGGAAATCTATAGCTAGGCTAGTGTATTCAGTGTCCACTACAGTCCTGAAGGACTCATCTGATCTCTGCTGTAAGGACAGCACCCCAAAAAGCCCTTTTTAGGGCTGCTTTTTTTTTCCTGTGTAATCTAATTGCAGTTGCCTGCCTGCCAGGGTGTGTGTCAGGCTCACAGCGTATACTGTGCCCACTTGCCCAGTGCCACTCATATCTGGTCTAACAGTAGTGTAGATTTAAAAAAAAAAAACACTTTTTTGACTGTGTTAAATAATAGCAGTCAGTTTCCTTCACACGTGTGCGTTTAAGTGCCTGCCTGCCAGGGCACAGTGTCAGCCCAGTGCAACTCATATCTGGTGTAACAGTAGTGTAGATTTAAAAAAAAAAAAACACTTTTTTGACTGTGTTAAATAATAGCAGTCAGTTTCCTTCACAAGTGTGCGTTTAAGTGCCTGCCTGCCAGGACACAGTGTCACCCCAGTGCAACTCATATCTGGTGTAACAGTAGTGTACATTTATAAAAACAACACTTTTTTGACTGTGTTAAATAATAGCAGTCAGTTTCCTTCACACGTGTGCGTTTCAGTGCCTGCCTGCCAGGGCACAGTGTCACCCCAGTGCAACTCATATGTGGTGTAACAGTAGTGTAGATTTAAAAAAAAAAACAACACTTTTATGACTGTGTTAAATAATAGCAGTTTCTTTCACACGTGTGCGTTTAAGTGCCTGTCTGCCAGGGCACAGTGTCACCCCAGTGCAACTCATATGTGGTGTAACAGTAGTGTAGATTTTAAAAAAAACAACACTTTTTTGACTGTGTTAAATAATAGCAGTCAGCTTCCTTCACACGTGTGCGTTTCAGGGCCTGCTTGCCAGGGCACAGTGTCACCCCAGTGCAACTCATATGTGGTGTAACAGTAGTGTCGATTTAAAAAAAAAACACTTTTATGACAGTGGTAAATAATAGCAGTTTCCTTCACACGTGTGCGTTTAAGTGCCTGCCTGCCAGGACACAGTGTCACCCCAGTACAACTCATATCTGGTGTAACAGTAGTGTACATTATTAGCTCTCTGCAGCCATACTGTTTTTTGATAATCGATATACTGCTATTATATATATATATCTGCCTAATCAACAGGGATAGGCACAGACATAGGCTGTGATGGACATTTTCCAAAGTACAGACCTTAGTGAAGGACACCAAGGTACATTTGAAATTAAAAACATTTATTTTATAGTGCTTGGTGTTATTATACTGATGCAGATACCACTGATCATATAACCAGCCCTCCTCTGGCTATACACATGAGCCAGTGTCACTACTGTGTCATTATATAGTGCTGGGTGTTATTATACTGATGCAGATACCACTGACCCTATAACCAGCCCTCCTCTGGCTAAACCCATGAGCCAGTGTCACTACTGTGTCATTATATAGTGCTCAGCGTTATTATACTGATGCAGATACCACTGATCCTATAACCAGCCCTCCTCTGGCTATACGCATGTGCCAGTGTCACTACTGTGTCATTATATAGTGCTGGGTGTTATTATACTGATGCAGATACCACTGACCCTATAACCAGCCCTCCTCTGGCTATACGCATGTGCCAGTGTCACTACTGTATCTTTGGATAGAGCTGGGTGCTATTATACAGAAGCAGATACACATCCAGTATTTCACTCAGGCTTTATTTATTCCATAACATCAGCCAATATCATTAGCAGTCTCTTGACAAGCCACTAACTTTATTCACACTACATATTTTTTTTTAATTCCTATTATTTAATCAGAAAGAAAAGATATACTAAGGTTGTTGCGGACACTGCAAGGGCTAGTCATGGACACCAGTGCTCGTGTACGGACACCTTGCCTATCCCTGCTAATCAAGGTTGTACTTATGTTTTAGATATCTATGCAACATTACAGTACTAATTGTTTTTTAAATATTCACATCTAACTTTTACATCTAATGTATATGGCTTAATTCTTAGCTATATTTTAACTCAGTCGATGCCGGCATCATTTATGTATTTTTAACTATTTGTGTATAGTGTATATTACGGTATTCATTACTACGATATTCACATATGACTAATATACATTTTTCATTAAAACCTTTTATATATCACTTGGCTTCATTCTCTTTAAACTAATAGAATATATTATATCATACATTTTTATCTGGTGAGCTCCCATATAGAGCGCTTATCCCACCCCCTTTCTCATACTATGTTCCAGGGGTAAACAACATTGTCTAGGTTCCAATGGGGGCTGTTTTGTAATCAAGTTCAAACAGCAGCTTTTGATGGAGTGCCGTGTCCGTCGGTGGGCTTCCCTTCTACCCTTGTACCGGGTGTCATGGGATCCGGCATACAATCAATTTTGGGCCGGATGATGTGAGTACTGCGGCATGAACGGCGGATGCTCACAATACCCACGTAAGCTATTGCTTGTTTGGTTGGTCTTGCTGAGGATAAGGGGTTGCAGGAAGAATGCAGTTCAGTCTCGGCAACAGTAGCCTATTTTCTTAAGTTGCAGGGTTTGAGAGATCCTACTCAGAATTTCTTGTTAAGACAAATCCTTTGTGGTTGGGGAAGGTCCGATCCAGTAGTCTTGAACATTTGTGAGTCAGTGACAGAGCATAGGTTGGCTAGGCTGCTGGAGGTTTTGCTGTCTGTGTGTTCGTCTGGATATGAGGTTGCTTTGTTCAGGGCAGATTTTGCGCTTGCCTTTTTCAGCACTCTGTGTATTGGGGAGTTAGTGTATCCTTCTAGGGTTTCGGTAGGGAGTGGAATTCAGTTGACGCATGTGCGTTTGGTGGATAAGGCAATCATGTTGTTTCTTCACAGATCTAAAACCGACCATTTGGGTAAAGGAGCCTGGATCTCCATCCTAACTTGGCCTCTTGGGGAGGTTTGCCCTGTGGGTATTATTCAAGATTTTGTGGGGGCAAAGTTGGGGGAAACTGGAGCAATTCTTGGTGCACAAAGATGTGACTTCCCTTTTGAGGTACCAGTAACGTAAAGTATTGGAGATTACAGCGCAGGTGGCTGGGCTTTTTCTGGCCGCCATCACCCCACATTCGTTCCTCATAGGGACAGCACACGGTAGGTCAGCAGATGAGATTCGGCACTTAGGCAAAAAATATATTTGTCCTCCCCAATAGTTTAATGGTGTAGGGTTGGACTCTGGTTTGGTTAGCAGTGGGTGGCTATAGTTTGCTTGATGTTGAATGTGTTTGTGTTTTACTTTTAGGTCTGCAAATGATCCTTTTTAGAGTGTGGATAGAAGGTCAATTCTACATCCACTGGGTATCAATCAGGGTGTTTCGGCCAGACCAGGTGGGGAGAACCTTGGATTTGCTCTGGCTCAGACCTCTATTTGCTGGTTAGGAAGAGGGGGCATAAGGTGGAGCAACCTTCCCCAAGCCCTTGAGGATGCACTGCATAGATGGGGCAAACCTCATGCTATTGTTCTTCACTTGGGTGGCAATGATGTGGGTAATGTCCTGCTCTTAATTTCATCAATATTATGAAGTCAGACCTTAGATGGGTGAGCTCTAGGGTTCCTAGGGTTAGGTTGGGCTGGTCTTCCATGGTTGCCAGGAGGGCTTGGAGGTACCTAGTTTCCCATAATGGCACTTACAGAAATCATAAGCTTGTTAACAAAGAGTTGAGGAAAGCCATTGAGGCCGCTGGTGGTTTCATAATTAGGCATGAGCGGATTTTAAGTGATGCAAGGGATCTTTATCATCAGGATGGGGTACACCTGACTGATGTTGGTACTAATATATTTTTGGATGATTTTAGAATTTCCCTGTCCCATTATGTGACAGTGTAAGTCAGCAGCAAGAGAAATCCCTTCTATTGGGTGGGGTTATTCTTGTGGCGGTGTCAGGCCCCCCTTTTCTTTTTGCCAGGGCCTATTGGAACAGGGGTCTAGATAATGGGAGGGGCAGGATGCATTAGGTCAGAGCCTGTTGTGCCTCTCCCTGCTGGACTGCTGGTCCCATGTTTGGTCTGGGCGACTTGTTGGTTTTAAAGGGGCTAATTATTTGGCAAGGGTTCTGCAGTTGTAGTGATGTAAATTCTGGGGTCCTGGCATTCTAGCATATGGATGTGTAATTTAGCTCTTGCACTGCCAAATTTAGTTAAACTTTTCCTACAGAAAAGTTTCGTTCATGCCGTTTGAATTGTTTTAATTAATAAAATTAACCCTGTTGGTCTTTTCCCCAACTCTTGTGTGTTTGTATAATTTCTTAAAGTTAAGTAGCTGACCAATGATGGAATGGGTGGGTATAACCCTTAAATGAATAGTATAGTCAAAATTAAATTTTCATGATTCAGATAGAGCATGCACTTTTAAGCAACTTTCTAATTTAGTCCTATTATCAAATTTTCTTCGTTCTCTTGGTATGTTTATTTGAAAAAGCAGGAATCTAAGCTTACGAGCTGTCTC
The DNA here is from genome assembly GCF_027579735.1 of Bombina bombina. Lineage (NCBI taxonomy): Eukaryota > Metazoa > Chordata > Amphibia > Anura > Bombinatoridae > Bombina > Bombina bombina. The sequence continues at coordinate 358,184,061 of NC_069501.1, forward strand.
ATTTTTGGTTCAGCACCTGTGTAGCACTTGCTGAATGGTGTCTAAATTTAGCCAGCAATCAGCAAGTGCTACTTAGGTGTTGAACCAATAATAGCCCGGCTCCAAAGCTTACATTTTTGCTTTTTCAAATAAAGATACCAAGAGAACAAATAAAAAATTGATAATAGGAATAAATTAGAAAGTTGCTTAAAATTGCATGCTCTATCTGAATCATGGAAGTTTAATTTTGACTAGACTTTTCATTTAAGAGTAATTTAAACCTTATAAAACAGTTGGATTAGTGGGGTAATATATCAAAACAGTTTAAAAAAAACATTAAATTCAAATAATTTCTCTTGTGTGTAAGACAGAACAACATTTAAATACAAATAGAGCACATAATTTATATATAAAAAAATATATAAATATATGTGTGTATATATATATAAATATATATATATATATATTATACATTAATCTGTTTTGTACGCTTTGAACCATTCAAAATATTGTATGCATTAGTGTAATTTCCAAGCTGTTTGAATACCCCCCCTTAATTTACGCATTGTTTACAAACAGAATGCTAATGTTAACGTAAGTAGCAAAAACATGATCACTGGGATCAAGTCCGGCGGGGACGGATTGGGAAAGGAGTTCCTGCACTATTTTTGCAGGTGGAACTAAGTTCCTCCTGGACAGAGAACAGAAACACTTAAGTAAACACTGCTGTTCCTGGTGGGAAGAGCTGGAGCACAGTCTGGTTAGAGGGATAGTGAGATCCTCTAGTAATGGGCTTCCTACAATACACTAAATGCAAGCCTGTCAGCAGGCCTGCTGTGTTATCACCCTGCACAGTATGGAACATATAGTGCTTACTGGAGTTTTTTAACTCCCCTCAGCAGAAATAGGACTATTGCACCTTAAGTGGGTGAAACTCTGTGACAAAGGAGTCATTTCAGGCCCAAAGGCAACCATTCAACCTTTGATTTGACTTTAATTTGCTTTCATTAACCAATGTGTATAGATTATATACATATAAATACAGTGTGTATGTGTGTGTGTATTTAAGTGTGTGTAGAAAACAATATTAATTGTGTCAGGGTTTCACCCTGACTTTTCTAGTTATCTGCAGCTTTTTATCTTAACAGTCATTTTAGACTCACCTGTGTTTTCTCCTTGCCTGTAGCAGAGTGTGTAACGCTGCTCACTACTCTCAGGCTCCCTCTTATGGTCAAACTGGAAAACATATTTAGCTCCCCTCAGCAGAAATAGGACTATTGCACCTTAAGTGGGTGAGACTCTGTGACAGAGGAGTCGTTTCATGGCCAAAGGCAACCATTCAACCTTTGATTGGATTTTAATTTGTTTTCATTAACCAAGGTGTATAGATTATATACATATAAATACTGCGTGTGAGTGTGTGTGTGTGTGTAGAAAACAATATTAATTGTGTCAGGGTTTCACCCTGACTTTTTAGTTATCTGCAGCTTTTTATCTTGGCAGCCATTTTAGGATCACCTGTGTTTTCTCTTTGCCTGTGTAACACTGCTCACTACTCCCAGGCTCCTTCTTATGGCCAAACTGGAGAACATCATCAGAGAGAGACAGGTTGAAGTCCCAGAATGATGATGTCATCACTTCCTATTAAACTGCCCCTTCACTTCCCCTTCACTTCTCTGTGAGTTCCCATATTCCTAACTCTGTGTATAACCTAGCTTGTTTGACATCCCTTCTGGTTCCTGATCCCTGGCTTGTTCCTGACTTCGCTTATCTTCGTGTTCCTGACCCCAGCCCATCTGACTACTCGCTTTGGTTCCCGACCTGGCTCGTCTGACTATCCACTCTTGCTTTGACTCCAGGCTTGTAATTTGGCTTTTGGACTTTGGTTATTGCTTATTAAAGGTGTGATTAATTTAGCATTTCACGTCTCTGTCTGCTAACTGGTACCCTAACAAATTGTGAGAGGGTGGAAGTCTTGTGAGTTCCCACCCATTTTTTTGTAGGACTTGACCCCTGCATGATCATGAGAAAGTCTTACTGATAGAACCAATATTACAAGATGGGCAGAAAAAAATACTACTCACTATACTTTGAAACAAACTAGCAACAACAGCTAGACTTGTTTACTCACTATTAGACATGTGCGATTCGTTTAGTTCCCAATCGAAATTCAGATGAATTTGCAAAATTCGGCAATTTGGATCGATTCGAATTTCCTAATTACCCTACCAACGAAACTAAACTAATCCGAATGCATTTGTAACGAATAAATCCGAATTAGTTCGGATGTATTCATTACAGTCGAATGGCCATGGACCAATGACAAATCAGTATAACAATTCAATTTAGTGAGATTTAGTGAGATAGAACAGTGAAATAATTCCGTTGGTGTAACTTGGAACCATCGGAATCAACACATAACAAACTTCCGAATTTACGAATCGATCCGAAATTAATACATCTGAATGCATTCGATTCCGAATGAATCCGAAACAAATACATTAAAATGTATTCGGATTTGAATCGATCCGAAAAGAAATGTGAAAAAAATCTGAATCGGTCCGAAACAAACCGAAACAAATTGTTACAATGTGCATGTCTACTCACTATACTTTCAATGACAAGCACATACCAGAAACTACAAGTTCAGAATTAAGTATTGTGCTTGAGTGACAATTATATTAACACTATGAATGTTAATCAAACTTGTAAGCTCTTGTAATTGTAAAGTCATTGTGACTGCTCATACAGGACTTTATAAACCACAAAACTGGCATCTGATTTCAGTTACAATTTCAAGATGCTTTTAAACAAAACACACTGATCCCATTTTAAAAGTACTTTATATGTTTATAGTTCTTCACTATTGGTTGACCTTGAAATTTAAATATTTAACTATATTAATTGGTCAGTTATATGTAATGTCACACAGAACAAGACAGCCAATAGAAAAGCAAGAGTACATAAGTCACAACTGCAATCTCGAAAAAGCTGTTGTGCAAACAACTTCATACAATGCCACTATGTATTTAATTTTTCATCAGTGTAATTTTAATTTACCGTATTCTCTTTATTAAAAATGTGATTTTTATCCAGAAGCATTTCATGGCTTTGTGTTGATAGGATGTTTGTTCACTTTCAAGATCCAATGAGTTTTCAAAAACATCAAGATGAAATTGAAATTGAAGAAACAGCATTTCATGTTAGGATGTGGTAACAATAACAAATAATAATTTTTAAAACATTTGCTTTCTAGTACTGCAGGCGACTCTATTTCAAATGAGAGGTTTGTAGCTGCTAAGGGATCTGAGATTGAGGGGTTTGAAGAGCCTCCCCCCATCCTGCTCCCTTGCAGCTACTGGTGCATCCTGGTTCAGCCCCCTTTGTGATGTCACCACGTGTGTACTTGGTGACATCATCAGTGCTCTCATGAAGCCTGGGAGTGATGCTCACTAGGCCACCAATAATCCCAGCCCGTAGTGCATGACAAAAACGTCTCATAATGCACCTACAGGCCGCGATATGTATGACTACCATAGAGCGTCATGGGCATCGAAATGGGATAGGGATTTCCTTTCAGCCAATGAGCTTCTGTAGGGAGTGTCTATTTGTCAATGATGATTAGTTGGAAGTACATAATTGATACAGCTGTATTAGTTGCAGTTTCAAGTTACAAACCCTTAACAGATTGACATGATTCATTTATTAGTTACATGCTGATATCTTGTCAAGCACATACTAAATATAATACATATGTTACACAAAAAGATCGACATGATTCATTTATTAGTTACATGCTGATATCTTGTCAAGCACATACTAAATATAATACATATGTTACACAAAAAGATCGACATGATTGGATGCTGTTCTTTCATATGAATGATAGAACATTTTGGAGTACGTTGTGTCTTTAAAGGGACATTAAACACTTTGAGAAGGTAATATAAAATGATAAATTGTATATAATAAAAGAACTCTGCAATATACTTTCATTATTTATTTTGTCCTCTTTGTCTGTAATTCCATTCTGAAATTGTGAGCTTTTCAGTTCCTGTTAGAAATGGAAGTGCAGAACACTGTTAAATCCAGCACAACCATTGGCTGCACACTATAGTGACCTTTTTATAACTGACTCTAATTGGCCACAGCAGAGAAGGTAACACAAGTTACAACATGGCAGCTCCCAGTGTTTTATAGACACTAAAACTTTACACTTATTTTGTCACTTTTTAAACAACTAATGACACTTTAAAAAATACATCTACATGTTAGTCATAGACTAATCTTTTCTTTGAATGCATCATTCTATCTAGCATGTATTTAGTGTTTAATGTCCCTTTAAGTAGATAATCAAGCATTTTAAAGCAAGACTCATTATGTTTTTGAAGCATTTATGTCAATCAGATACATTTTGCCTGCATAGTTGAGATTTAGGGAAAGAGTCACAGTCTGGCTAGATGATCTTTATGAAAGTACTTTTTTTTGTTCTTTTTTCTTTTTACACACAGCAAATATACAGAGATACAAACATAGTATTCATACAACATAAAACTATATGTTTCATTAACACTTTAATTTCTCTTCTCAAACAGTGCTCAAATTCACTTATATTTTGCGTTATAACTAGTCACATAAACTTGTTAATGTCAAAATGATATTTTATTGTAGTATATGCATATTCATAATGTTAAATTAATCACAATATTCATAAATTGTATATATATATATATATAATATATATATATATATATATATATATATATATATATATATATATATATATATATATATACAGGTGGCCCTCATTTTACAATGGTTCAATTTACACCGTTTCAGAATAACAACCTTTTTTTCCAGTCATGTGACTGCTATTGAAAAGCATTGAGAAGCAGTGCATTTATTAAAATAGCCAGTAGGTGGAGCTGTCCGGGTGTGTTGCAGCAAAGCCAAGCAAGCTGAAATTATCCAGTTTAACCAGACCTGAGCTATCGAGCAGATTTCAAAGGAACAAGATCTTCCTGTCTATAAATCAGTCCAGATTGGAATGCATAGAAAGAACTGTTTGCAGAAAAATGCAAGTGAAGTCTGTTTTGTGTGATTATTTTTATTAGGTTTATAATGCTGTTTAGCAAATGTTTTTGTTCATTTAACTTAGTTTAATTATATATTCTGTGTTGTATGATTATTTTATTAGGTTTATAATGTGGTTTAGCATTTCAAGTCTTCATTTCAAAGCTTTAAAAATAATGTATTAGGTGTTACTTATGACAATTTTGAGAGGAGCCTGGAACCTAACTCCCTCACTTCCCATTGACTTATATTATAAACTGGGTTTTGATTTACAACCATTCCTTCTGGAACCTAACCCCAGCGTAAACTGAGGGCTACCTGTATATATAGATCAGGAGTATCAAACTCATTATATCTGGGGACCAGTGGCCAAGTGTTATTCTCCCATGGGGGCCACTTGAACAGAGTGAGTGCTTGTGAACGGGATATACTAGAAACTTAAAGTGACATTTACCCCAGTAGTAGTGTATGGTAGGAGCTCTAGTCCACAATAGACATACACAGCATATATTTATCTTGTTAGTGCCAAAGTGAAAGGATCATTCTGGAACTGAATAAAAAGTGACATGTATCCAAGCAGTGCATAATGGGAGTCTACGCTGGAAAATGCCTGCTTGTCTTTATATTTATCTTGTCAGTGCCTATATAGATCAACTTGCTACACCTCTTTGAACCCTAAAAACTGGGATGGGCCAAATTAATAATTTACGTAATAAACAAGGGAGGGCCAGATAAAACTATTTAGAGGGCTGCATATGGCCCCAGGGCCTGTACTTTGAGACCACTGATATAGATAGATAGATAAAAGATAGATATACAGATAGATATATAGCTAGATAGATAGATAGATAGATAGATAGATAGATAGATAGATAGATAGATATAGAGAGAGAAAGAAAGAAGAAAGACAAATATTTAAAACAGCATTTGCATATTGATATTGGGCCTAAGTTATTTGACCAAGGAGTATAAAAAAGGAGGAGGTACAAGAGGTGTATGTATGCAGTGTTGTATGATTAATATCAGACTATGTTCATGTTTCCATTGAGCCATTTAAAATGGAGCCATAAGCTACTGAAGTGGCCGGCAGTGTTAATTTTGACGGCAAATTTTGATTTAGTCTTAGTTTTAGTCTTTTGACTAAAATGCCATTTTAGTTTTAGTCGCATTTTAGTCATCTGAATTGTTTTAGTTTTAGTCCAGTTTTAGTCGACTGAATCTCCAGCAGAACTTAGTTGACTAAAATCTAAGGGGTTTAGTTAAAGGGATAGTAAGCACCAAAAATGTTATTGTTTAAAAAGATAGATAATCCCTTTATTTATCATTCCCCAGTGTTGTATAACCAACACTGTTATAAAAATATACTTTTTACCTCTGTAATTAACTTGTATCTAAGCTTCTGCTGACTGCCTCCTTATCTCAGATCATGTGACAGACTTGCATTTCAGGCAATTAGTGCTGACTCTTAAATAATTCCACGTGCATGAGCACAGTGTTATCCATATGAAACACATGAACTAATGCCCTCTAGCTGTGAAAAACTGTCAAATGCAGAGGCGGCCTTCAAGGGCTTAGAAATTAGTATATGAGCCTACCTATGTTTAGCTTTCAACTAAGAATAACAAGAGAACAAAGCATATTTCATGATAAAAGTAAATTAGAAAGTTGTTTAAAATCACATGCCCTGACTGAATCATGAAAGTATAATTTGAACTTTGCTATCCCATTAATGTGTAATGCATTATTTAAGCATTTCTCTATATTTTCCAAACTCATTAAATACTCCAGGAGTAAATATAACACCTGTTACTATTTATGGTATTAAGGTTTAAACATGCAATACAGACACAGATGTAGCCGTTGTGATATATAAAGTTTCTAAGTATTAAACTTAAAATTAAATAAAACCAAGTTTCAGACACAAACAGAAGTGCAACTTTAAAATAAAAAAATAAAAAACTGTAAACTGTATTGGCTGTATTGCCATTGCACATATTACCCAATATAAAAACTTTAACAGTTCTCTTTTAATAATTCAAACAACACAACAAAAAGTTTCTGTGGCTAGAACAGGCACAGCATAACTTAGCCCCATACTCGTGGGTTATTATTATTTCTATAGAAGAATCCATTGATTTTTCACAGATTCGAAAATATGTCAGCATTGCAACTAAATTAACACTGCTCTAGAACTTCCAAACTCATTATATACTCCTGGAGTTGTTGTTTTTTTTATTTATTTACAAAAAAGCAGTAATTAGATATGGATTGATTATGACACCTTGCATAAAGATAAAAGTAATTTGATTTGAACAGACAATAGGATTTAAGTAGCTCTCATCCTCTTGGCTGATTTGAAATTTTCAGCCAATAGGAATGCAAGGTACCACAATATAAAACGGGCACCTTGCATTCAAGTTTCAGTGTGCGGCGGACGATCACATGAAGAGGAGCCTCCACGTTGGATGTCTTTTATTTTGGGGGGTTTGGTGGGTGGAGGTTTTTACTGTTAGGGGTTAATTTGTATTTCTCTTTAGGTAAAAGAGCTGATTGCTTCAGGGCAATACCTTACAAAAGGCCCTTTAAGGGCTATTGGTAGTTTACAGGCAGTCCCCGGGTTACAGACATCCGACTTAAGTACGACTCGTACTTACAAACGGAGAAAATAGAGCTTTATCACCAATCCTTCTTTCCAGGATAACCCAAAATACTCAAAATCCAATTGTCACAAGGACAGAAAGTGATGTGTAATTTTCTGAACAGGGGTACAGATAGCAAATTAAACTTTTCTGTATGCTATCTAAAACTAAAAACATGTTTGGCTAGAGTTTCACCTAAAAAAGTGCATGTTCCAACTTACATACAAATTCAACTTAAGAACAAACCTACAGAACCTATCTTGTTTGTAACCTGGGGACTGCCTGTAGTCTCAGATTAGGGGTGTTTTTATTTTGAGGTGTCTTTTTTTTTTTTTTTTTAGGGGTATTAGATTAGGTTTAAATTTTTATATTTTGGATAATTTTTTTTCTTTTTTTTATGTAATCTTTGAGTTTTTTATTTTTTGTGATCTTAGATTTTTTTTATTTTATGTAATCTTAGATTTTGTATTTAAATTAAATCTTAGATTTTATTTTTTTATGTAATGTTAGGATTTTTATTTTAATTTTAGATTAGAATTTTTAATTTTTGTATTTTAATTAATTTATTAGTTTAATGGTCTTTTTTATTTTATGTAATGGGGATTAATTTAGGGGGTGTTAGGTTAGGGGGCTTAGTGATTAGATTAATACTTTGCGTTGTGGGGGGATGGCAGTTTAGGGATTAATAGGTTAAATAGGTAGATTGCATTGTGGGGGGATGGCAAATTAGGGGTTAGTAGGTTAAATAGGTAGATTGCGTTGTGGGGGGATGGCAAATTAGGGGTTAATAGTTTAACTATGTATTTTGTGATGTGGGGGGATGGTGGTTTAGTGTTTAATTCATTTCATTGTTAGTTGTGATGTGGGGCGATGGATGTTTAGCGGTTAATAAAAAAAATTGTTAGTTGCGATGTGGGGGGATGGCGGTTTAGTGGTTAATACATTTATTATTAGTTGTGATGTGGGGGGATAGCGAATATAGGAGTTTTGAAGTGTCGGGTTTATTTTTGGGAGGCGGGTTAGATTAAAATGGGAAATAGGTCTCAAAAAGCTCCTCTTTCCTATTTTACACCTAGTTGAGCTGGGTGTAATTTTTCTCAATGTATCGACAGCCTCCGACAGTGTATTAACGGTTTGCGCGGTCATTGGAAACCTGGTATTATTTATAGATTAGCGGCTTTTGATACTTTGTATGGGACACGAAAATGTTTTCGGCAGCCGGAGTCCGGTTGCCGAAATTGAGGTATAACGGGCTGTTGGAAGCAGTCGGTGAACGATATTGCTTTCAACAGCATATTTATCATTTTGCGAGCACACGCAGACCTAATTATGGCTCAATCAGACCTACAGCTACATCAGACCTACAGCCCTGTAGATTGTTAGCTGTATGTCTTAATCAGATCTCATACTGGGCCTCAGTAGTTAAGTGTCCAGTATTCTGCTGGATAAAGAGTTGAAAAACTGGACCGTCAGGTTAAATATTGAACACCTGACAAAGCTATTGAAACTAGTAAAGCTTTAAAGTGAAAGCTTACTAAAATGATTTTAGTTATAGATAACCAGCATTTCAGCCACATTTATACTGTTAGGAAATGCCCCCTCTCATCAGTGAGTGTTCTGAAGCATAAGTTCCAAAGGGATATTAAAAATGACTACAGAATGTTGCTCTCCAGTGTTTAGTGTAGTTTTTATTCCTGCATATGGAGCTATTTACATACTAATGAAATGTCTCCTGTGTAAACAGACCAGATATAATATTTCTAATTTCTCTCATAACTCATTCTAGAAATGTGAAATTGCCACTGCTCTTGGCTTGTAAATATTGCTAATAACAGCATGATACAGAGTAGAGAGTGAGACTAAGTCTGTGTTTTTGTAGCTCAATTCAAATAAATGGAACTATGTAATCCTTGTTTGGCACAGTACCTTTTATGGGAGAAAGGCAACACTATTAAAGCAGGCATTTGACAAATTCATAGTATAGGGTCAGCAGCAGGGTTAGGCAAGGTGTCCGTACACGTGACTAGCCCTTGCAGTGTCTGCCACAACCTTAGTAAATCTTTTCATTTTGAATAAATATTAGGAAGAAAAAAAAATATGTAGTGTGAATAAAGTTAGTGACTTGTCAAGAGACTACTAGCGATATTGGGTGATAAGTTATGGAATAAATAAAGCCTGAGTGAAATACTGGATGTGTATCTGCATCTGTATAATAACACCCAGCTCTATACAAAGACACAGAAGTGACACTGGCACATGTGTATAGACCGACAAGGGCTGGTTATAGTATAAGTGGTATCTGCATCAGTATAATAACACCCAGCGCTATATAATGACACAGTAGTGACACTGGCACATGGGTATAGTCAGACAAGGGCTGGTTATAGGATCAGTGCTATCTGCATCAGTATAATAACACCCAGCACTATATAATGACACAGTAGTGACACTGGCACATGGGTATAGCCAGAGGAGGGCTGGTTATAGGGTCAGAGGTATCTGCATCAGTATAATAACACCCAGCGCTATATAATGACACAGTAGTGATACTGGCACATGGGTATAGCTAGGCAAGGGCTGGTTATAGGGTCAGTGGTATCTGCATTAGTATAATAACACCCAGCTCTATATAATGACACAGTAGTGACACTGGCACATGGGTATAGCCAGACAAGGGATCGTTATAGGATCAGTGGTATCTGCATCAGTATAATAACACCAAGCACTATACAAAAACACAATAGTGACACTGGCACATGAATATAGTCTGACAAGGGCTGGTTATAGGGTCAGTGGTATCTGCATCAGTATAATAACACCCAGGGCCAGCGCTATATAATGACACAATAGTGGCACTGGCACATGCGTATAGACAGACAAGGGCTGGTTATAGGGTCAGTGGTATCTGCATTAGTATAATAACACCCAGCTCTATATAATGACACAATAGTGGCACGGGCATATGCTTATAGACAGACAAGGGCTGGTTATAGGGTCAGTGGTATCTGCATCAGTATAATAACACCCAGCACTATATAATGACACAGTAGTGACACTGGCACATGCGTATAGCCAGAGGAGGGCTGGTTATAGGATCAGTGGTATCTGCATCAGTATAATAACACCAAGCACTATATAATGACACAGTAGTGACACTGGCACATGGGTATAGCCAGAGGAGGGCTGGTTATAGAATCAGTGGTATCTGCATCAGTATAATAACACCCAGCACTATATAATGACACAGTAGTGACACTGGCTCATGGGTTTAGCCAGAAGAGGGCTGGTTATAGTATCAGTGGTATCTGCATCAGTATAATAACACCCAGCACTATATAATGACACAGTAGTGACACTGGCACATGCGTATAGCCAGAGGAGGGCTGGTTATAGGATCAGTGGTATCTGCATCAGTATAATAACACCAATCACTATACAAAGACACAGTAGTGACACTGGCTCATGGGTATAGCCAGAGGAGGGCTGGTTATAGGATCAGTGGTATCTGCATCAGTATAATAACACCCAGGGCCAGTGCTATATAATGACACAGTAGTGACACTGGCACATGGGTATAGCCAGACAAGGGATCGTTATAGGATCAGTGGTATCTGCATCAGTATAATAACATCAAGCACTATACAAAGACACAGTAGTGACACTGGCTCATGGGTATAGCCAGAGGAGGGCTGGTTATAGGATCAGTGGTATCTGCATCAGTATAATAACACCCAGCACTATATAATAAAACAGTAGTAACACTGGCTCATGGGTATAGCCAGTGGAGGGCTGGTTATAGGATCAGTAGTATCTGCATCAGTATAATAACACCCAGCGCTATATAATGACACAGTAGTGACACTGGCACATGCGTATAGCCAGAAGAGGGCTGGTTATAGGGTCAGTGGTATCTGCATCAGTATAATAACACCCAGCACTATATAATGACACAGTAGTGACACTGGCTCATGGGTATAGCCAGACAAGGGCTGGTTATAGGGTCAGTGGTATCTGCATCAGTATAATAACACCCAGCACTATATAATGACACAGTAGTGACACTGGCTCATGGGTATAGCCAGAGGAGGGCTGGTTATATGATCAGTGGTATCTGCATCAGTATAATAACACCCAGCACTATATAATGACACAGTAGTGACACTGGCACATGCGTATAGCCAGAGGAGGGCTGGTTATAGGGTCAGTGGTATCTGCATCAGTATAATAACACCCAGCACTATATAATGACACAGTAGTGACACTGGCTCATGGGTATAGCCAGAGGAGGGCTGGTTATATGATCAGTGGTATCTGCATCAGTATAATAACACCCAGCACTATATAATGACACAGTAGTGACACTGGCACATGCGTATAGCCAGAGGAGGGCTGGTTATAGGGTCAGTGGTATCTGCATCAGTATAATAACACCCAGCACTATATAATGACACAGTAGTGACACTGGCTCATGGGTATAGCCAGAAGAGGGCTGGTTATAGAATCAGTGGTATCTGCATCAGTATAATAACACCCAGCACTATATAATGACACAGTAGTGACACTGGCACATGGGTATAGCCAGAGGAGGGCTGGTTATAGGATCAGTGGTATCTGCATCAGTATAATAACACCCAGCGCTATATAATGACACAGTAGTGACACTGGCACTTGGGTATAGCCAGAGGAGGGCTGGTTATAGAATCAGTGGTATCTGCATCAGTATAATAACACCCAGCACTAAATAATGACACAGTAGTGACACTGGCACATGGGTATAGCCAGAGGAGGGCTGGTTATAGAATCAGTGGTATCTGCATCAGTATAATACCACCAAGCACTATAAAATAATGTTTTTAATTTCAAATGTACCTTGGTGTCCTTCACTAAGGTCTGTACTTTGGAAAATGTCAGCCACAGCCTTTGTCTGTGCCTATCCCTGGTCAGCAGGCTAAATGCTATAATCTTTAAATGTTACTCAATAAAGCTTTGATTTTTTTAGGAGTCTGGAAGGTAAAATAAAAGACTATGATAAATAACAAGGAGCAAAATTAAGAATAATATAAAAAGTTGATTAACAATGTTATTACTGCAGGGTGTTTAAAAAGATAGTAGACTTAAATAATAATAAAAAATAACTGTCATTTTTTTATAATCTGTCTAATTAGGATTGTTTTGCAACTGGTATACTCAACATGCAACTTGTATTTCCTTTTCTACTTTAATTTTTTTTTAATCTAAATGTCTCTCCAATAGGGTTGCCAGCTGTGCTCCCTAAAAATACTGGACAACCTACGGGTGACAAGTCATTGGTGATAGGTGGGGTCACAATGCCCCCCAAAAGCTCAACCTTAGGCCCCGCCCTTCATCCCACCATGTATATTTTTCACAATTGAGTAGTCATTTTATCCCCTTGGTTGCCAGTAACACACATATGTAGTAGTGATTTCACTCTCTTGGCTGTTAGTAGCACACAAAGCAATGATTTAACACCCCAATGGCTGTCTGTAACACATATCATAGAAAATGCACAGTTACTTCTCTTAGGGGTATTTGTAATGCATATAGAGGCATATGAGGCCCTTTACATTTAGGTGACACTTAAGGGACATTATTTTTGTATAGATTTTCCTGGAGATCCTGCTAAAACACTGGGCTGCCCAGTTGAATACTGGTAACCTGGCAACCCTACTCCCCAATGAGTCACAAAGGTTAAATAAATGTTTATTGGCATGCATGCATAGCTCCAGATATCATCTTTACTTCTTACTAGCAAATCTGAAGAATTGTTTGATGTGTTTGAAAGATCACACCAAAGTATAATCTAAAGCAGAGCACTATGAGAACGCTATCCCTTTTTTATGAGGCAGGAGGTATGGCATCTGATTGGATGTACCACTCATTGACACAAAAAAAAATACTTGGAAGTATGAGTATCCAGTAATATATGTTAATATGCAACCACAAACAGGGTGCTAAAGGCACTTTATATTGTGAATTTCACTTTGCACTATTTATATATTTTAGAATAGCAGTGTAAAGCATTACAACACTTTGCAAGACTTATACCCCTTAAATGTTAAAGACTTTTTGCATTCAGGCCAGGCAGCAACAGATCCTCTTAAAGGGATTGGTCAATCACAACAGTGTTTAAACCCTGAAAATTCTTCAGTTTAATATTAAAGAAAGCAATTTAGGTTAAAGAAGTAATTGCAGTTGGGGGAATTGGGTGCCTGTATATATATTACATTTTAGTTTGATAAAGTCATATATAGGATTAATTGGAGTATGAGATGAAAAGGTAAGCAGCAGTTAGGGTTTATTGCGTATAAAGAACTTATAGGCACCTCTGTAATATAGATATTGGCATCATAGAGTTGGGGGGAAATGTACTTTGGCCAGTAGTAATAAGGATTATACATAATACTAATGCCACTATCATAGTAAAATTACAATATGAAGTTTTCCTTTAAAAAAAGTTATGTTACATCATTATCAGTAATCAATCATATACATTTTTATGAACAATCTTAAAAAAGATATTAGAAAATTTGTTGTTAATACATGGGGCCATATTACAAGAAGAATATAAATAAACTGGGCTCTGTTCAAAGGAGGGCAATGAAAATGGTGCATGGTCTAAAAAATAAAACTTACAAAGAATGACTTGATGACCTAGGCATGTATAGCTTAGAGAACAGAGAGAGGTGATGTGACAACAACTTTCATTTATATTAAAGGGACACTATACAGTAAAAATGTATTTCTCCTTAATGTGTGCCAAATTACTTGTTATACTCAGATTACTGCAGATTATTAAATGTTGGGGAAATTGCTCATAGTTATTTTTGCATTTGAAATAGCATTTTTTAACTAATTAAAACCATCAACTATTGATATGCCAATTTAAATGGGATGACCCTGCTGAAAGAGCAGACCAGGATATCTCTTTTTAAACACACAGTCTAATACTTATGTTTTAAAATGCTAATAAAAGGGATATGAAACCCACATTTTTTTCTTTCACTATTCGTAAGTAATTATTTTAAAACAACTTTTCAATTTATTTCTATTATTTAATTGAATTTGTAGGTAGGCTCAGGAGCTGCTGATTGGTGGCTGCACATAAATGTCTCATCTAGTTGGCTCACCCAATGTGTTAACTAGCTCCCAGTAATGCATTGATGCTTCTTCAACTAAGGATAACAAAAGAATGAAGCAAATTAGATAATAGAAGTAAACTGGAAAGTTAAAATTCAATTCTCTATTTGAATCATGAGAGGACATTTTTGGGTTTCATGTCCCTTTAAGACTGGATGTTTAATGAGCGAAACCAGCTATTTCAAATTCAAAAATATCTCTCTCTTTACCACCCCCACTGGCAGGTTATTTTACTTTATCTCATGTTTACATAGCTTTTCTACACACAGGGCCGGATTTACATCTCAGGTGGCTGTAGGCACAAAAAGCTGAAGCGCCCCCCCCCACCCCCCCAGAAAAAAAGTGGAAAAATGAGGACTTTTTTTATTATTATTTAGGACAACTAAAAATAAATATTAGATGTAAAATTACATTTTCCCTTTTATGGAGATACACAAATACACACACCAATTGCAATATTTGTTGTAATGGAAGCTACACCAAAAATCAATATTCACTTGACTCAAATGGCCATACAATTTCTATTATGTATAACAAAAACAAATCATGTTAAACTTTTAATGCAAAATATTCTAAAAAAAAACCTATTTAAAGGGACATAAAATGTGACAGTTTGCTGGGCATTTTATTATTGCACTAGTGCTTGCACAGAAGTGTGTTAGCCTCTTGCAAAAGAGTTAAACACATAGTCAATGTCAGTTCTGAGACAGCAATACACATCTGTGCAGACCCAGATGGGCTCATAGGACATGTTTATTGACAAGCCATTAGTGTATTGCTTTTCTGGAGATGACTTTGACTATGTGCTTAACATTTTGTTGGAGTTAAACACAGTTTTGTGTAAACAATAGCAATATTAAAACTAGCAGCATGCAAGCTCATCACCATCAACAACCTGTGCAGCCAGTGGAAGAAAACATAAAATGTAGGTATTTTTTTCCACTACATGAAAAAAATCTTGTAAACTCTGATATTTTTGGTACAAATACACACAGATGTTACATTTATTTTGTTCTGAAATATAAATATCATATGATGTTGCTCTCAAAGGAAAACATGGAATGTTGTAGATTATATGTAATCCAGGGGTCAATAAATGTGTTTAAAATTAGAATTTAGAA